>NC_057743.1:24946398-25010959 GCF_004010195.1 Chiloscyllium plagiosum | reverse complement strand
AACAAGGAACATGTCTATCAAAACTTTGAAATCTTCAGAAAGCAATCCAACAATGACACAAGTGTCATCAATAGCTAAGACTTCATCAGAAATGCAATCTACAACATCACAGCTGTCAACAGCGACACAGACTTCATTACTGACCCACTCAACAGAAAACAAATTTTCTTTGCTCGCGTCATCCTCAACTGAAACCCATCCAGCTGCACACCCATCATCAGTGACACTTGCTCCAGGAGAATCCAATCTAACAACACCACAACTCTCATCAAGACCTGAGCCTTCATCACAATCCCAGACAGTATATACCCAACAATCATCAATAACTGAGACTTCACCAGAAATGTATCCAACAATAACACAGACATCAGCAGTGAAAATGTCATCATCAGAGACACATCCAACAACTGAACAAATATCATCACTGGCAATGCCTTCATCACTGATCCACTCAATGCCTCAAGGATCATTTGAACCTGAGTCCAGTTCAACCACCGCACAGGTACCATCAATAACTGGCTCTTCAACAGAAACAAGTCAAATAACTTTACAAGTATCATCGATCACAAAACATTCAGCACTGACTGAACAAAGTAACACATTCTCATTGATAACTGGGTCTTCATCAGGCACCAAGACAAGTACAACACGAATATCTTCAACAATGGAAACTTCATCAGAATTGTCCCCTGCACCAATACATGGGTCATTTGTAACACTGAATTCATCAGCAAACACTCTAACCACAATGAAATCCTCCTCAGTAAAGCACGAGTATCTTCAGTAACTGCGACATCATCAGGCACATATCCAACAACGAATTTGACATTGAAGACTGTGTCATCATCAGAAAGCAATCCAACAATAATACAAGTATCATCAATAACTAAGAGTTCATCTGAATTGTATCCCACAACATCACAGGTGTCAGCAGTAACCCAGACTTTGTCAGAGATCCAGACAACACAAGGACAATTGCCATTATTAACATCGTCCTCAGCTGAAAACTATTCATCTGCACAGCCATCATCACAGACTCCTTCTACACGAGAATCAGGGTCATCAAGATCACAATTCACATCAATGACTGAGTCTTCATCAGAACACCAGGGTACCCATGCCAAAAGATCATCAATAACTGCGACATCATCAGAAATGTATCCAACAACAAAACAGACATCAGCAGTAACAATGTCTTCATCAGAGACACATCCAGCAACTGCACAAATATCATCACTGGCAACATCCTCATCACTGAAAGACTCAATACCACAAGGGTCATTAGAATCTGCATCAAGTTCAACCACGGCACAGGTACCATCAATAACTGGCTCTTCAAAAGAAACAAGTCAACCAACTTCACAAGTATCATCAATCACAAAACATTCAGCACTGACTGAAGAAAGTAACAATGTCTCGTTCGTTACTGGGTCTCCATCAGGCAGCTGGACAACAACGTCATCAGAATCCCATCCAACCACAGTGAAATCTTCGTCATTGACACCAGCCTCATCAGAAACATATTCCTCAGCACAGAGTGCATCAATAAATTCTACAACATCAGATACCAATGCAACAACAGCACAAGTGGCATCCATAACTGGGTCTTCTTCAGAATTACATCCAATAGTGACACAAGTCTCATCAACAACTGTGTCTCTACCGGAAACCAGTCAGGGATCATCCCAATTATCCATTTTAGGACAATTGTCATCTGCATCTCATTCAGCAACAACTCCATTGACACACACAACTCATTCTTCATCAGAAACACAGCCAACAAGGATACAATCAGTATCCAGTACTGACCGCTCAGCAGGAAGTACTTCAGGAGAAGCACCAGAGTCTCCAGTAACTGAGACATCATCACAAACACATCCAACAACAAGGAACATGTCTATCAAAACTTTGAAATCATCAGAAAGCAATCCAACAATGACACAAGTGTCATCAATAACTAAAACGTCACCACAAATGCAATCTACAACATCACAGCTGTCAACAGCGACACAGACTTCATCACTGACCCACTCAACAGAAAACAAATTTTCTTTGCTCGCGTCATCCTCAACTGAAACCCATCTATCTGCACACACATCATCAGTGACACTTGCTACAGGAGGATCCAATCGAACAACATTGCAACTCTCATCAAGACCTGAGTCTTCATCACAATCCCAGGCTGTACATACCCACCAATCATCAATAAGTGAGACATCACCAGAATTGTATCCACCAACAACACAGACATCAGCAGTAATAATATCTTCATCAGAGACACATCCAACAACTGAACAAATATCATCACTGGCAATGTCTTCATCACCGATCCACTCAACACCTCAAGGATCATTCGAAACTGCGTCCAGTTCAACCACCGCACAGGTACCATCAATAACTGGCTCTACAACAGAAACAAGTCAAACAACTTTACAAGTATCATCGATCACAAAACATTCTGCACTGACTGAACAAAGTAACACCTTCTCATTGATAACTGGGTCTTCATCAGGCACCAAGACAAGTACAACACGAATATCTTCAACAATGGAAACTTCATCAGAATTGTCCCCTGCACCAATACATGGGTCATTTGTAACACTGAATTCATCAGCAAACACTCTAACCACAATGAAATCCTCCTCAGTTACATCAGCCTCATCAGAAAACCATTTGTCAGCACAGAGTGTATCAATGAATTCATCAATATCAGAAAACAATCCCACATCAGCACAAGTCACATCCATAACTGAGCCTTCTTTGGAATCACATCCAACAGTGACACAACTCTCATCAATAACTGAGTCTCCATCAGAAACCAGTCAGGGATCATCACAAGTAGCCTCAACAGTCTCATTGGTAACTGGGTCTTCACCGGGCAGCCACTCAACAGTGACACAATTATCATCATCAACAGAGCCTGCATCTGAATTGTCCCCTGCATCAACACAAGCGTCAGCAGTAACAGTGAATTCATCAGCAACTCATCCAACCACAGTGAAATTATCAACCACACCGGCCTCATCAGAAACCTCTCCGTCCCCACAGAGTACATCAATAAATTCTTCAATATTCAAAAACAATTCAACAACAGCACAGGTGTCATCCATAACTGGGTCTTCTTCAGAATCCCATCCAAAGGTAACAGAATCCTCATCAATCACTGAGACCTCGTTAGAGACCAGTCAGGGATCATCACAGAAAACCTCTTCAGGACAATCTTCATCTGAATCTCATCCAGCAAGCACCCCAGTAACACTGATGACACAATCATCATCACAATCTCAGCCAACAATCTTTCAACTATCATCCAGCACTGTGTCCTCACCAGAAACCACTTCAAGAGAAGCACTAGTGTCCCCAGTAAAGGAGACACCATCAGTAACACACCCAACAACGAATAATGTGTCATTCCAAACTGTGCCATCATCAGAAAGCAATCTAATAATGACACAAGTATCACCAGCAACTAAGTCTTCATCGGAATTGTATCCCACAACAACGCAGGTGTCAGCAGTAACACAGACTTCATTAGGGACACAGTCAACTGATAAAGAATTGTTATCAATAACATCAACCCCTGCAGAAACCTATCCATCTGTGCACCCAGTCTCTGTGACTCCATCTACACCTGAACCCAGGCCATCAACTTCCCAAGTATCACCAATAACTCAGTCTTCTTTACAATCCCATGCAGTACATACCCAACGATCATCAATAACTGGGACATCATCAGAAACGTATCCTGCGGCAGCTGAAACATCAGCAGTAAAAATGTCTTCATCAGAGACCCATCTGACATCTGCACAAATGTCATCATTGTCAATATCCCCATCTGAAATCCACTCAATACATGCAAGTTCATCACATCCAACAGCAACACCCATACAATCAGCATTGACTTCATCAGGTGGCCATGTAAAATCTACGCAACTGTCCTTTACTATTTTAACAAAATATTCATCACCTGCTTCGTCAAGATCATTGTCTTCTGGTTCTACATCAAAACAGTTGCCAATTGTTTCTTCCTCTGCTTTTCATTCTACTCCAGGAATATTGAGTACAGTATCAAAATCCATGTTCTCATCTCTCCAACCATCCACTGTAGAAATAAACACTTCATCTCATGTCAATTCCAAATCAGTTACTTCTCATTCTGAAGAATCGACAGTCCCCTTTGTTTCTTCTTCAGGCAGCGAGAAAACATCTTCTGTGCCAATTTCAGTTTTGCCAATTGAGAGAACCAGTCCAAACCAATCACATTTGACCAGTCCCCCAACGGAAGGCTCTTCTTTAATGCAGTCAACATCATATAAAACAACCAAACAAGATGTTTCTGTTCCTCAAAATTCCACTGGACCGACACCTAATGGGGAAACCACCTTTCTGAATTTTACTCATACTCAGTCTGATAAAACTGCTTCAAAACTGCTTATTTCAGCTTCCACTCTCAAGAAGAAAAGACAAACAACTTTGTATCCATCTGTTGAAGATACCACAACTCAAATTATTCCTGTCAGTTCTGCTAATTCTACATTGCCAATTACTTCTCATCCAAATCCCACAAACTCTACCATGGCTACAACCATGGACTACTGCAGAAAATGCACATGCCTAAATGGAGGAACCTGTAACTCAAGTGCCACAACAGAAGACTATTGTCTGTGTCATTGTCCACCATCTATTTATGGAAATCTATGTCAAAATGGAAACAACATCTCCAATGTTGTACTAAGTATGTGATGTTTACTGTGGCAAATTGTTTGTGGGATATCACTGCTTTGTTCTTGCTTTTTATATTCAGCCAGCTTGTTAGTGTTAATAAAAACATAACATACAGCTTGCAATCAATCCGATAGACGAGTAGCTTAATGCTCTTCTGATCTCAGATAGAATGACTCTAAGGCAGTGCAACTGATCCCAATATTTCGACAGTGAGCAGGGGTAAGGTCAATGATCTGTCTTGCTTTTAATTGCTGTCTGACGATCTCTGCTTACATTGCCAAGTGTCAATGTCAGGAATAGAAAAGCTTTGTGAAATTGCTCATTGTCAAATATCATTATTTGTGCTCACGAATGAAGAATAGGTAAGCATTGTTGAAGGAGTAGTCCAGCACAAACTAAAGGCTGTGGCAAATGAGAGGAAGTTGAGAAAGAAACTGAAAGAGCTGAACTGTTCACTAATGAAGCTCCAATTTGTGCGTAGTATGTAACATTAATGCAATGCACTCTGTGCCTTCTTTTTCCTTCTCCGGCTCCAGGTCCAGATTCACCACAGCGGGAAATCAATTTGATCCTTTGGATAAACAGAACCTGGGATGTAAAACTGGAGAACACCTCATCTGTGGAATATAGGCATCTCACTGATAACCTAGTAACATTAGTGAGTAGAAATGTGCTGCACATGGATTCACCAATACTTCATGTATATTTATCAAGAGCAATCAATGACATCAAGGGGCTTGGGGATAACATGGGAAAATGGAGTTGAAGTAGACAATATGCCAACATCTAGAAAGTCTATTCATAGTGATTGCTTTTCGTCTATATGTTTGTGTCAGATAGTTCTTAAGAAAGCAAAATTGTTGCTAACTTATGACACTTATCTCATGCAGTTTAAATAATGTGGCATTTTAAATGCAATCCTTTCCTTATGAGTTGTGATCTTAGGTTTTGCGGAGTGGTGATGATTATTAAGCATATTGTTGAATTCTTCTGATTCTGCTCCTGTGCAAGTCCAAGTATCCCACATGTCAACACAAATACAGAAGCTTTTATTCCTACATGACTGCATCACCTCATAAAGCATTTTATTAGAATGAAAACAAAGCCCCTGAAAACCAAAATGCAACCCCCCCAAAACCAAATGGTAGCCCTCAAGAAAATTTCAAAAGGAGGCCTCGAGAAAGAAATTATTTTGAATCATGCTTCCAGGCGTCTGTAATTCTATATATTTAAACCAGGCAAACAGCTTGATTGGATTCCATTATTTAACTCACTCCTGGGATATCACTATCTTACATATCTTTGTTTCAAAATTCAGTCACAATTAATTACATTTCTTAGCGTCGGTAATATTGTGAAATATTCATACCTTTAGTTTAATGAATGCTATTGTTTTTCCTTAGCTGTCTCCGCTGTTCAGAAAAGCTTCACCAAAACATTTCGACAAAGTGATCATAAATGAATTCCGGTATGTTTTGGGAAAACACTTGTGAAATGCAAACTCTGTCCAGCTTTTTAACCAATGAGTTCCTAAATTAGGTGGACCCTGAGGGTTAACAAAACATCAAAGAATAAACTAATAAATCTACCAACTTTAATAAATTTCACAAGCTAGTTTCACACTTTGTTTCACAAACTCAAAGACATGATTTAGAGATTTTTTTATTTACAATCCTGTCTCAATTGGTTTAGGAAGGGAGTAGCTCAGTTCACATGCCAAAGGCTGTAAATTGGATTACGTACATGTTAAATGATTTGATCTCAACCTTGGTTCCAATTTTATGAGACAACTAACCTCAGCACTTTGGAGTGTGTAGTGAGGAAATCAGCCAAACTTCCTGCAGACCCTGTTGCTGCCTTATATATACATTGACAAAGGTTGCATTGGGCTCATTGCAAATATTATTCCTGGTACATGTAAGATCTTCTACCAATTACTTTAAAACAGTGCTTCGTGATTATTAGTCTGTCTGCTAAGGGGATTAGATTCTTCCTATTCACTCTATTTAGGACCCTCATAATCTTATCCAACCCAAATGATTGTCACCTCAGCCTCTTCTGTCCTAAAGAAAACAAACTGTCCAAACTTTCCTCATAGCTAACTTTTTAAATGGCAGCATCCCAATAATGCTGTGGATGTAGCTACACCTCAAGGACTGCAGTGGTTCAGGATGGTAGCTCACCATCATCTTCTCCTGGCCAATTAAGGAAAGGCAATGAAGGCTGACCCAGTCAGCGATACCAACATCGCGTATGTGAATAAAATGATACATCCTGGTAAATCTCTGAACCTCTCTAATATGATCACATACTTCCAAGACATTGGTTCGATTGCATTTAGAATACTGTGTACAGTTCTGGTCGCCACATTACCAAAAGGATGTGGACACTTCGGAGAGGGTGCAGAGAAGGTTTACGAGGATGTTGCCTGATATGAAGGTGCTAGCTATGAAGAGAGGTTGAGTAGGTTAGGTTTATTTTCACTAGAAAAAAGGAGATTGAGGGAGGACTTGACTGAGTTTTACAAAATCATGAAGGGTATAGACAGGGTGGATAGAGACAAGCTTTTTCTCAGACTGAAGGATTCAATAACGAGAGGTCATGCTTTCAAGGTGAGAGTTGGAAAGTTTAAGGGGAATACACACGGTAAGTACTCCACACAGAGGTGGTGGACTTCTGGAACGCATTGCCAGCAGAGGTGGTCGAGGCAGGCAGGGTAGATTCATTTAAGATGCGTCTGGACAGATGCATGAGTAGGTGGGGAGCAGAGGGATACAGATGCTTAGGAATTGACCGACAGGTTTAGACAGTACATTTGGATCGGCTCAGGCTTGAAGGGCCAAAAGGGCTGTTCCTGGGCTGTAAATTATCTTTGTTCTTTGTTCTTCCAGTAATGCAATGATCAGAACTGTACACAATATTGTAAGTGTGGTCCGGTTAGTTTTTCTACTGTGTAGCATTCTTTCCTTGCTGTTATGGTTAATGCCTCGGCTCATAAAGAAAAGTAAGTTCCATATGACTTCCAAACAATCTTATCTACCTGTCTGGTACATTCAGGACATGCATTCTGAAGTTCCTCTGTCCTTCTATCATTCATTATTTATTCCCTTGTGTTTGTTGCTCTTCTAAACTGCATTACCTCACTTCCCTCTGGATTGAATTCCATTTGTCACTTTTCCACTGATCTGATCAGGCCATAGTTTTCTCCCTATGGTCTACTGCTTTCTTCTACACCTGCAAACTTCTAAAAGTAAGGGATCCAGTGCTGAGCCCTGTGACCCCAACAGGAAACAGCCTTTGAGTTGCACAAACATTCACTAACTATAACCCTTTTCAATTCCTGTCACTGATCCAATTTTAGACCAACTTGCCAATTTTCCCTTGGATTCAAAGGGCATTCATTTTTTTAACCAATCCTTCAATTTTGTTTTCAATAATTTGCTCACCACTAAGATGAGATGGACTGGTCTTAAATGTTTATCATTTTCTCGCTTTTTAAACAATTGTACAATGTTAACAGTCCTATTATTCTTTCATACTGCCACTGCTCTGCTGTTCCATGCCTACACTCTCTCAAGGCTGCAATCCCTTGCCTCCAGGCTTCCTTTACATTACTGTCTTTGGGATGTAATTTTAAGCTTTATATCTTGTGCATATTGTGAAGAAGGTGTAACCTAACCCTGATTATTTTTCTCCATAGAGCAGGAAGCATTGTAACAAATAGCAGCGGACTCTATAACTACAGTGCCAATCAGGCAGAAATCAATTATTTAAACAATGGCCTTGCAACAAGAGTGCTGAACATTGTTAACAACACGGATCTGCTGGAAAATCTTACAGCATCTGTGCATACCACCGTGACTCTCACTCGTGTTTATGCTCCACCTCCACTGATCACGAGTAGGTATTACACTGATAGACATGCCATATGCAATATTCACTCAACTTCTTTAACGTTTTCTTACTACACTTTACTCCTGGCGACTCATGCTGGAGTACAGATATCCACTGGCTCCTGGATTCCTCCACACTGGAGACTCTTGACGATAGTCACTGTCTAGGATTAAATGGGGAAAATGGCAAAGTACTGTTCTGAAAAACCATATCTAACAAGAGACAATGGCCCAGATATTCAGGTCTCCAGATCATTGGAGAAAAACCTGCTCCAAAGATATCTATACGTTGCAATCACTCTGAGGGAACTGCCTGGAAAGTTTGAAGTTCTAACTTCCCTTCTTCAACAGGACCCTTCTAAAATTCTGAGCTAGGACTTTGAATAGATTTACAAATCCTGGATAGTTACTTAGGAGATGTTAAGAGAAATTAAAATCACGTCTAATTTCTTAGTAATTACACAACTGTCACCTATCCCCACCAACCTGACTCCACCTTTAACCTCAATACTCACATCCTCCTTCCCTACAGGAAGCTGACCTGATCCAATCTCACTAACGGAGGCTCCCATTACCCTCCAATTCCCCCAGCCCCTGATTCCTTACCACTTCCCCAACTCCTTCTCAATCTAGCCTCAACTTCCAACTATCCCCTCGTCCCCTAACTCCCCTTTAATGTGGTTTGACCTGACCTCATCACCCAATTACCCATCTTCCCTGCCAGCCTTCTAACTACCCCCTCAATCCAATTTGACCTAACTTCACTACCCAATTACCCGCAACCCAGTCCCCTAACTCCCACTGACCTGATATGACTTGACTTTGATTCCTTCCAAACTGCCCTCACCCCTAACACCCTCTTAATGCTCCTGCTTCTCTCTGACCTTCCACGATGCCTGCTCCAATCCTCCAACTCCCAATCTCCACCCCCAAGCAGGCTTCAGCAATCAACCTCACCAGTACCTTAATAAAACAAAGAACTGCTCATGTTGAAGATCTGAAAAAGAACCAGAAATTGCTGGAGGAACTCAGCAGGTCTCACATATCAACACTTTAATTCTCTAACTCCCCTTCAAACTTCATTCTCCCCCAGAAAATCCAGACCCTACCCCTCAATATCTACCAAACCACATGTCTGCCAACTTTACCCCCTTATGCATTTACCCCACTCATTGTACCCTTTCTCTTTGTAGCTTTTAAGAAGTTGTGTGACATTTAAACACCTTACCTAGCAGAAAATGGCAACTAGTCTCACACAGAAGGGTCTAGGTTACTGAAAAGATTCTCTCTGCAAGGTGTTAGGATTACCATCGACATGGACTATAGATATGCAACCTTGATCAGAAAAGATTTACCAGGGCGTTACCGCGAATGGAGGGTTTGCGAATGGAGAGACTGGATAGGCGGGTACGTTTTTCACTGGAATGCAGGAGTTGAGAGGTGACCTTAAAGAGGTTCATAAAATCGTGAAGTGTTTAGATAAGGTGAATGGCAGTTGTTGTTTCCCTAGGGTTTGGGATTTCAAGACCAGGGGGCACATTTTTAAGATGAGCGGAGAAAGATTTAAAAAGACATAAGGGGCAACGTTGTGGAATGAATTTCCAGAGAAAGTGATGGATGCGGATACATTGCAACATTTAAAAGACATTTGGATAAGTAAAGAATAAGAAATGTTTGGAGGGTTAAGGGCCAAGCGCAGGCAGGTGGGACTAGTCTAGTTTGGGATTATGGTTGACATGCTCTGGTTGGACTGAAAGGTCTGTTTCTATGTTGTTTGTCTTTATGACTCTACCATCTGATTTTATCTCTGAGACCTTCATGATCTGAAGCAATTTTTAAAGAGATCAAATGCAGGCTTAAAATGCCTGCTGTGATCACCTGTCCACAGACTGAGGTAAATCCAGGGAATCTATATGGAAAACACCAAACCATCTCCAATGAAATTACCATTTCATTGCAAGACAGTGAAACCAGACAACTGAGCCACCACCAGGAAGTTTGCATCCTATTTAGTTCATATTTGCATTGCTAATTCACATGAGATATGAAAGGTTGCCTGTGGAATTTTCAGCTTGGGAAACCATGAAGGCACTCCAGAATACACAAATGGACTTGGTATCAGTAGTTTTTTTAAAGCAGCAAAGCAGACAGAAGGGAAGATGAATTTGGAACTCTCTATCACTTTGCCAGTGCCTTATTATATCTCAAAGGAAACTGCTATTTGAAAGCTTGGGAAATCAGCCAGTCACCATGAATAAGAGTTCTGTTGCTATTTCACTACTGAGGAGGAAATAAGATAACAGCAAAGCAGGCCTGGACTCAGGTTTCACTCTCACAAATCAAGAACGTTATATTAGCTTTTATTTTCCTGTTTGCATCTGACACCCTCTCCCCTTGTTTATTAAACTTATAACTTGCATTTGTGTGTGTTTGCTGTCAATTTTTTTAATCAGTTTTTGAGATTGTGGGTAATTCAAATTCCTTTTTCTTTCACTCATGAAAACCTTGGAATTTGTTCCTTTGTTATGATGTAGTTAACTAAGATTTAATTGAAATGTGATAGCTGCATGTTACGAATAAAATAAAAATACTTACCAATCCAAAACGGGGAGGAGGGGTTAAAAAGAGGGAAACTGATTACCTCATAAGAATAAACAATTCCTGCAGTTGGCAAGTTTTATGGGATCCTCCATTAGAAGACAGGCTAAAACATTAGAACAACGTAAGTAATTTTTGTCAGATCAGTGTCAGAAACAGGGTTTCTCACCCAGATTGGATGATTTGGATCAAAATTGTCAGGAGAATGGAAGAGGAGGAAACCTTGCTTTTGATCTATCTCAGCTTTCTTCATAGTCTTTGCAAGCTAAAGGTGCTACACTCCATGGCGCCGTAGTCTCAGTAGATTTAGGAAGTGACTATTGCTTCAAAATTGAAAATTATATGTTGCCTGTGCTTTTAGTGAGGTATCCAAATTCCTGACACTCTGATCTTTCATGTTTATTAACTTCTTTAGATGTCACAGAATTGAACATGACGTGTGATATAAAGTTTGCAAGTTACAAATTGAACTGTGGCAGTGGAAACCACTGTATTTGTGAGGGGCCCTGCAAAAGAAATCCTGCAGTCTGTAACAATAATGGACACTGTCTCAATCAAGTTGATGGCTCTACCTGTCTGTGAGTATAGACTTAGTGCTGCCTCTCCTTGAGGTAGAATTTCACTGGCACGAACTACTCTCCAGAACATAGTGAAAATGCTAATTCTTAATGTCTGGACCTAGACAGTTGGTGGCTGTTGTTTTTGAGTCTGTGCAGCCAACAGTGGTTTCAGACCCGGGCTTTACATATCAGGAGATCACAAGTGCTCTTTCTGAGACTTTACAGCCAAACATACTTTCGAAAAAGTATCACCAATCAATGAGTAGAACTTGGAATCTTGGCTAATAAGAAAGAGATTGCATTTATATACTGCCTCTCATATTAGTGGGCGCCTATTATTGGCAGTACGGTGGCACAGTGGTTAGCACGGCTGCCTCACAGCGCCAGCGACCCGGGTTCAATTCCCGCCTCGGGTGACTGTCTGTGTAGAGTTTGTACATTCTCCCCATGTCTGTGTGGGTTTCCTCCGGGTGCTCCAGTTTCCTCCCACAGTGCAAAGATGTACAGGTTAGGTGAATTGGCCATGCTAAATTGCCCGTAGTGTTAGGTGAAGGGGTAAATGTAGGGGAATGGGTCTGGGTGGGTTGCTTTTCGGAGGGTCGGTGTGAACTTGTTGGGCCGAAGGACTGTTTCCACACTGTAAGTAATCTAATCTCTAATCTAATCACATTCTCAGCACAAAATGTTTCACAGTCACTGAAATACATTTGTACAGTAGGTCCTTTTGTAATGGAGGGAAGCATTGGGAACCAGTCTCTGCCCAGCAATGTCCCACAAGCAGAAATTTACAGAAATAACCAATTAGTCTATTTAGTGATGCTGGTTGAGGAATAACTGTTGGCCAGATTATTGGGAGGTTTTCTCTTCGTTTCTGACAGCAGTGCTAAACATTGGTTCAAAATAGTCAAATAATACTTTGGTTTAACCTTTTGTTCGATAAATGTCATTTCAAACAGTTCAATGCTTGTCAATACAGACCATCCAAACACGCAACACTCCCTGAGTACTAATCCTCTTTAAGTACAGCACTCTTAGAATCATAGAATTCCTACAGTGTGGAAGCAGGTCATTTGACCCATCAAATCCACACCGACCCTCTGAAGGACATCCCACCCAGACCCACCCCCCCTCCCCTACCATATATCTATAATCACCTAACTAATTCACCTGGCTTGCACGTCCCTGGACACAATGGGCAATTTTGCATGGCCAACCTACCTAACCTGCACATCTTTGGGAGAAAACCAAAGCACCCAGAGGAAACCCATGTCTACATGGGGAGAAGTTTCCATCTCCACAGAGACAGCCACCTGAAGGTGGGATCAAACCTGGGTCCCTGGCACCATGAGCCAGCAGTGCTAACTGTTAAGTCACCATGCCAACTTTTCAGCACTGCTCCTTCAACAGTGCAGCACTCTATTAATCCTACTCCTCTGACAGTTCAGCCATTTCTCTGCACTGTTCCTCCAACAATGAAGCATTCCCTCAGTACTGCTTCTCTGGCAGTGCAGCACTCTTTTACTAGTGTCCCTCCAACAACCACACTCTTTCACAATGGAAGTGTTGGCCTGGATTATGTGTTCAAGATGAGTGCGGCATCAAACGATGGAAATTATGACCTTTAGACTTAGAGATAAGAATGTTCTGATGTCTAACTTGAACAATGAAGCTAACTCAGACATCCTAATCACCAAATAGGATGTCACAAAGGAGATTTCCTTAGTCTGTGTAGCACGTGAGATGAGACCTTTATCATTTGAACTATTGATGGAGTTCGATCCCTTCTACTGTTTGTTAATTCACTCAGTCAGTGGTCACAGGTTTCTGTTTGGGATGATCTTCTGTCTGTTGTACAGAACTACAGCTGATTTCATTCACTTTCATTCTGAATTCTTCTCTCAGGTGTTATCAGCATACATTTTACCAATATACAGGGAAACACTGTCAAACATTCACAAGGAACTCAAGATTCTATGGTGTGCTGTTTGGTGTGTTGGCAGCTGGTCTGCTCCTCCTCCTTGTCATCATCATTACTATTATATTTTGCTATCGGAGAAAAAGATCACGGTATGTATTAACCTTGTGCTTGTTTGTGTTGTATTTTAGAGCTGAAAATGTGTTGCTGGAAAAGCGCAGCAGGTCAGGCAGCATCCAAGAAGCAGGAGAATCGACGTTTCAGGCATAAGTCCTTCTTCAGGAAAGGGCTGTGTTGTATTTTAGGCTCATTTTGAGGAGGAATAGCAATGTTGGCTAATGGAAAAGGTTCAGTTCAAGTATCTGTTAAATACTCCCTATTCAATTATAACATGTATTATGCATGGATTCTAGCTCCTTCTACATTTTCCTATCAAACACTCCCAGGACAGGTATGGCCCTGGTTAGATACAGAGTAAAGCTCTTTTACACTGCTCAAATTAAACTCCACCAAGGCAGGTGAGATGCAGAGAAAAGCACCCCACACTATTGCACCAATTCTCCCACAGCATGAATTAGACACAGAATAAAGTT
This sequence comes from Chiloscyllium plagiosum, assembly GCF_004010195.1. Classification (NCBI taxonomy): domain Eukaryota; kingdom Metazoa; phylum Chordata; class Chondrichthyes; order Orectolobiformes; family Hemiscylliidae; genus Chiloscyllium; species Chiloscyllium plagiosum. Next base: position 24,996,675 of record NC_057743.1, on the reverse strand, counting down.
ATATCTATAAAGTGCCATCAAATACAGTTGGAGACTGCCCAATGCATTTCACTTGGGATGGCGGATGAAATTGCCAGTGAAGGTGATTAGTTGTTTGAGTCTTGATAGGGTGATGTTTGACCACTGGAGCTTGTGAAGATTGATGATTGCCCGTTCTGATTGTAATGACAAAGAGTGGGGTGCCAGCCAACAGGACTTTAACTGGGAGACCACTTAGAAGTTATTGTGAATTCCTGGGGAATTTGATGGAACAGTCTCCATTTGCCTGGATGGGTGCAGCTCCAACTACACTCAAGAACATTGACACCACTCAGGAACAGCAGCCCACTTGATTGACAGCCCATCCACTACTTCATATGTTCACTCCCTCCATCACTGGTCCTTAATCGCACCTTCCAAACTATTGACCTCTGCATATCAAAGGGCAAGAGCAGCAGATACATTAGGAAACCACCACATGCAAATTCCCTCCAAGTCACCCACCAGCCTGACTTAAAAATGCATTGTTGTTCCTTTTATTTGTCACTGGGTTAAAATCCTGCAATTTCCAAGGTGACAGCGTAGACCTTCACAACATGGATCATAGCAGTTCAAGGAGAAAGCAGCTCACTGCCATCTTTAAGGTGTAACTAAGAATGGGTAATAAAACCTTGCCAGTGTGGTGCTGGAAAAGCACAGCAGGCCAGGCAGCATCCAAAGACCAGGAGAATTGACATTTCAGGCATAAGCCCTTCATTAGGAATGAGGCTTGTGGGCCGGGGGGGGGACGCTGAGAGATAAATGGGAGGGGAATGGGGCTAGGGGGAAGATAGCTGAGAATGCAATGGGTAAATGAAGGTGAGGGAGAAGGTGATAGGTTGGAGAGGAGTGTGGAGCAGACAGATGGAAAAGGTGATGGACAGGTCAAGTGAGCAGTGCCGAATTGGAGGCTTGGGACTGGGATAATGTGGGGGGAGGGGAATGAGGAAACTTGAAATCCACATTGATCCCATGTGGTTGGAGAGTCCCAAGGCAGAATATGAGGTGTTCTTCCTCCAGGTGTCAGGTGGTAAAGGTTTAGCGATGGAGAAGGCCCAGGTCCTGGGCCATATGGGATCAATGTGGATTTCAAATTTCCTCATTTCTCCTCGCCTCACATTATCCCAGTCCCAAATCTCCAACTCGGGACCGCCCTCCTGACCTGTCCATCACCTTTCCCATCCATCCGCTCCACCCTCCTTTTCAACCTATCACCTTCTCCCTCACCTTCATTTACCTATTGCATTCTCAGCTACCTTCCCCCCCAGCCCCACCCCCCCTCCCATTTATCCCACAGCCCCCTGGCCCACAAGCCTCATTCCTGATGAAGGGCTGATGCCGGAAACATCGATTCTCCTGCTCCTCGGATGCTGCCTGACCTGCTGTGCTTTTCCAGCACCACACTCTCGACTCTGATCTCCACCATCTGCAGTCTTAACTTTCTACCAATAAATAAATCGACTGAATGGCAGAAATTTAGGAAGCTGAGAGAAACAGAGGAACCTTGGGATGTTGGTCCACGAATTCCTGAAGGTGGCAAGGCACGATAACTGGGCTGCGAAGAAGGCATATGGGGCACAACACTTTATAAGTCAAGGTATAGTTTATACAAGTAGGGAGGTTGTAAGTGAGTTGTACAGGATTCTGGTTTGGCTACAGGTGGAGTCCTATGTGCAATTCTGGTCATCATACAATAGGAAGGATGTGATTGCGCTGGAGAGGTTGCAGAGGAGATTCACCAGTATGTTGCCTAGGATGGAGCAGTTTAGCTAAGAAAAGAGACTGGATAAGCTAGGGTTGTTTTCTTTGGAGAAGAGAAGGCTGAGAGGGGACCTGAGAGAGGAGGTGCATAAGATTATGAGGGGCATGGACATGGTGGATAGAAAACAGCTGTTCCTCTCAGTTGAACGGTCAATAACAAACAGAAATAATTTTAAGGTGAAAGGCAGGAGATTTAAGGGATTTTGAGGTAAAGCTTTTTTCACTCAGAGGATTGTGGGGGTCTGGAATGCACTATGGTGAGGGGGGGGGGGTAATTTTACAACGTTTAAATAATGTTTGCATGAGCACCTGAAATGTTGTAATATTCAAAACAGTGGGCCAAGTGCTGGAAGTGGGAATAATGTAGATTTAGCTTTGGCAATACAGACTTGATAGGCCAGTTGACCAGTTTTGTCAACAACACCGACATTCTGAGAATGAATTAAAAACTAATTGAAGGAGCTGTTCTTTTCCTCAGGGGCTCTGACCGTCGACACTCACTCAAGTGGTATTCAATAGATGAAGAATATTTCAGATTTCCACAAACAGGTATGTGCCTCAATTTAACAGTGGGAACTAGTTTAATGCTTTACCTGATTGTTTCCCCTGATGATTTGATTGTGTGCAAATTTATATATAAATGTGCTTTATTATCTGCCAATTCATTGCCCTCTCTTTTCTACAGCATTGTAATTGTTCTTTGTACTCTGTTACTTTACCCACTTAGGTGATGTTTCAGAGAACAGTATGTGCAATGAGGCTTTTCAATTCATAGGAATGGCTGTGCTTGATCAAATCAGTACAAAGGCAGTAGTGAGTCTAGACAATTAGCAAAACCATCATATGTAGGGCTTATGTGGTGCAGTAGTAATGGCCCTACATCTGAGCTGGAAGGCCTGGGTTCAAAATGCTCCTCTGTCATAACATATCAGAATAGCTTGATTAAAAATATCAATCTAGCTCCATGTATGTTCTGTTGATATAATTAATTGTAGCTCTAGTACATGAATGAGAAATTCCTACCTGGAACAGTTTAAAGGTTATTTACAGCTTATGGATACACACTACATTAAGCCAATGGCAGCAGGTTTAGCAACTTTAGATTGTCCCCAAACGTTAGCCAAAGGCTGGAGTCCCAATTGGTGGATGAAGCCTCAAAGCATGGAAGTCCACCTGGATCCTCTATGTTACAGGTGCTGTTTTCAACCAAGAGGAAGTTGGACTTCAGTGGGTTACCCTCTCAGTTATACTAATAGAGTTTAGGAAGGGACTCAACTTATTACACCATAAGCCAGTGCATATTTTATCTACTGTCATCAATACAATAATTAAAAGGGGCACAAGTAAATAACTTTACAACTTGTAGTCTATACTTTTGATCTTCAGAATTTTATTACCATGTTTTTATTCTGTTGCCATGTACAGTATGAACTTAATCATGATTGAGTGAGTATGTACTTGGGGTTTTTGAAGGGGTATAGTTTAAGTAAAGTAGTAGAATAGAAATCCTTCATATTCACCGTTTTTGTTAAAGTTGGGTGTTAGAATAAGTAGAGCTATTTTATTGTGATTGGAGGAAACTTGGTTTGAACTGTTTCTGTTCTGAATAGCAGTCAGTTAGGAAAATTGGTCATTTTGGTGATTTTATAGACTTTGTGATGGCATGCAGAACAGTTGGTCATGATTATCACAGTTAAGTTGTAATACAAGAGACAATCATGTATCCTAAACATAATGTATTGTGATGTTAGTACAATGTAATAAACTATAGGTATATCAGGAATAAAAGAATGACTATTGAAAGATTAGGGCCAATCAAGGATAGTAGTGGAAAGTTGTGCATGGAGTCCAAGGATTCGGGGAAGTGCGAATATTTTTTGTCAGTGTTCACACTGGGAATATACAATGTTGTTGAGAATACTGAGACATAGACTACTAGACTGGACGGGATTAACGTTCGCAAGAAGGAGGTGCTAGGAATTCTGCAAAGTGTGAAAATAGGTAAGTCTCCAGGGCCAGATGGGATTTATCCTAGGATTCTCTGGGAAGCCATGGAGGAGATTGCAGATTCTTTGGCTTTGATCTTTATGTCATCATTGTCGACAGGAATAGTGCCAGAAGACTGGAGGATAGCAAATGTTGTTCCCTTGTTCAAGAAGAGGAGTAGAGACAACCCTGGTAATTATAGACCAGTGAGCCTTACTTCAGTTGTGGGTAAAATTTTGGATAAAGTTATAAGAGATAGGATTTATAATCATTTTGAGAGGAATAAGTTGATTAGGGATAGTCAACATGGTTTTCTGAAGAGTAGGTTGTGCCTCACAAATCTTATTGAGTTTTTTGGGATGGTGACCAAACAGGTGAATGAAGGTAAAACAGTTGATGTGGTATATATGGATTTCAGTGAGGATTTGATAAGGATCCCCACTGTAGGTTATTGCAGTAAATCTAGAGGTATGGGATTGAGGGTGATTTAGCAGTTTGGACCAGATATTGGTGAGCTGAAAGACAGAGGGTGGTGGTTGACGGAAAATGTTCATTCTGGAGTTTAGTTACTAGTGGTTTACCGCAAGTATCTATTTTGGGGCCACTTCTGTTTGTCATTTTTATATCTCAGCAGGACTTATACACTTAATGGTAAGGTCCTAGGGAGTGTTGCTGAACAAAGAGACCTCTGAACAGGCTGGGGCTGTTTTCCCTGGAGTGTCGAAGGCTGAGGGGTGACCTTATAGAGGTTTACAAAATTATGAGGAGCATGGATAGGATAAATAGACAAAGTCTTTTCCCTGGGGTCGGGGAGTCCAGAACTAGATGGCATAGGTTTAGGGTGAGAGGGGAAAGATATAAAAGAGACCAAAGGGGCCACTTTTTCAGGCAGAGGGTGGTACGTGTGTGGATGCTGGTACAATTGCAACATTTAAGAGGCATTTGGATGGGTATATAAATAGGAAGGGTTTGGAGGGATATGAGCCGGGTGCTGGCAGGTGGGACTAGATTGGGTTGGAATATCTGATCGGCATGGACAGGTTGGCCGAAGGGTCTGTTTCCATGTTGTACATCTCTATGACTCTATGAGGGCGTAGAAGGATAGGTTAGTAAATTTGCAGATGATACTGAGGTCGGTGGAGTTGTGGATAGTGCTGTAGGATATTGCAGGCTACAAAGGGACATAGATAAGCTGCAGAGCTGGGCTAAAAGGTGGCAATTGGAGTTTAATGTCGAAAAGTGGGAGGTGATTCCCTTTGAAAGGAGTAACAGGAATGCAGAATACTGGGCTAATGGTAAGATTCTTGGTAGATGAGCATGGAGAACCCGGTGTCCAAGTACATAGATCCTGAAGGTTGCCACCTAGATAGATAGGGTTGTTAAGAAGGCATACACGGTGTGTTAGCCCTAATTGTAAAGGATTGAGTTTTGGAGCCATGAGGTCATGCTGCAGCTGTATAAAGCTCTGGTGTGGCTGCAGTTGGAGTATTGTGTACAGTTCTGGTCACCACATTATAGGAAGGATGTGGAGGCTTAGGAAAGGATTCAGAGGAGGTTTACAGGGAGGTTGTCTGGTATGGAGGGAAGGTTTAATGAGGAAAGGCTGAGGGATTTGAGGCTGCTTTTGTTAGAGTGAAGAATGTTGACAGGTGACTTAATTGAAGCGTATAAGATAATCAGAGGGTTAGATAGGGTGGGCAGTGAGAGCCTTTTTCCTCAGATGGTGATGGCTAGCATGAGGGGACATAGCTTTAAATTGAAGGATGATAGATATAGGATAGAGGTAGATTCTTTACTCAGAGTAGTAAGGGCGTGGAACGCATTGCCTGCAACAGTAGTAGACTCACTAACTTTAAGGGCATTTAATTGGTCATTGGATAAACATATGGATGAAAATGGAATAGTGTTGGATATATGGGTTTCAGATTGGTTCCACAGATCGGCGCAACATTAAGTGCCGAAGGGCCTGTATTGCGCTGTAATGTTCTATGTTCGAAACTATTGTTGTTTATCAAGACGGAGCCTATTTTCTGGTGAACACTTTGCGTAGGCAACTGTCCCCATACATACCAGTAGCTTAGACTAATACCAAGAAGAACGATTAATGGCAATGAAACTAACCAATGTATTTCAGACAGTTGAGGTAGATTATCAATGTATAAAATGGTACCAGAGGTCTTCATCTGAAAATTCAGTTTATCCACACCATTGCACGAAGAGTATAGCCCGAAGAAATGTTCAGTTCTACAAAAGGTATAGCCAACCAAGCAGAAAGAAGTAAAACTTCCAAACAGAGAACTGCAAGTGTATCTTTAAACAATCAGCAGCTGAAGGGTATATGGAGTCTGTCTGCTTTGGTGAGTGCAGCAACGTCAAAAACAATACTGAACCTTCCTGAAAAAGCTTGAAACAGCTAGAAATAGCAGAAGATATTGAAAAACATTGAGTAGACCATATAGAGTCCTACCAGAGCTACACAGGTAAAATTTGAACCATAACTCTGGAATATAGCAGTTGGCATTGGACAGCTAAAATGAGTTACGTTCTCAGAGAAAGGGTGAAAATGTTTATATTTAAGGAGAAATTCTCAGCGGAGAAGTTAAAAGAAGACTTAAATCACTTTAGTCAATAAGATTTGGCAAGATAGTTTGAAATTACAGGAAAAGGCTATGGATGAAACCTTTGGAATTACAGATATGCATTAAGAGAATCAATAAAACAGTGTTATAGTTTGACTAATAAGAGTGAGAAAGTGTGAAGGCAGAAGAAAAGTTTGATTAGAATAAGTATTTTAAGCAAAAAGCAAATGTTTATTGTGCAACCAAAAAATATTTTAAAGAAGCAATAACAAGTGTGAATTCTTTTCAATCAAAAATGGCATAAAAGTTTCTGAAAAAAAGCTGGAAAATGAGCAAATTATTTATATTGTTAGGAGGACGGCCATTACATAAAATGGTGCCAGCAGTTGTCATCTGAGTATAGTTTAGCTCCACCATTATAACAGAAGGCAGCTATTTTCAGAAACAAGAGTCCCATTCACTGGACTTAGCTTGCCTTTTGTGCAAGTTGTGTTAATATCATTTTTGTCTAAACTTTTCCTCCACCCCAACATCCTCCAGATTTGACTGCAGAGACCCCGACACAAAATGATGGGAAGCCTCTGGGAAAAAGAAGAGGAAAATACAGCTTGGATGAACACCAAATGTTTGAAGATGAGTTGGGGTCTGGTGTTTGGAGACCAAACTTAGATGAGGTAGACACAGAAGCTGAGGTAAATTGAAGAATATCTCCAAAGTGCTAATGAGCAGATAAACAGCAGTTTAATGTTGTTAGCTGAGGAATAAGTTTTATCTCAGACATTGATTTGAACTTAAATTGGATTATTCTTGATATTAGTCATTTGATTATCTGTTTCCTCCTTGTCAGATACGAGCTAAACGCCCTGAAATGGTTATGCCGTCATCAGGTGAACACTGACAATTGGCACATCCGGTCTTTGAACATGTTTTCATGACAGGGAATTTAAACATCTGTAAAATGTGGACACACATCAAATTGTTCAAAAACACTTCTGTTTGTTCAGAGAATATCACTTACGAAATATGGAAGATTCTAATACTCAGAGGCATGGCTTAATTTAGTATTTTCTAATATATATCAGGGTTATATAGTTCCAGAAAACTCAGTGATTATTTAACATGGTTAATACAAAGTCACCTTTTTGAAAGTTACAATGGTTTTAAATTCTATGGAATAGCCTGTTAGATTTTGTAAAGCATTTATATAGTTACACAGATGGAAGTGTACTCACGAGAAACTACTTGAAACCTCTGTAATTTCTGTATGTAATAAGAATGGCAAATAGTGATTGTATAGTTACTGTAAAATTCTAGTGTATGCTACACCTTCAGCAATAGGCACCAGGATGAATGGAGTGCCTTCTAAACAGACTGTAAGAGAATATCACAAGCGCAGTAGGTATATTTTGGCATCCAGCATAAAACCAAAGGATTTATCTAAGACTTTCAGAGCCCAGGAATCCAGTTCATTTATGGCTCAAAGATGGGCAAGGGCACACCCCAATGTATTACTTAATCACATCATGACAACCAGGATACTATCCAGGCAAGGTAAACCCCTACCAGTTCTTGATTCAAGGATCTTATCTCTGTGAGCAAGGACAGGCTGTGCTGTGATCTATCTAACTGATAACAGAAAGCAGACATTGGTCAGTTGGAAACATGGTGGCCTCATCCAGTTGCTCAAGAAATAAAGGACATGAAGAGAAAAGGAATCGACTTAGCTTTAATACATTTTGAAATAAAAGACCCTTTAGATACCAGAGCTTAACATACCTAATGATATGTTAATAGGCAGTGCCTTCAGGAGAGTAGAAAACTGACAGCATAAATACAGGTGTGATTTGAACCCTTGGGTTTACAGTAATATCATTAAAATCTATTCAATTTCCACATTAATCTTTTACAATCAAATCTGTAGAATTCTAGAGGGAAAGTACATCAGTTGTCTATTTAGGATAAGATACATTTCAGTTTCAGGATCATTGGTGCAGAAAATGTGTTTAAATTATGTTAATTGAGATGAAGTTGAATCTATTTAATATTGAACCTTTTTCTTACCTTAATTACATTATGTTTGTTATAAATTAATTATTATTAAGTACTCATTTGCACTGTTTACAACAAAATAAAATATTTGTTTACATAACTGCATCTGTTCCTTCATTCACAAGGCTTATCATGACTACTACAGTTCTCTCAAGTGAAGTAATAAAGTACAGGATGGATTGGGAAAGTGTGAATACCTTGTCCCAACACCTGATTTAGAAATGCAAGAGTCAAATGAGGAAAGATAACAATTTGACCCCTATGTCATAGTTCAATGGGGATTAAGAATTAGCCAGGATTCCTGCTCCTGCTTATTGTCCACGGAAGAACCTTTTCACTCACAGAGTTGCTTGAATGTGCCCAAGATGCCACTGGAGTAAAACCATCCAAATATTGGAAGAGGGATGCTTACCTGGAAAGCAATGATGACATATAACATGATGAAAAGGTGGAGAATTGGTCTTACAAAGGGAAGGCATGGTTAGCAACATGGCAGAGACAGCACAAATGGCTCTTTCCTCTCTCTACCTGTGACTAGCTTGTGGCTCACCAGGTTTGTCACTGCAGCTTAAACTTGGCTCACTGTTTCAATTTACACATGCGTAAGGACAACTCAGTGAAGATACCAACAGGCATTCCACAGTGGTAGCAAAGGCTCAGAAAGAACCAGTCCTGAGAGCAGAACATGAGAGACAGAAATATAAGATAGTACTCAACCAATTATAATCCCTTTTATAGAGGATCAGACTCAAACTGCAATCCATGCTCTCCCCATTTTTAAAAAAAATCTTTATCAAGATTCCATTAGACTGACATTTATTATCCACTTTTAACTGCCCTTAAAAGGTGGTGGGTCAAATACTTGAATCACTCGTGACCTGAATAGCTTGGTAGGCTATTTCAGAATGAATCAAATTAAAATGGGACTGGAATCATATAGAAGACAGATCAGGTAACGACAGCATTGTTTATTCTCTATATGATATTAGTGAACCAACTGTTTTACACAACAATGCAACAGTTTCATTGTCACACTAACTGATGCCATTACTTATTTCCAATTTATTTTGTTACTGAAGGATGCTAACTAGACACAGCGGGAAGTACCAAGGACAGAGAGTACAGAATCTACAAATTTCCAATCCTCCCCAAAAAGCACAACAGCAGAAAACATTTTTCCCCATTACTTTCTCTCCACAATTCATGCCTATGCCATTAACAGTCTAGGTCCTAAATTCTAGAATTTCTTTTTTAAATCATCACCTCTTGACTTCTCTCTCCACCTTCCTGAAAAACGTTTTTGACCAAACCTTTGATCATTTGTCCATAACAGAGTCATACAGCATAGAAATAAGCCCTTTGGTCCACCATGCCTATGCTAACACCAAACACATGAATCCAATTTACCTGCACTCAGCCCATAGCCTACTATGTCTTGGCATTTTAAGTGCTTGTCCAGCTGCTTCTTAAAAGTTGTGAGAGTACCTGCCCCTCCACCACCATCTCAGCAAGGTCCATATTTCTATCACCCTTCGGGTAAAAGAATCTTTCCTCAGATTACCTCTAAACTGTTTACTTCTCATCTTAAACTTGCGTCGGTCTTAGGCACGTCTGCCGTGGGGAAAAGATTCTCACAATCTATCCTGTCTATGCCTCTCATAATGTTATACATCTCAATCAGATTCCCCCAAGCCTCCTCAGATCCAGGGAAAACAAACCCAGTCTATCTAGTTTCTCCTCATAACTGACTTTCCATCCCAGGCAACATCCTGGTTAATCTCCTCTGCACCCTCTCCAGTGCAGTCACATTTTTCCGATAGTGCGGCAACCAGAACTGCACAGTGCATCATCTATGGCCTAACTGATGTTTTATAAAGTTGAAACAAAACTTCCTGGCTCCAATATTCTATGCCCCAGCTAATGAAGGCAAGCATCCCGTATGCCTTCTTCACCACCTTGTCTATCTGCACTAATACCTTCAGGATCTAAGGACTTGTACATATGTACCTTTGTTCCTCAGTACATCTAGGGCCTACCAATCGTTGTGTATTCTTCCCTTACTCGATCTCTCAAAATGCATCATCTCACATTTATTCACAGGAATACTAACTTAATCACAGGATTAAATTTCATCTGCCATTGCTCTGCCCAATTTATAATAACAGACTGTAGCCTAAGATCATGCTCCTCAATATTAACAACACCATCAATGTCATCTGCAAACTTACTAATTATACTTTCTACATTCACTTCAAAGGTCCCAGCACCACTCTCTCTGGAACTCTGCTGGTCACAGGCTTACAGTCACAAAAACAATCCTCCACCATCACCCTCGCATGTCTCAGTGTCATTGATTGATAATCCATGTTCCTATGAACTTCCCTGAGATGTCTTCCTACTTTATAAAGGTATTATATAAATGCAAGTTGTTGCCTCAAGACAGGTGAATGCTCCTTACTGAACCTATGTGAAATTTCCATCTGCCAGCTTCATTTCAGTTTCAGGACTGGATCATAATGTTTTGTAAGGATGATAACAAAGGCTCAGAAGATTAATACACCATGTAATGCAGCACAAAACCAAAGCAGACAAGGTTCAATTCCATGCTAAGTAGCATCTAATGCATCCTGCGCACACATGAGATGATATTCATTGGAGGGATAATCAAAAGAGAAGCAGTGTACTCTGTATTCAAACAATACAGACAGGTGTTGCCCAAAATCCTCTTTGTAGTAAACTTACTGTTAATCACAATGATGTATCAATAATGTTGATGCAATTGAGAGTAATAGTCAACAGTATCACATTGACCTTCAACTGATGCAATCATGCTAATGTAAGAATGGCAGGAGAGTCAACGTTTCAAGCATAAGTTCTTCATCAGGAGTGTGGGGGAGGCCCAAGGTCATTGAGAGATAAATGGGAGAGGGGTGGGGTTGGGGGGAAGGTAGCTGGGAAGGCGATACGTAGGTGAAGGTGGGGGTGATGGTGATAGGTTAGAGAGGATAGGTGGGAAAGAAGGTGGATAGGTAGAACAGTTCAAGAGGGCAGTTCCGAGTTGGAGGTTGGATGTGGGATGAGGTGGGGGGAGGGGAGATGAGGAAATTGGTGAAATCAACATTGATCCCGTGTGGTTGGAGAGTCCCAAGGCGGAAGATGAGGCATTCTTCCTCCAGGCGTCGGGTGGCTTGGATTTGGCGGTGGAGGAAGCCCAGGATTTGCATGTCCTAGGCAGAGTGGAAAGGGGAGTTGAAGTCTTCAGCCACAAGGCGATGGGGTTGTTTAATGCATGTACCCTAGAGATGTTCTCTGAAAACGTTTCGCAAGTTGACATCCTGTCCCCCTAGTGTAGAGGAGACCACATTGGGAGCAACGGACACAGTAGACGACATGTGTGGAGATGCATGAAAATCTCTGCCGGATGTGGAAGGATCCTTAGGGGCCTTGGATGGAGGTGAGGGGGAGGTTTGGGCGCAGGTGTCACATCTCATAGAATCATAGAGTCATAGAAATGTGTAGCACGGAAACAGACCCTACGGTCCAATCCGTCTATGCTGACCAGATATCTCATCCCAATCTAGTCCTACCTGCCAGCACCCAGCCCATATCCCTCCAAACCCTTCCTACTCATATACCCATCCAGATGCTTTTTACATGTTGTAATTCTACTAGTCTCCACCACTTCCTCTGGCATACATGTACCACCTTCTGCATGAAAAAGTTGTCCTTAGGTCTCTTTTATATCTTTCCCCTCTCACTCTAAACTTATGCCCTCTAGTTCTGTACTCCCCCAACCCAGGGAAAATACCTTGTCTATTTATCCTATCCATGCTCCTCGTGATTTTATAAACCTCTACAAGGTCATCCCTCAGCTTTCAACGCTCCAGGGAAAACAGCCCTAGCCTATTCAACCTCTTCCAATAGCTCAAATCCTTCAACCCTGGCAACATCCTTGTAAATCTTTTCTGAACCCTTTCAAGTTTCACAACAGCCTTCCGATAGGAAGGAGACCAGAACTGCACACAATATTCCAACAGTGGCCTAACCAATGTTCTGTACAGCTGCAACATGACCTCCCAACTCCTTTACTCAATACTCTGATCAATAAAGGAAAGCATACCAAACGCATTCTTCACTATCCTATCTTCCTTATACTCTACTTTCAAGGAGCTATGAACCTGCACTCCAAGGTCTCTTTGTAAGCAACACTCCCCAGGACTTTACCATTAAGTGTATAAGCCCTGCTCAAATTTGCTTTCCCAAAATGCAGCACCTCACATTTATCTAAATTAAACTCCATCTGCCACTCCTCAGACCATTGGCCCATCTGACCTGTAATCTGAGGTAATGTTCTTCGTTGTCCACTACACCTCCAATTTTGGTCTCATCTGCATACTTACTAACTATACCTTTTATGCTCACATCCAAATCATTTATATAAATACGAAAAGTAGTGGACCCAGCACCGATCTTTGTGGCACTCCACTGGTTACAAGCCTCCAATGTGAAAAACAACCCTTCACCACCACCCTCTGTCTTCTACCTTTGAGCCAGTTCTGTATCCAAATGGCTAGTTCTCTCTGTATTCCATGAGATCTAAAATTGGAGGTGTAGTGGACAGCGAAGAGGGTTACCTCAGATTACAACAGGATCTGGACCAGATGGGCTAATGGGCTGAGAATTGGCAGATGGAATTTAATTCAGATAAATACAAGGTGTGCATTTTGGGAAAGCAAATCTTAGCAGGACTTATACGCTTAATGGTAATGTCCTAGGGAGTGTTGCTGAACAAAGAGACCTTGGAGTGCATGTTCATAGCTCCTTGAAAGTGGAGTCGCAGGTAGATAGGATAGTGAAGAAGGCATTTGGTTACCCTAGTTACCCTTTTGTCCTTAATGTATTTGTTAAAACCCTTTGTATTCTCCTTAACTCTATTTGCCAAATCTATCTCATGTCCCTGTTTTGCCCTCCTGATTTCCCTCTTAAGTACACTCCTACTGCCTTTATACTCTTCTAAGGATTCACTCGATCTCTCCTGTCTATACCTGACATATGCTTCCTTCTTTTTCTTAACCAAACCCTCAATTTCTTTAGTCATCCAGCATTCCCTATACCTACCAATCTTCCCTTTCACCCTGACAGGAATATACTTTCTCTGGATTCTTGTTATCTCATTTCTGAAGGCTTCCCATTTTCCAGCCATCCCTTTACCTGAGAACATCTGTCCCCAGTCAGTTTTTGAACGTTCTTGCCTAATACCATCAAAATTGGCCTTCCTTCAATTTAGAACTTCAACGTTTAGATCTGGTCTATCCTTTTCTATCACTATTTTAAAAGTAATAGAATTATGGTCACTGGCCCCAAAGTGCTCCCCCACTGACACCTCAGTCACCTGCTCTGCCTTATTTCCCAAGAGTAGGTCAAGTTTTGCACCTTCTCTAATAGGTACATCCACACACTGAATTAGAACATTTTCTTGTACACACTTAACAAATTCCTCTCCATCTAAATCCTTAAAACTATGGCAGTCCCAGTCTATGTTTGGGAAGTTAAAAATCCCCTATCATAACCACCCTATTATTCTTACAGATAATTGAGATCTCCTAACAAATCTGTTTCTCAATTTCCCTCTGACTATTAGGGGTTCAATAATACAATCCCAATGAGGTGATCATCCCTTTCTTATTTCTCGGTTCCATCCAAATAACTTCCCTGGATGTATTTCTGGGAATATCCTCCCTCAGTACAGCTGTAATGCTATCCCTTATCAAAAACACCATTACCCCTCCTCTCTTACCTCCCTTTCTGTCCTTCCTGATGCATTTGTATCCTGGAACATTAAGCTGCCAGTCCTGTACATCCTTAAGTCATGTTTCTGTAATTGTTATGGTATCCCACGTTCCTAACCATGTCCTGAGTTCATCTGCCTTCTCTGTTAGGCCTCTTGCATTGAAATAAATGCAGTTTAATTTATCAGTCCTATCTTGCTCTTTGGTTTGTTCCTGCCTGCCCTGTTGTTTGACTTGCTTATTTTCCCAACTGTATCAGTCACATATTGATCTCATTCTTCACTGTCTCCCTGCAACCACCCCCCCGCCCCCCCCCGTCAGTAGTTTAAATCCTGGCCAGCAGCTCTAGTAAACTTCCCTGCTAGTATATTAAGCCTCTTCCAATTCAGATGCAATCCGTCCTTCTTGTACAGGTCACTTCCACCCCAGAAGAGATTCCAATGATCCAAAAATGTGAATTCTTCTCCCATACAGCAGCTCCTCACTGAATCTTTAACGTTCACCTAAAGGCTAACAGGGAGTCCAATTATTTAATCTGAAAGAGGACATCCAGAAACCTTAACTTGCTTTCTCTCCATGGATACTGCCTGACCCGCTGTGATCGCCAGCATTTTCTGTTTTCAACTGTTCCTCTGCACAGCTCAGCAACGTCAGTCCAGAATACAGTACACACTCAAGGCAATGGAGTGGGTACCGACGGATATTACAATTCTCAAAAATAGAGGAATAAAGATACGCTGGTGGTTACGGTTAAATCTGTTACCGAAGAGCGGGAGAGTTGGGCGGGAATTGGAGCAGGAGATTTGAAATTTGCTGCGCTATTGATGGAAATTCATGAAGAATTCAGAATGAATGGATGTCTCTTGGTGAGGCACTCGCACATGTAGAAGGAAAAACACGTATGGTGTATATTTTAGGTTTGTGATTCCAGTTCTCGGTTGAGTAAGTTTACTAGACACCCGACTCATAAATCAAAGAGTGCAGACTGAAGCCGAACCTCTACAACAAGCGCAGAGGTTTGGGGCCTCTTTAAATAAAACGTGAAGCTCCGTTCAGTTCCGCCTGTCCCCCGGAGCCACGGCAACAGCGGTGTATCCAAATCGAACCTGGCCCCGGATTGGCTGTTAGCCCTAACCCTGGACACCGTTGCTAACAACGTTGCCTCTTGAAATAAACAACATTTTCTGAAACACAAAAACAAATTGCTGGAGAAATTCGGCAGGTCTGGCAGCATCTGTGGAAAGAGAAACAAAGATAACGTTTGGAGTCCGGTGACCCCTTATTCAGGGCAGCACTTTCTGGACAAACGTTTCGGTTCCGGCTCTCACTGCACTCTCCAGCTGGGGTAGGTCCCGATATTTTGCTCCAACTTTGCCCCCAACTGTCCTGCTGCCGATTTGCAAGCTGTATGATCTGAACCCGGAAAACAGACTTTGTTCGATTAACTGGCAATGTGCCCACTGATCCAACGGGGGCCCATTCCCGAGTTTCGTTGCTTTGATTTCGTTGCATTACAATGCCATACAATCCAGGCAGATTTCAGTCCGAATGGTTACAAAAGAAAAAGTGTCGTTTCCCGCAGTCCTTGCTTTAATCTAAAAGGTCTCCGATGTCATGGCGGGTGGAGACACTGCAATAACCCTCCACATTGGTGCTGCAGTGTAATTTGGTCTGAAGTTTTCCTAAAGTGAGTGTTTCTGAGGCTAAAGTCCCACCTGGTAAGATCTTAAGAAATCCAAACCAGCCAATGAAACTGTCTAACCTTCTTAAATACTCCTTGAACATCTCAACAAGGCTTGTTGCTGAAAGTCCTCAAGGATAGAAAAAACTGAAACTTATGTGGCTTCAGCCAAATACTCAACCCTCTAGGAAATACTGAAATGGATTTTGAACATTTAGAGTCATATAGTCATAGAGATGTACAGTACAGAAACAAACCCTTCAGTCTAACTCATCCATCCAATCAGTTTTCCTAAATTAATCTAGTCCCATATGCCAACACCTGGCCCATATCCCTCCTATTCATGTACCCATCCACGTACCTTTTAAGTGCTGTAATTTTACCAGCCTCCACCACTTCCTCAGGCAGCTCATTCTATACATGCAACACCCTTCGCATGAAAAAGCTGCCCCTTTGGTCCCTTTTAAATTTTTCCCCTTGTGCCCTAAACCTATGCCTTCTAGTTATGGACTACCCCAACCCAGGGAAAAGAGCTTGGCTGTTTACTCTATCCATGCCCCTCATGATTTTATAAACCTCTATAAGGTCACCCCTCAGCCTCCGACACTCCAGGTAAAACAGCCCAGCCTGTTCAGCCTCTCCCTATAGCTCGAACCCTCCAACCCTGGCAACATCCTTGTAAATCTTTTCTGAACCCTTTCAAGTTTCATAACATTCTTCCTATAGCAGGGAGACCAGAACTGTACACAATATTCCAAAAGTGGCTGCCCCAATGTCCTGTAGAGCCACAACATGACCTCACAACTCCTGTACTCAATACTCTGACTCATAAAGCAAACCATACCAAATGCTTTTTTCACTATCCTATCTACCTGAGATTCCACTTTTGAGGAACTATGAACCTGCACTCTCCAGGGCATTACAATTATGTATATAAGTCCTGCTAAGATTTGCTTTTCCAAAATGCAGCGTCTCACACTTATCTAAATTAAAATCCATCTTGTCAGCCCTTTGGCCTATCTGATCAAGATCCCATTCTACTCTGAGATAACCTTCTTCACTGTCCACTAAACCTCCAATTTTGGTGTCATCTGCAAACTTACTCTCTATACCGCCTATGTTCACATCCAAATCATTTGGATGACAAAAAGCAGTGGACCCAGCACCAATCCTTGTGACATACCACTGGTCACAGGCCTCCAGTCTGATGCAAATTACTTGTTTAGTATTTCCCTCATCTCTTGTGGTTCCACACAAAGGCTGCTTTGCTGATCTTTGAGGGGTCCTATTGTCTCCCTAGTTACCCTTTTGTCCTCAATGTATTTATAAAATCCTTTGGATTCTCCTTAACCCTATTTGCCAAAGTTATCTCACGTTCTCTTTTTGCCCTACTGATTTCCTTCTTAAATATACTCCTAGTTTAGTATGAGATTATGGGTTCAATGAAGAACTGTACATGAAGCATTCACTGGCATGTATCACTTTAAATGTTCCCTCTGGGCATATTCTGGTTTCAGATAGAAAGTTGCATATTCCTGCACTAAACACTGTCTGAATTCAGCACTAGTAATACTTTGTGTGCAGCTCCATGTGTAAAATTCAACATGATTATTTGCATTGAAATAATGTGCAGGTGTATGGGAAAAAGGAGATTGGCTGTAAGTAATTATGTTAATTTGAAGAGCTAAGGGTGATGCAAAGGGCCAAAAGGCCTCCTGCACAATAACACTTCTGTGATTCAATGAACTGTGGAGTGTAGGATGATCAGAGACTTCAAAGCTACAGGATATTGACTGTCCATCAAAGCTCTCTACGTCAACTAATACAGTCACAGGTGAAAATTTGAGAGGGAAGCAAGCATGCTATTGTTGTTTGAGATATCAATAAAATGTATTGTTGTGTCCCATAGATAATCTAGAAGATAACAATGCCTCGTGGGAGTGCCTCAAGCAATCATTCCAATGCAAGTAATGGAGACATGGAGGGACTTGGTAGGAAATGTGTTTGGTATCTAAATTGTGTTGGTTTGGAGGTTTTTGTGTACTCGTCAACTACCTGTATACTAGACACCTGGTGCTTTTAAAAGTACAATGCATTCATCTTCCCTGTGTTAACCAATCTCCACCAAATCCACCTCTTAGGTTTCATGTTTGGGCCATTTTCAGAGGAGTGAAAGCTATTATGTCAATTCCTTCTCATTCCTTCAATCTGCCCCTTACTGCTCTCTGAGATCTTGGCTATTCTCTTACAGCTGAAACAGAGTTGGCAAAGCTGCAGCATCAGTTTCGAATCATGGAAGGAGACCGCCAGGCCTACACGCTTGAGTCACAGCAGCTGCTCAGGAAACAGTTGTAAGTATTAGCAGCCTTCACCAGGCTGAGGTTGGAATGAAAATACAGTCAGCAAGTTTTGAGAAGATTTGTAGCTCAAGTTGAAATTCTGGATGTAGGTTTCCTTGCTGAACCGGAAGGTTCGTTTCAAATGTTTCATCACCATACTAGGTAATATCATCAGTGAGCCTCTGGTGAAGCACCAATGGTATGACCCGCTTTTTATTTATGTGTTTAGGTTTCCTTTGGTTGGTGATGTCATATCCGGTGGTGATGTCATTTCCTGTTTTTTTTCAGGGAGTAGTAATTGGAATCCAAGTCAATGTGCGAATCGAAAGAGTTCCGGTTGGAGTGCCATGCTTCTAGGAATTCTCGAGGGTGTCTCTATTTGGCTTGTCCTAGGATGGATGTGTTGTCCCAGTCAAAGTGGTGTCCTTCCTCATCTGTATGTAAGGATATTAGTGAGAGTGGGTCATGTCTTTTTTGATCCAAAGACATGACCCACTCTCACTAGTATCTTTATATACAGATGAGGAAGGACACCACTTTGACTGGGACAACACATCCATCCTAGGACAGGCCAAACAGAGACATGTGTGGAATTCCTAGAAGCATAGCACTCCAACTGGAACTCTATCAACAAACATTATGTCTTGAATCCCATTTACCACCCCTGACAAAAAGAACAGGAAATGACATTTAAGGGCTCTAAGGGTTTGAATATTTGGACAGAAAATTCCCTCTTCCAAATAGGTACCATTAATGGTGAAAATCTACCATTCATTCAATCACCTTCAAATATACCAGAGGAATCAGAATTGACTATTTCTTGAAACTAGGATAAATTTGCCCAGTATCAGCTGATGGAGTTTTTGATGGGACAACGTAGAAGGTTTACATGGTTTTTAACCCTTGCTGTGTCTGTCCTGGAAGTGTTTAATATTGGAATCATTAGAATCCCTTGACAGCAGAAGGAAACAATTTAGTCCATCAAGTCTGCACTGACCCTCCAAAGGCCATCCCACCCAGACCTAGTCCCTGCCCCTAAATGCACCTAACCTACACATCCTTGGATGCTACAGGGTAATTTTTTAGCATGGCCACTCCACCTAAGCTGGACATGTTTGATTGTGGGAGGGAACCAAAGCAACTGGAGGAAACACACACAGACATGGGGAGAATGTGCAAATTCCAAACAGAAAATCACCCAAGGCTGGAATCAAACACTGGTCCCTGGTGCTGTGAGGCACCACTGAGCCACCCTTCATTGATAGTTTATCTTGGCATAAGTTATAAGTTTTATAAGTTACTATTCTTTCTGATTTTAATGCTCACTATTTACGAGAGCATTAATTCCTGATCTTTCTGGTTTTGCCAGGGCGGAAATTGAGAACCTGGAAAAGGAACGTGAGGAGCTAATGTTGAACCTAAGGCTGTTAGACAGTAAACACAACCAGAAAGAGGACCAGGAAAACATTGAAAGTGTTCAGAATATGCTCAGCTACCAGGAAGAACTGGAGGACCAAATTGCTAGAGAGAAGCAAATGATCATGGATCTTGAACATGAGGTGCAGATAATGGTCACTCACAACTCACTGGGGTGATTAGGAACTTCTGGAGTGGAACATGGTCTAACATATCGTGAGACTATCTGGGAGTGACAGTGGGAGATTCTGAAGATTCTCTTGACTGGGCCTCTTCGACAAACCACTGGGCAATTTACAGCCCAAAGCACAAGGGAAGTGATAGAACCTTGGGCAGCTCAGAGGCCACATCCTGGGTCCAAGAGGCAGTCCTGGGACAGTCGGTGGTTTTCCAGCGGGGGAAGATACCTGGCTTTAGGGATGGGGTTGGTGGGAGTGGATAGAGGTCCAGTTGCAAAGCGGGTGAGGGGTGTGAGAAAGAACCCAAATTGGGGATGGCTCAGGTAAGAATATCCAAACAGGAAAAATAAGCGGACTATGCTGGTGTACAGTATTGGAACGAGGTGGTATTTCCAGCAAAACCGCTGCTTGGCCTTTATTGCCATAGTTACGGTGGGTTCAGACACTCTCTTAACAGAACAGAATCTTTGCTTCTGAGGACACTCCAGATGTCTGGATAATACTTCTAAACTCAGGAAGGAGCAGGAATAAAATGCTTCTTGTACCCACTGTATTTTACAATCTTATCTGCCCTGTATCAAACCAGTGTTAATGTTTCCCTAAGTGTACCATTTAACACAAAAACTCAGCTTGGGATCTGTTACTCCAGTGACCTTTCTTCAGGTGTGACTGGACATAAAGAGTGGGAGGAGAATATGTTAGTAGAACAGTGAAGCCAATTCTGCCCTTACTCCAACATCCACACTTTCCAGCCAGAGTCAACGGAAGTGTTTAAAGAGCATTCTCCTCTCTAATCCAACAATAGTCAGGCTAACAGCTGGGGTCAAATCTGAAATTTTGTACACCCCTCAGGCCCCTTTTAAATATTTTCCCTCAGACCTTAAACCTATGTCCTCTAGTTTTGGACTCCCTTACCCTAGAAAAAAGACCTTGGCTTTTCACCCTATCCATGCCCCTCATGATGTTGTAAACTTCTATAAGGTCACTCTTCAGCCACTGATTCTCCAGGGAACAAAACTCAAGCCTATTTGGCCTCTCCTTACAGCTCAAACCCTCCAATCCCAGCAACATCCTTGTAAATCTTTTCTGAACCTTTTCAAGTTTAACAACATTCTCCTATAACAGGGAGACCAGAACTGAATGCAGTATTCTAAAAGTAGCCTAACCAATCTCCTGTACAGCCGCAACATGACATCCCAAACCTTTACTCAATGCTCTAGGCATTGAAAGCAACTGTGCCAAACACCTCCTTTATCACCCTGTCTCCCTGCAACTCCACTTTCAAGGAACTATGCACCTATATCCCTAGGTCTCTGTTCAGCAATAATCCCCAGGACCCTACCATTAACTATAAGTCTTGACTTGATTTGCCTTGCCAAAATGGAACATCTCACATTTATCTAAATTAAACTCCATCTGCCATTCCTCTGCCCATTGGCCCCTCAAGGTACCGTTGTACTCTGAGATAACCTTCTTCACTCTCCATTACATCATCAATTTTGGTGTTATCTGTAAACTTACTAACCATACCTCCTATATTCACATTAAATAATTTATATAAATGATGAAAAGCAGTGGACCCAGCATTGATCCTTGCAGAACACTGCTGGTGACAGGCCTCCAGTCTGAAAAACAACTCTCTACCACAACCCTCTGTATCTACCTTCAAGCCAATTTGTATCCAATTGGCTCGCTCCCCCTGGATCCTATGTGATCTAACCTTTCTAACCAATGTACCATGCAGAATCTTGTTGAATGCCTTACTGAAGTCCATACCACTCTGCCATCATCAATCTTCTTTATCACCTCTTCAAAAAACTCAATCAGGTTAGTGAGACATGATTTCCCATGCACAAAGCTATGCTGACTACCCCAAATCAGTCCTTGCCTTTCCAAATACATGTAAACCCTGTCTCTCAGTGTCTCTCCAACAACTTACCCAGCACTGACCATCAGGCTCACTGGTCTATAGTTCCTTGGCTTTTCCTTATCACTCTTCTTAAATAATGGCACCACATGCGCCACCCTATTTGTGCAGTTATTTCTTATTCCATATAATGTTGATTGTTTATAGAAGTTATCTTTCTATTCAACTTCTTTTTAATAGATAAAAATATTGAAGCAAAAGATCTTTGAGCAGAAGAAGGGCTTGAGTAAAAATGTAAATGTTCAACTGATGAATGAACAAGCAGTGAAGAACATTGGAATCATGGAGGACAGGTTGGACAGGGTAAGAATTCTCAGAATGTGACCATGAACAGGAAAACATCAGCAATCAATAACAGACAATGCTGCTGACCAATTAATTCAAAGTAATGACAGGAAATGGTGAGACCCAAAATATCAGAAGACTAGAAGCTCAGAGATATAAAAAGGGAGTCCTTTTACAGTCATGAAGTGACTGCCTCCCTTTTGTTCACCTCTTTTTGGGGCTCTGTCTTGCTTCATGCATGACCACAAGCATCAATATTTGAACATATCAGAGCTGAACATTTTCCAGCAGGACCACTGGATAGAAATCAAGATTCATTTCCACATACTGTCATGAGCAATCAGGGAGCAAAATACATAGAAAATTTGCAAAACAAATATTGAATGATCAATTAGATTGACATTGTCTTGTATGTTGCTCGACTTGCTAGTTTTGCTAGTATTTGATGTATCAAACAAGGCATTCCTGCGCTCTCTCTCAACTATATTTCACACTGTAAAGTCAGTGCTGTCTCACTTTACAAAACCGAACAAACATAACACAACCAACTGGCATATAGCCAACCAGAATGAGTGAATACAATGGATTCTTTTGGGAGCTGGGACTTTGCTTTGGTCCCAACAACATTAATGCCTGTTATCAACTGTTTCAGTTGCTGCCCAGCTAACTTAATATGAAGCAATACAAAGGTTTCTATCCCTACCTCTAGACCAGAAGGTAAGGGTTCAAATCTCACTTCAGGATATGATGGCCACAGAGGTACATCATAACATGTCCAAACAGGTCAGGTAAAACAAAACCTATCACAAAGCAGATGTTAAATTTACAATCCTTTTTAAATGCTCTGCTGGGTTAAGCAATGGTTTGTTTTGGCAGTAATGAGATGTAGCTATTAAAGTTGACAATATGTTTCTACTTTTCATAAGCTGTGTATTGCAGTTTCTTCCATAGCGGGCTCATAGTTCAAAGGTTCATCTGTAGTATCATACATAGATTGATCTACAGGGTCTTTTACTGGATTTAGAACTGAAATGGGTTGGCTCCCAATTGATTCCATTAAGTTGCCAAACTTCCAGGATTGACCTGGAGCTTTCAGGAAATTAAGATTAAACTTTAGAAAACTGCTACAAACAAAACCCAAAAGTAAATCATTGGCGAAAGACTTTCTTACTTGAAATATTTAAGGTAAGGAAAGTTGGCTTTTTGATGGACAGTCAAGAATTATCCAAACGAGTAACAAAAGGCCCTGATATTAACAAGTGGGTTTTCCAAGAAGGAATTGGGATTTCAAATGGGAACCCTCCAAGTCCAGTTTTCTTGCTGGAGAGTTTTACTCCCACAGCCAGTGTATTTTATTTGACAAGATTCCTGCCCTGAGTCAGCTTCGTTGACAGGTTTGGCTCCTGGTCAGCCAAAGGGTTCTCCAGAGCAGCACACAGACCCAGGTAAAGAGCCTCCAGCTACTTCTGGGAGTGAAAGGGGCTTCTGGTCCAATATCTGACCCTGGGGTGATATGATGTTTTAATTGGGAAGGGATCCATGAGGAGGAGGTAATTTTGTTGGGGGCGCAGGGAGAATCCATTGGCAGTGCTTCAAGGATACTTAACTTTTAGCCAGCTTTGAGAAGATTTGTAGCTCAGATTGAGGTTCTGGATGTAGATTTGCTTGCTGAGCTGGAAGGTTCATTTCCAGATGTTTCATCACCCTACTAGGTAACATCTTCAGTGGGCCTCTGGGTGAAGCACTGCTAATAATTCCTGCTTTCTATTTATATGTTTGAGTTTCTTTGGTTTGGTGTCATTTCCTGTGGTGATGCCATTTCCTGTTCTTTTTCTCAGGCAGTGGTAGTTGGGGTCTAACTCAATGTGTTTGTTGATAGAGTTCCTGTTGGAATGCTATGCTTCTAGGAATTCTCATGCATGTCTCTGAACACAGTCCGCCGATTTCTCAGCAACAAACCCAAACAAGCAGGCAAAACACGTCCAGAAACCCCAGCCACTCTCCCCGACATCAAAGACATCTCGAAAATGACTGCCAGACTATTAAGACACCTTGGCATCATGGTAGCCCACAAACCCACCGACACACTAAAACAGCAGCTAATGAACTTGAAAGACTCTAGACAGACAAGCAAAACTAATGTCATTTACAAAATACCACGCAAGAGCTGTAACATACACTACATTGGACAAAGGGGCAGAAAACTAACCACAAAACGACATGACTCTCTCTCACTAGTATCCTTATATAGAGATAAGGAAGAACACCACTTCAACTGGGACAACACATCCATCTTGGGACAAGCCAAAGACATACACAAGAATTCCTAGAAATATGGCATTCCAACTGGAACTCTATCAACAAACATATCGAGTTAGACCCCATCTACCGTCCCCTGAGAAAAAGAGCAGGAAATGACATCACCAACCCAAAGAAACCTAAACATGAATAAAAAGCAGAAATTATCAGCAGTGCTTCACCTGGAGGCCCATTGAAGTTGTTACCTAGTAGGGTGACGAAACATCAGGAAATGAACCTTCCAGCTCAGCGAGCGAACCTACATCCAGAACACTTACCTTTTCCCTAAAACTTTCCCATGCCTCCCCTGAGTTATTAGTCTTCCCATGGTCTTGGAACCTGGTCAGAGAGTCTGGAAAAGAGATTAAACGTGAATCTCCTAGCCTCATTATATTTTTATAGTCAGCTTTCTTCCTGGAAGTGGGCTTATTGCGCACCACTGTCTGTCTCTGTTAAACCTGAAATTGGTCACGGTTGTGTCAAATTTGAGATTTTAATATTTTTAACATTTTACGCAGTCCCACTCTCTGGACATTAAATTTACTGCAAATGAATCTTTTTACTTTCCATATAATATGGGAAAATGGGCATCATAAGGACAGAGGTGTTGGTCAACCCATTGTGAATATGTGGAGATGCAGTGGACGGAGATAAGTAGCCAGGTGATGACTTTTCCAGGAATACACCCAACCAAAATTGACAACTCTACTGTCCTTTCACTTGAAATAATCTGTAGTCATTACTGCCCCTCATCTGCAGGCCCTGGGCAAGTTTAATACCCAGCTTACGAGGAATGGGGAGTTGAGGGAGCAGATTGACACTCTACGTGTTGAGCGTGGAAGGTTTGAGCAGCTCCAGAAGAAACTGGGAAAAGTAAGTATTGAAAATCATTCTTGTTTGTCTCATTTTGGATAGTCTTTCATTCCTGGCATATTGCCATTTTGCTCAAAGTATGAGGTACTCAGGGACTGCAGACCAAGTTCTCTGACTCAAAAGCCCCACTTCAGCATGGCGGTTTTGATGCCAACCTGCAGCAAATGTTTATTGAAGCTCGTTTGTCTTTCACAGCAAAAGATATTTGGCGATACTTAGCTTTTAGTTTGCTTTTCTTGGGTGACTCTGAAGAGATTTGTGTTTATTGCCCATCCCTAGCTACTGCAAGTTCATGACAAGCTAACCACATAGTGGGAAAAGAGGAATGTATGTAGACATGCTGGCCATCTGCTGCCCTGTAATTACTGACATATCATCCAATTTATTGAATTCGATTTCATAACTGGCTAGGGTGGAATTCAAACCAGTGATCTAATTTAGACCCATTTGGGAAAATCTCAATCTTATTGTTGTACAGCAAGTGAACAACAGAGAGCAGACATCTCCATATGCAGCACAGAAAGATGGTAAGTCAATGTGGGGCACTCCAAAAACAACGCAAGAACATCTGGACTGTGACCGCCATGGTGGGGAATGGACAGGAAAGGGATGGGCATTAATGTAGACAAGATTTAGATGAGGAATGAGGAACTAGGGGAAGCAATGGCTTAGTGGTATCATCAATCGACCGTTAATTCAGAAACTCAGCTAATGTTCTGGGGTCTTGAATTCAAATCTTGCACCAGCAAATATAAAAAATATCTGGACTTAAGAATCTACCGATGATCATGAAACCATTGTGGATTGTTGGAAAAACCCATTTGGCTCACTAATGTCCTTAAGGGAAGGAAGTCTGCCATCCTCACCTGGTCTTGTCTCCATGGACTCCAGACCCACAGAAATGTTATTGACTCTCAACTGCCCTCTGAAATGGGGGGGGGGGGGTTTAGCAAGCCACTCAGTTGTATCAATCGCTACAAAGTCTCAACAAAGAATTGAAACCGGATGGACCACATGGCACCAGAAAGACAACAGCAAGAACAGCTCTGTCGACCCTGCAAAATCTTCCTTACTAACTTCTGTGCATTTCTCCCAAAATTGAAAGAGCTATCTCACAGACTAGTCAAGCAACAGCCTGACATAGTCATATTCACGGAATCATGACAACAATTACAGACAGTGTCCCAGACATCAGCATCACCATTCCAGGACAGACCTAACAGAGGTGGCAGCAGAGTAGTAAACAGTCGGGAGGGAACTGTCCTGGGAGTCCTTAACATTGACTCTGGACTCCATGACATCTCATGCCTTCAGGTTAAACACTGGCAAGAAAACCTCCTACTGGATACCACATACCATCTTCTCGGCTGATGAAATAGTACTCCTCCATGTTGAACAACATTTGGAGAAGGAAATGAAGATGGCAAAGGCGGAAAGTGTATTGTGTGTGTAGAATTTCAAAGTCCATCATCAAGAGTGGCTGGGCAACATCACTATGGATCAAGCTAGTCAGTTCCTAAAGGACGTTGCTGCTAGACTGGTTATGTGGCAGGTGGTGAGAGAATCAACAAGAAGGAAAAACATAGTTAACCTCATCCTTACTAATTTGCCAGCTGCAGATACATCTGGCCATGACAGTGTCAGTCCTTGTGGAGATGAAATCTACCTTAACATTGAGAGTAACCTCCATGGTATTGTGTGGCACTATCATCATGCTAAATAGGACAGACTTAGATCTAGCAACTCAAGACTGGACATCCACAAGATGCTGTGGGTCATCAACTACAGCATAATTGTACTCCAGCATAATCTATTACTTCATGGCCCGGCATATCCCCATCTCAACCATAGCCATCAAGCCTCGGGATCAACTCTGGTTCAATGGAGAGTGCCAGAGGGCATGGCAGGAACAGCAGCAGGCATACCTTAAAAATGAGGTGTCAGTCTAGTGAAGCTATCAAACTGAACTACTTGCATGCCAAACAGCATAAACGGCAAGTGATGGACAGAGCTAAGAGATCCCACAACCAACAAGAACTAAGCTATGCAGTCCTGATACATTTAGTCATGAATGGTAGTGAACAATTAAACAGCTCATTGGAGGCAGAGGCTCCAGAAATATGGAAGAGACCAACATATCAGTGCAAAAGATAAGGCTGAGGCATTCACAGCAATCTTGAGTCAGATATACCAAGTGGTTGATCAAGCTCAGCTTCCACCAGTAGTCCCCAGCATCACAGATACAAGTCTTCAGCCAATTTGATTCACTCCACATGATATCAAGAAATAGATAGATTTTTTTTTTTAGATTAGATTACATTACAGTGTGGAAACAGGCCCTTCGGCCCAACAAGTCCACACCGACCCGCCGAAGCGAAACCCACCCATACCCCTACATTTACCCCTTACCTAACACTACGGGTAATTTAGCATGGCCAATTTACCTGACCCTGCACATCTTTGGACTGTGGGAGGAAACCGGAGCACCCGGAGGAAACCCACGCAGACACGGGGAGAACGTGCAAACTCCACACAGTCAGTCGCCTGAGGCGGGAATTGAACCCGGGTCTCAGGCGCTGTGAGGCAGCAGTGCTAACCACTGTGCCACCGTGCCGCCCACAGTGTGGAAACAGGCCCTTCAGCCCAACCAGTCCTCTGAAGAGTAACCCACCCAGACCCATTTCCCCTCTGTCTAATGCACTTAACACTATGGGCAACTTAGCATGGCCAATTCACCTGGCCTGCGAGATTGCAGACACAGGGAGAATATGCAAACTCCAAACAGACAGTCACCCAAGGCTGGAATCGAACCAGAGACCCTGGTGCTATAAGGCAGCAGTGCTAACCACTGAGCCACTGTGCCTTTTCTGGAACACTGGATCCTGCAAAGTCTCCAGGCCCTGACATCATTCTGGCAATGGTACTGAAGACTTGTGCTCCAGAACCTGCCACTCCCCTAACCAAGCACTTTCAGAACAGTTACAACATTGGTACCTACCTGATAATGTGGAAAATTGTTCAGGTATGCCCTGTATATAAAAAGCAGGACAAATCCAACCTAGCTAATTGTCGCCCCATCAGTACTCTTGATCATCAGTAAAGTGAAAGTAGATGTCATTAATAGGGCCATCAGGCAGCACCTGCTCAACAATGACCTGCTCAGTGACACCCAGCATGGACTGCGAGGGACACTCAGTCCTGACCTCATTACAGTCTTGCTTCAAACATGGACAAAAGAACTGAATCCCAGAGTTGGGGTGAGAGTGACAGGCCTTGACATCAAGGCTGTCTTTGACCAAGTGTGGCATCAAGGACCCCTAGCAAAACTAGAATCAATCTATCAGGGGACAAACTTAAGTGATTGGAGTCATACCTGGTACAAAGGAAGATGGTTGTAGTTGTTAGTGGTCATTCATCTCAGCTGCAGGATACCTGCGCAGGTGTTCTTCAGGCTAGTGTCCTAGACCCAATCATCTTCAGCTGCTTTACCAATGACTATCCCTCCATCAAAAGGTTAGAAGTGGGAATGTTTGCCACTGATGGCATAATGCTTACCACCATTCATGTCTCCTTAGATACTGAAGCAGTTCATGTTCAAATGCCGCAAGATCTGAACAATGTCTAGGCTTGGGCTGACAAGTGGCAAGTAACATTTTCACCACACAAATGCCAAGTAATGACCATCTCCAATAAGAGACAATATAACCATTGCCCCTTGACATTCAATGGTATTATTATCACAGAATCCCCCACTATCAACAATGTGGGTGTTACTATTGACCTGAAACTAAACTGGACTCACCATATAAACACATTGACTATAAGAACAGGTCAAAGGCTAGGAATACTTCAGTAAGTAACTAACATCCTGACTCCCCAGAACCTATCCATCATTGACAAGACATAAGCCAGGAGTGTGATGGGATACTATCCATTTGCCTGGATGGGTGCAGCTTCAACAACACTCAAGAAGCTTGACACTATCTAGGACAAAGCATCCCAATTGGCACGACATCCACAAACATCCACTCCCTCCACCATGCTTAGTAGCAGCAGTTTGTACAATCTACAAGACGTTCTTTAGAAATTCACCAAAGATCCTTAGATAACACCTTCCAAACCCACAACCACTTCCACCTAGAAGGAAGGTAGCAGATATTGGAACAACATCACATGCATGTTTCCCTCCAAGCCACTCACCATCCTGACTTGGAAATATTTCGCAGTTTCTTTGCTAAAATTTTAGAATCCCTTTCTAAGGGTATTGTGGGTCAACATATAGCAGCAGTTTAAAAAGGCAGCTCACCAGCAACTTCTTGAGGGCAACAAGGGACAAGCACTAAATGCTGGCCAGCCAATAACACCACTTTCCACAAAAAAAAAGCTAGGGTCTGTAGAAATAAACTGAATAAACTGTGTTCTGCACCGAGTTACAAAGTAACATACAAGACAGACTACTCGCTCTTAGTCATGATTTAATTGAAAGGTGGGAACTGAATAGTTTCTACATTCTTTCCTGTGGTGTTGGCCAATCATGCACTGAAGGGGCAGTGATGCTGTTGTATTTGTGTAGCAGTGGAGTAGCATTCCCTGTCATGTGGTCTAACCCCAGCTATTGTACGTGCCTCTCTCATTTTGATCAGGAACTTCTCGAGATTCGAAAGGAAATTGGTTCTGTGATTGACACTTCAACTGCTGCATACGAAGCTAGGTGAGATATCACACCCATGGGACAACCTTCTCAACTCTATTTATGTGTATTAACAGATAACAGATCACCAGTGTTCTGAAATATCCCATCACACTGAGGTCAGAATGATGGAGAATGCTGGAAACCCATTTACGTGAATTGCTGCCAGTGCATTGGATATGACTGAAACATTGCGTGTGTGAAACTGAACTCAGTATAGCTGATAAAAATGGCCTAGAGATTACCCCAGCACAAGCAGCCTGTCCTACACCTTGCTTTCCTCTTTAGTTCTGCATATAGCTGTTTCCAATTTGGAGAATATAAAACAAATGAAATACTGTGGCATTGGAATGCATTTATATTTCAGAGTTCCAACCTGATATCAAGAGTCTTAAGACGCAAAGAGGGAGCTGTTTGCAATTAATTCCCTGTACATTCCCAGTTGAAGCAGTGCAAAGATGTGGCATATCCACCAGCAAGGTTATAGATCACAGCCTGCATTGAGTTAACTGATTTCAAGCAATTAAAACACTGTGATTGGGCTGAGTACCCAAGGGCTGGAATCAGGGAACAACAGCCTTGTTCCTGATCCCTAGCTAACAATTCCACGGAGATTGGTTATGGACAGGATCTGGCCTAACTTTAATAACCCCCTGTGGTCCAGCACAACACAGGTACACACCATCACAGTTAAAGCATGTAGTTAACTCTTAAGTGATCTGGAAAACCACTCAGTTATCTCAAGAGCCAGTACAAAATATTGAACTGCAATTGTTCAAGGAAATAACCAGTGCTACTTTCTCAAAGACAGCTAGAAAATGGGCAAAAATGTTGGTTTTGCTAAGACTGATGTACTGAGGGGTGGCCTGTGTCTGTGGAAGCAAACTCTAGAAAGGAATCAGCATCTTGCAATAAGAGTGGAAGAGAATATTTCTTTTTCTGTGTAAGATTGGAACAGCTGAGCTCTGACTGATCTCCTTGCGATGATCTGATGTAGGGATGAGGCACAGACAAAGATGCAGCAAATTAAGGAGAAGGCAGAAAAGGACCTGGCACTGCATGCGGCTGAGATGAAGGAACTTCAAAGAGTTATTGACCACGATAGGAAACTGAAGGAGTTTATGGGAATTAAAACTCAGGAGCGATTGAGTGAAGATGAGGCATTACACGGCTTCCACAAGCGAGGTAAAAATAATGTTAAAAATCCCTTCATTAGCAGAAACATCGGTTAATAGTAGGAGTGTGCTGCATGAGGGGCATGTGTTTTTAATTCTCAAAGTGCAGATGTCACTAGCAAGTTTGGCATTTATTGTCCATGTATATTTAAGCAATAATGATACAACTGAGTTTCTCAGTCAGAAAGGAATGGAGCATTGGGCAGAAAAGTGAAGCTTGGTAGAAGAACGGCCATGATTGTGATGAATGGTCATGGAGTCCACATATTCTACTTCTGTTCCTATTTCTAAAGTTCTTGGGCCATTTCCAAGGGTAGTTAAGTTAACATCAGTGACAAATGGAGATCCTGACCAGGTAAGGGCAGCAGTTCTCCTTCCCTGAAGGACTGTGGTAATCCAATTGTGTTTTTATTACAATCTGACAGCTTTGTGGTCAAATTTACTGACAACAGATTTTTGAAAACTGAATTCAAATTCTCAAACTGGACTTGTGGGAATTAAGCTCAAACTCTCTAAATTACAACTCCATATATACTCAGACACTACTGTATCACTCTTTAAAGTTGCTACATAAATGCAAATCTCTCTTTAATATTCACTGGTGTCCTTAAATCTTATCCTCAGAACGTGGAGACTCAGCAAGGAAAAAGAAGGACACAAGGGAAGAGACTGTGGAGATGTATGAAGCTGCCTTCCAGCAGATCCGAGCACTCACAGGAGAGGACAATCTGAATGTGGTGGTGGCAAAGTTCAAAGAAGGTGAGGCAACACTTTCAGTGCACCATGAGGGAGAAAATTTAGTTGAATAGCACAGTCAGAACCAGTTTCTCTGGTTCAGGGGAGAGGGTGTGAGGGCTGATGGAGGGACCTGGAATTAGGAGTCATGGTAACAGTGGGTGGGCGGGGTGGAGTAAGGGAAGGAGTCAATCACAGAATGTGTATTGTGGTGTCTGGTTATGCTGTTTGATCAGGGATCATCAGTTCTCAAGATGCTGTCTTTCATTTTTTTTTAAATGTGATGGCGGTTGTACCATCACAAAGCAATCCCAGCATTGTTTAAAATTCTACTCTTAAGAAACACAAGGACCCCACCATTCTAATGCTTAACAGACAGTAGCAGTGTCATTATAGCAGGATATGTTTTATTAACAGAAATAATTGTCCATTAAGTAACTCTGTTTAGAAATAAGAACAGGAATCACTGAACATATTCTGTAGGGCTGGCAAGCATCTGTGAAAAAAAGAAACAAAGTTAACATTTTGTGAGGAATACACATGTATATTTCTGGACTGTGAGGAACTGGAATATGGAACTATCTGGACATTTCTGGGTCGAGGAGGCTTTATCATGTGATTTCTTAGAAATCAAATGTCAAGGGGTCAAAGAAAACTGTGGATTGTTTATTATTTACTGAAAAAGCAAGTTATTTTTAAAGAAACTCTGGAGCTTTTGAGAGAGATAAGAACTGAATTTCATGCCTTCAATTGCTGGAAAAACTGATGTAGAAAAAACCCCAGAGTCTGTGCATTTTGTTGCTGGGTGTGTGAGAAATGGGGAAGGTTGTTGTTTTCGCAGATGTAGCAAAAAGGGTACTGATAACAAGCTTAAGCATAGCGCTGACAAACAAGTATAGAGGGCAACTGCAGGCAAAGATCAGATTAGCAAACTTCTGGGAAAAACAAGTTTGAGCAGGCAGAAAAGCAGAACAATAGAAAACACTAGCACAGCAAGTGTTAATATAGTTACAAAACGGTTGCAGCTAACGGCCCAAGGAGATAGAAGTAGAATCTAATCAAGATAAGGAGAAGCCACGTAGGGGCAGTCAGGTCACAAGTTAGGCAGAGAACTAGGGTGATTGGGTAATGTAGGAGTCGGGAGAGGTGACCTCACACTGCTCAAAGGTATAACTGTATACTTGTTTCAATGCTCATTTGCTTTAGCATTTGACGCCCTTTCTTGCAAGATCGTAAAATAAATTGTCTTGTTTCCAGTTTTGGTGGTCTTGGCTAATTTTGTTAAGTTTCTTTCTAACAGGTGTATTCACAAATTTTGAATATGAGTTGTTGTTGAAGATACTTGCAGTGGAAAGCAGCTCTCTCTGTTAGCAAGAAACAAACCGTAAAGCAGAATTAGCTAAAAGTACTTTGAAAATCTCATAAAGTTTTAAAAATCATAACTTCTAGCTATTTCCCATCTGAATCTGAAATCTGGTCTGAAGATCTTCCATAATTCTGCAACTCTCAGCAAATTGAACTTCTTGACAGGGAATCAAAGCAAAAGTGAGAAATCAACTCATTCTAATTATTGAATTCATACTCTTGACTATGATGGTGTTGTTATTCCCTTTTTTACCTATTTTTCCAAACCCATGCAGAGCTGAGTTATCTGTCTGTATATGAACAAGTGTTTGGGATTAAGGGGATATAATTTTATTCTGAATAGTAATTTAGTTCCTTACTTTTGTCACATTTGAAGAATAAGTCTTGTTTATAACAAATGAGTCTTTTTTTGAGTTCATACTCTGAAACTAATATAAAAGAGAGACAAATTTGCTGCTTTGATTCAATAGACATTTATATTTTTCGTATGGTTCATGAGTAGTGGGACTTGATTATATGCACACTCCTCCCATCAGAGTTGTTGTAATTTTAACTCAATTACTTTTCATCAGTAATCCAAGGGTGTTGGTGGTAATGACTGTTGAAATGGCAGCATGAGAGATTAAGGTTTCTGTTACCTCCTTAACAGTTGGAAAAGGGCTAAATATCTTCATTCTAACTCTCAAATTACACAGTGTTTTTCTCTGACAGTGGAAGATCGGAACTTTGCATTGTTTAATTACATCAATGAGCAGAACAGTGAAATTGAGAGACTGCAGGAGGAGATTGCTGATGTAAGTATTTACAAACATATATTTTATTTTTAATAACTAATCATTCTTCAGAAACATGGGTAGAGGGTGTGGAGACTGGCGCCAACTTCAGTGACCCACTGAGGCAGATTCCAAACCCATTTTCAATCTATGTCTGCAGAGAGGTGTTCGATCATCTGGGAGGACATCAGTCAGTAGTGCAGGAGTAAAATTCTTTGGTGACAGTCACCTTTATGACAGCTCAATGCAATTCTTAGTATTCAAGTTGTCCAGCATCATTAGTGAGAAGTAAGATCCGGAAATTTACATGAACTGGTGAAGCCTAAAAAAAGAATCTGAAGGGAAGGATATTTATGAAATTATTTGTTCCAAAGGTATCCTGGCCAATGTTTATCCTTCAACAAATATGACTTAAAAATGGATTATTTGGTCAGTATCTCATTGCTGTTTTAGGGACTCTACTGCAGCCATGTTGGCTGTTACATTTCCCCACAAAATAGCAACAACTGCACATCAAAATTAATTAAGTGACTGTGAAAACTGTCACTTGGCATATCTTGTGTTTTTGAAAAGCATCATATAAATGTAGGTTCCTACATTCATTTCTGAAGAAGGCTCCTTTTGAAAGTGTTTCCTTTAAAGTTGAAGAGCATTAGTTTACCCATTCAATCCTCTGACAACTCAGTTCCTCTCCTGCACACTTTTTTTTTAATGTAGATCCAGGCACAAATTGAAGTCTTCAAATCACAAGAACAACAAAGGGAGCAAGAACATAAAGTTATTCTAAAGAAGATCGAAACTCAACAGGAGGAAGCAAGCAAACAGGCCACCAAATATGACAACAGAATCAAAGGGATCAGAAAAATACTCGACCAACTCAAAGAAAGTAAACAAAAACTTTTATATTTATTGCATATTTATTTATTATATCAGTGACATGCTCAGTGATTGTATGCCTACTTCAGTCAGAAGATATAGGATTTGAAACCCCTCCAGAACTGTCAAAATAAATGGAGACCATACTTTAGCTTGGAAATCAAAGGTAGCATCCAAAGCGGATATCCTCTGTCTTGCACGGGTAGAGAGAACTCATAAAAGCCATCTTGCTACATAGGACTAACCTGTTACTGACTGGGAGAAAATTATTACAGACATGGATGAACTGTTCGCTGGTGAGACAGTCGATAAGTCTACAAATCATTTCATGACTTCACACTGTTCTGCAGATGATGAAGAATTGAGACTGTAACAAACATCTATCCAAGAGGGCAATTTAAGCAATGTCAATGGAAGACAAAGTTCTACTGTTAGAATGTCTTTTCATCCTGTCTTTGTCACCTCCACTTCTGAAGATGTTCACTTTAGCTGAAGTATGGATCCAAAGATACTTGACAGTCCTCCTATGAGATATTATCAACCACAATAAGCTGTTGTCCTTTCTCCAGAGCAATACTTCTGGATAATATGTCCAGTACCTGAAGGGACAGGGGTGTGGAAGCATATAAATTCAAATATATCTTTTTTAAAAATTCACTCATGGGACATGGCTGTCACTGGCTAGACCAGCATTTATTTCCCATCCCTAATTGTCTAGAGGGCAGTTAAGAGTCAACAATATTACTGGGGGGGTCTGGAGTCATGTATAGGCCAGACCAGGTAAGGTTTACAGATTTCCTTCCCTGAAGGACATTAGTGAACCAGATGGGTTTTTCTAACTCTTGAGCAAACAATGGCCAGAATTTTGTGTCAATAAATGAAGTGAAGTTACAAATCACTGACAACAAACATAGCTACTCATAAAGATCCGGCAACCTTTTGTAGCATTTATTTTCTGGGCTTAAATTGAATTTGGCATCAAGTGAAGGGTTTCTCCAAACATCCAGCAACTATAAAGCTACCATAAAGCCAGTTAGTGGCCAATAAATTGAAGAATTCCCACAGGTGGCAAGCTATGAATTAAAATATGCTGATTATATTTCATTTTATAAGTTTTAGAGAATGTAATAAAATTACAATATAAATATTGAAGTAATTGTTCAAATACTATAGGTTCTTAAAAAAAAGTCATTTTTATGTTTAAAAAATTCAAACATTCATCATAAATTGGAAAATTTTGGCATTCCACAGTTTTTAAAAAAGTCTTCCAGGTCAAAGGGGTTGCCCAGTGAGCTAATACAACATTCCTTAATAGCAAGGAATAACTTTTTCAGGGATTTTTAATACCACTATTATAGCTAAGAAGACAAGTTCTCAGATCAGTTATAAGATCAGTGACTAATAATGATTGCTGTCTTTGGGAATTTCAATGGCCCAGCCTGTCATGGAGCAGGGAATCACTGGCAGCACCTTCTGAGTTTTACTAAGCATAGGTCGATGACAGCAGATGCTGCCAGCTTCAATACACAATGATAGCAAGTGCTGACAGTTTCTGTGTCCTTACAACTGCAAAATCTGACCCAAGATTTCAGTGAGCCAATCTGTGGAACAGGCCCTGAGAAAGATGGTGGATCAGTAAATATGATCTATTCAAAGGCAAATTTAATAGATTTCTTTCTGAGAGTAACATGTTAAATTACTGGGTGGAATCTTGTTGTTTTTTGAGACTAAGTTTGGAGGTGGGTGCTCTAGAAGTGGGCTTTTGGAAATAATTGACTTGGTTTAGTGGAGCCAGGTAATGGAAGACAGTTGTATCCACTGAGGTTTG
This sequence comes from Chiloscyllium plagiosum, assembly GCF_004010195.1. NCBI lineage: Eukaryota > Metazoa > Chordata > Chondrichthyes > Orectolobiformes > Hemiscylliidae > Chiloscyllium > Chiloscyllium plagiosum. The sequence goes on along the minus strand of NC_057743.1, from coordinate 24,960,053 downwards.
GAGGAAGAAGCTTATCCTGTCAGGTAGATGGCTCAAATATAATGTCATTTGTGAACACGTGTTTCCTATGTTTGCTGAACAAGATTGCATTTATGACTGTGATTCCAGGCTGGGATATCAATGAGTTGTTAAAGATACGGGTGGCACACTGCCTCAATAGATGGCACGGTGGCTCAGTGGTTAGGACCGTTGCCTCACAGGGCCAGGGACCCAGTTTCAATTCTAGCCTTGGGTTACTATCTGTGTGGAATTTGCACATTTTTTCCTCTGTCTGCGTGGGTTTCCTCCCATAGCCTAAAGATGTGCAGGTTAGGTGGATTGGCTATGCTTAATTGCCCATAGTGGGCAGGGATGCCGAGGTTAGGTGGATTAGTCATGGGGAATGCAGGATTACAGGGATACGAGGTGGGGGGGGTTGCCTGGAGACAGGTGTCAGTCTGGGTAGTATGTTCATCAGAGAGTAGATATGGACTTATTGGGCTGAATGGACTGTTTCCACACTATAGGATTCTTTTCTATGCTTTTGAATAAAATGTTATATATGTGAAAGAGCATTTTAACTGGAAGTTATTCCATCTACAGAAATTGATTCACTATTTAATGGAATGAGCTGTGATCGATCTGTTTTGGATGAAATGTTGGGATCTTCATCTGGAATCCGGGATAATAATGTAATGCAGTACCTGGGCCTCATTGAACAGCGCACCAATGAACTACTGTCTATCCAATCCTATCTTGCATCTAAGGTATTGATAAATTATGTCCTCCATGCACACTCTGCTTTCATGGTTTATTTTGAATTTTGCAGGAGGGAAGAAAGCGATTTCCACTTCTGTAGATATTTTTATTCTAATGACCACTCAGCTGACAATTGTGTGAGCTGACATAGTGAAAGAACTCACATAAGTACCATGAGCTGAACAGTATCTTTTAAGTGGAGTCTGATACTAGTCCTGAATTGACTCAGGTAAAGGTTTATACAGAAAGCTGATTAAAGTCAGTTCAGGCCGTGTTCATGCATGCGGAGTCTCTTTGACAATGCTGTCAATTACTATTCTACATCCTTTTCATTCCAGGATTATGACAAGCCTTATGACCCACGGGAAGCTGCCATTTTGTTAATGGGCCAGAATCTGAAAAAGCCTCCACCACCGGTTTACATTGAACCTCCCAGCACAGGGTCTGTACCTCCCATCTCAAATCCATCAGTAAATTGGGGGGGGGGGGGGGGGGGGGGGGCAGAGATCAACATAATCATGAATACGTGGAGATTGCAAGCTGTTCTGATTCATATTTTCAATTCATAATTTTCTTCTTGGTTTATAAATCACTTTGTTTCACACCATTTCCCAAACAAGCTGTGCAGTTACCCTCTCACTGCCCCCCTGTAGGGTGGCTCACATGAGGAATTGGTACAAAGTACACCAGGAGCAAAACTGGTCTTTGGGGACAGTGCAAATATAGTATTAGCAGAGCAGCAGCCCACTTTGAATGAAAAAAGACAAGGCAGAATGTAAATGTAAAACATGCTAGTCTAAATGTTAACTAGTTACTGTATTCAGTAGAGGTGAAAATTGGTGATGAGAGGTGGTCAGAGGGGAGTGCAAAGAGATTACAGTTACATTTCTTCCCTGATGATGTGGATTGGAGAGTTCATTGAGTGATGGGTAAAAATCTAACTCTTCCAGAAATGATAATGACAGTGACGTGGAGTCTCCAGTGACTGATGAGGAGGAGAGGCCCCTGACTCAGAATGAACTACGGCAAAGAATATTGAAAGGGGTAAGGTCAGACTATGTGACCTATTAAAGATATTACAACCTCCTTCCCCTGCAATTAACTGATTAATAGGTATATTACTGTAATAAAGCTCCAGCTCCTCCCCTGCAGTTAAGTTTGGTTTGAATCCAATCACATTCCAGATGCCAATCCTAAAAACCTTTATTTATGTTGCCTTTCCACCATCTTTGAGATGCTGACTCCTTTTTACTGCAGTACCACTAAATAGAGCTGATAATCCTCTGATACCTTGTCCAAGTGACAGCTGACCACAGAAAACATTACAGCACATGCTCATCACAAAGGTTCATTATAAAAGGTAACTCCTGATGGTTGTCTTAATGTCTTTCAGCTGTTCACAATTTAAATTGGATATTGTGTACCGTCCCAACCTCGCTGTTTTTTTCCTCAGTTCTCATTGTTGGCATTGGTTTGCAATAATTCAGTTCTTCCAAACGTCATATAAGCCAATCTTTTTTTAAATGACTTATGACTTTAGTATTTAAACAGCGTTGGATCATTTGGCTAACATAATGGAAAGAGAAAGGTTGCGTAGAAAAAACAGGAATTTTGAAACTCCAAAGGTACCCAACAATATTTCCTTTGGAGTTCAGAATAGAGATGCCAGCAATCAGAGATCCCAACAAGAGTCGACTGGTTAAGCTGCAGGTGTCAGTTGTCTCTGAGTCAGAACAGTTGGTTTAAGTCTCATTCCCGAGACTACAGCCTAATGTCCAGGCTCCACACTCCAATGTAGTACTGAAGGGGCACTGCATTGTTAAAAATGCCATGTTTTAAATGTATGTAAACAAAAATTTAGAGTTTCTTCTCAGATAGATGAGGAAAAATCACATACATTTTAAGGCCAGGAAAGTTCTTTATATTATATTTATCCCTCAACCAACATCAGATTATCTAAAACGGGCTTATCAGGCTATTATCACAGAGTTGTAATATATTCAGATACTGACAAGGAAAGGATGTAGAAGATTTTACATTCTGTGGCCAGAGACTGATACACAGCTGGCAGTTAGTCAGCAGTATAACTCAGATTTGTTAACTGTGTTGTTTGAACTTTATCTGTATAACTTGCACTATTCCCTCTGTGACTGGTGTGCCATAGTGTTAATGAGTTCAGTTATTTCCTTTCTCAAATGTTTTCAGGTGATGAAGAAAGAAGCAAAGGCTTTAAAGAAAAGCAGCCATTATGACCACTAACTGCAAAAGTTCTGAAGGCCTCAAAGCAGTACTATCAACCAAGAAATGCTGAAGAAGATTATATTCACAAGATTTACCACTTCATGCTTACAGAAATGACCATGACTGCACCATATTCTCTTTCCAGTCTCTTTACTCAGTATGTTTTTTCCCTAAATTTGTTCATGGGATGTGGGCATCACTGGCTAGGCCATCTCTAAATGCCCTGGAGGAAGTGATGGCGAGTTGCCTTCTTGAACCAGTGTAATCTTTGGCATGTGTAGACACTCACAGTGCTGTTCGGAAGGGAGTTCTGTGTTGACTCTTTGCTGGCTATCAATTTTAGATCACAGTGCATTTTTTTAATTAGAAGTCCTTGTAAATGCAGAATAAGCATGAATGGAATTAAATCATTGCCCCTTGTATAATTCTGCCGAGAGGAACTTGCCAGGTCACTCTAAATAGTATTAGCTATGAATTTGCTTATAGATGCAGATTGTTGAAGCTGAGAATTGGAAACTCCAAGAGTTAATTAATTGGGATAATCACGGTCATGGAAACACTGCAGGTCATTAATAGTAATTGCTACAGTTCAATATTTATAATAAGCTATTCTTTTGTAATTAAATAGCGAGAAGCATATTGCCTCTTTGATTCAGTGAGTATGATTCAGTCTGGACAGTGACTTCACCAGATCTTTCTGCCCCAAATTAGCTGGAAGTCTCTGTTGAAAGGCCATTGGGTACAGAGTTACGTTTGAGAGCAAAAGGACATTGAGTGAGAAACTCAGTGTTTGTCGTAATCTTTAAAGAATTTAAACTTCCATACCACAGCTATTATGTTCTGGTTATGCTGATGTAAAATGCCTTTGGTAAGTTTTTTTCCATTAAAGGCACTATGTAACTGCAGTTATTATTGTTGGCATGAGGTTTAGGTATCTGACTATAACACAAAGTTGCATTTATAATATTACTTTCAACATGATGACATGTCCTAAGGCTCTAAAGAGAAACCATGCTGAATCTTTAAGTGTAACATTCTGAAAGCTAAGCTTCTTGTTGATTCAATTTACACGAGTTAGATCACTGTGTTTCAACTTGATTAGAGTGTTTCTCTGGTCTACTGTCTATAATAACAGAAAAATTTGTGACAGCATTTAATCCACTCTGATAGATGTGTAAAATATGGGTTTTCTGTCACACTCTATAATAATTTACTGAGGCTCCTTCCATCACTTAGAAGGACAAGGGCAACGTGTGAAAATAGCTTTCACATTCCAACAATGAAAACAGATATTTGCTGGTTAGAATGCATTCTAATGATACATTTTTAATTTTAAAGTGGTTTGAAATGTAGGTGACTTAGTTGAACACTGCTGCTAGCCATGCCCATCATTTTCACTTTAGCATGGTTAGTGTGTGACTCAGTACCTCTTCAGCCAGGACTCTTGCCTTTCAGAACTCAGGGTAACTCCTTAGAGTTCACTTCTCCCTTGAGAATTAGCAAATAAAGGACACTTTTAATCTTGGAAATTCCAGAATCTTTTGTTTTAATTTGCAATTAAAAATAACAAAATAATTCTAAATTTTCATATTCAATATTAATCTGATTGTAATTTATAAGTAAATTCACTTCTTGTACAAATAAAATAAAACTATTCACACCAAAGTTTGGAAATCACTTTTACTTGTCTTTTTCTGAGGTTTTGCCTGGTGCTCCACTGCAGTGCAGAGGCCAGTTTCAGCACTTCTGGAATTGGTCTGTCAAAAAATCAACAACTAATAGCAAATATCTTTTGTAATGTTGCTGACTTTCAGATTTTTGGGAGATAATTTTAACCATACTAATGAGTGGGAGATTGAGGGGATTGAATTAGCTATTTCAACCACCACCCATTTTACAATTGATCCAGTTGTTGATTTCTGAATTTTAGAATCAGATCCCATCAGTTCATACATTTGGATTAAATCCCCCCAAATCAATTTCAACCACTGAGATTGGTCTGACTGCCTGTCACTTACCAACAATTACACATAAAACCCCACAAATATAACACTATGTACAATCACCAGCCCAGCATTCACAAGGGGTTGTTCGACATTGCAGCTCACTAAATAAACACATAAGGGAGTCATTAGCCAGATCTTTGCTCATCTGTCCAGTGAGACCCCTCCCTCTCAAACTTTCCTGTTGGTTCTGTGGTCTCAGTCTTCAGCGCTTTTTGGAAAATCAATCCCAGCTCATTTGAAGGAGCTGTTCCTGATCACAGTTTCACTGGTTTAAGTACCATTGCGCATCACATTGTACTGGGTTTATTATTCCCACATTCCCTGCTATTTTGTAATTTTCAATCCTATTGAATAAAGATCTGAGTTAAATCAATCACAGTTTCTATTATCACAAAAATTCTAAAATATCATTTTGGTGCAGTATTCAATAGATTAATTGATCTGTATTTAATTATGTTAGTCTGTTGACTGATCTATGTTTAAGCATTTGACTGATTAAACATAGATGTAATCTCCAAGAACTAAAGTAAACAGAAACTTCCAGAAAGATTGAAAAAGCCAGAACTGAGAACGTATTTGAAAATATCCTGTGATTGAAGAAATATTTTAAAGCACTGTATTTAATATGTATGTTTAAAACTAGCGTCATTTCTGCATGGTAAATGAGATACAAAGAATACAACAAACCTGCAAATGGACAAAACTCAGCACTTCTGTTTAAAATGTAAATAATTTACCAGATTAATAACTCTAATTTACATTCTCATTAGTCCTCTACAAATGACTGATAGGAAGGGAGCAGATTTATTTAGATCCCACTGAGGCTGTGTGCCAGACATTCTGAGCTCTTGCAGAAAGTCAACAATTATTTGTAAATTCAGAGGAAGGTTATGCAGGTATAACGAGTTAAATCTGGAGTTAACTATCAGGGGTCCTGCAACTGGTGAAAGATTCTTGGTTCTCAGATACCCCTACAGTAGATGAATGAGCTTCAACAAAGGTAAGATAATTTCTTAACAATTTGGTCCAAATTATTCTGATAAATTTTTAATAAAATATTCACCCATCTTTTTATTTTCAGATCATGATGGGCTTGCTGTCTGGTTTTGGTAACATTTCTGATTAGCTACCTCTGCCCTAATCATTTTTAAAAGATTGAAAGAACTTGCATATACTTAGTGGCTTTTACAGCCTTAGGATATCGCCAACACTTCACAACTGCTTCAGAAATGCAGTCATTGTGGGGAAAACACAGCAAGGTGGCACTGAACAAAATAATAGTCTGTTTCAGCAGTGTTGGCTGAGGGATAAACATTGGCCAGGAGGCTTTGTCTATTCTTTTTTGAAGAATGCCAAAGTATCTTTCACATCCATCTGAGAAAGACAGATAAAGTGACCATTTAACATTTCAGGTGATGCGGCACCTCCAATATCGCCACACACTCTTAGAACAATATTATATGGTCAGGTCTCTGGAGTGAGATATTAGCTTCAGCAGAAAGGAAAGTTACATAGAGATATAAATGGTTGGGTGCTTTATAGATAAGGTGCATGTAAGTGGGCTCTAAAACAGAAATGATGTATAATAGGCAGAGTGTCTAACAAGTGTATACGACAGGCAAGGTATGGGATTGGCATAATAAAAACAGAAAATGCTGGAGAAACTCAACAGATCTGGCAGCATCTGTAGAGAGATAAACAGTTAACGTTCTGAGTCCAATCTGACTCTTGTTCAGAACTGTTGAAAATGTCATACCAGACTTGAAACGTTAACTTTATCTCTCCACAGATGCTGCCAGATCTGCTGAGTTTCTCCAGCATTTTATGTATCAGATCTCCAGCATGCACAGTATTTTATTTTTATTTGAATGTTTGTAATGGAACAAACTTATAATAAGTAGGCTGTACAGGAGCTGTTTAAACAGACGTTGATCATAATGGTTTCTAATGAGTGCAGTTATAACAAGAGCGCATTGTGATATATTGCCAATCCATTTGCACACATTTAGTGACTGCTGATATTGGATTTACAATCCTGTTTTGTACTGATTTTTGAATCAATTCTGAGTTTGTGCTGCTGGAGGAGAAGCAGGTGAAAATACCAGAATGTTCAACTAATTTCCACTTGGCTAAGGAAGTGTTACTTAAGCAAATTTCAACTGGGGGCATTTTCTAAAGTGATTCAATCCCACAGCTCTGTCATTTTAATCTCCAAGAATGGAATTTTGAAAAATTGATTTGAGTGCAGAACCTAGCGTACCACAACATCTTTCTCTGGAAAGAAGTGGCAGACTACTCCTGAAACATAACCCCTGCATTAGGAGCATTAATTTCCTAAAATCTACACCCAAATATCTTTTGATTGTTGAAATGATCACAGCATTTGATTATTCTGTATTGGCACAGAAAACCACGCGGTTTTCTCTCCTCGAACGTTCAGCATCAAACACCAGCAGGTGACTCAACAGGGTCTCTTCAGGACCTGTCCTGATCAGTGATGGATTGTTCTCCTGTGAAACAAAAGAAAAAGGAAAGGAAAGTTGCACATTGGAAGGCTTCACAAGAGCAATGCCATAAAGCACTGAACAATATGCAAAACATACTTTCACTATTCAAGTGTAAGCATCCAAAGCCACTTGGAGCATATTACCTATTGTTTTACATCAGGCCAGAGGATGCATGGAGGTGGCTGCTGTAAAATGGTGGAGTGAAAATCTCACAATTGCTTGGAAAGATATGATACTGTACGGTTGTGGATCTTATAACTGAAGTTAGTGTCATGGGCTGAGAAAGAGAAAAATCAGAGAGTTCCAGGTTACGGTCATTATTCAGTGACCAGAGACAGCATGATCAAGCTTTTCAGCAAAGCTGTCTATGGTGATCTGTCTAAATAGGTTGAGTTTAATGTGTAGCTGGACATAAACAGTTTTGTCAGGTTTCTAAGTTTCCAATTTCTTGTTGAGTACTATTGAAAAATATGAACACACCAAGCACTGCATCTGCTGAGTAAGTCAGCTGAGACATCGTTTTAACATCATCCGGTGATCTCTTTTGGAAACTGCATGAGCTTAGGAATGGCATCAAGTTGGAACCAAGCTCCATAGTTAAATATTCCTCTAACACTCACTATCATGGGTCATTTGTAGCAAATGGTCACTTGAATGAGGAGTTGGATGAATATCATGTACATGGAACCATACTTCATGAGATGCAATACCTTGAAGAGGACAGTCAAACATTTTCACAAAAATGTCTATTTTAAAAGGTTCACCAGATAATTCCAGAGATAAATTGCTTTTCTAATGAGGAGTGATTAAGCAGTTTAGACCTATACTTACTAGAGTTTAGAGGAATGAGAGAAGATCCAACGGAGGTATACAAGGTACTAAGCAGGATTGACAGTGTAAATGTAGAAAAGATGTTTTCCCTTGTGGGGCAATCTGGAATGAGAGGCCACAGTTTTAAGGTAACGGGTGGCAGATTTAAAAGAGAGATAAGGAAAAATTACTTCTCTCAAAGGGCTGTGAATCCATGGAATTCACTTCCCAGAGTGCAGTGGATATTAGTACCCTGAAAGAATTTAAAAGGAGATAGACAGTAATGGGTAAAAGGGTTGTGGGGAGCAAGCGGGAAAGAAGAGATCAGCCAATATAATATTAAATGCTGAAACAGGCTCATGGAGCTGAACTGCCTACTCCTGATCCAAGTTCTCATGTAAAAAGGAATCGGTTCACACTTACATATCTCAAGAGTAGTGGCCCTGACCTTGGATATTCTTGAGGTAATGGGAAGGGGGTTGGATTAAGAATATTTTCCTATCATTATTTCTACATTGCTGATACAACTAGGACATCCAGCAGAAATGTGAAGTATTACAGATGCCACTTGCACCACTGTTCCTATACTGTGTGCCATCAGGTCTATTGGGCTCAAGGGATGTTATCTCCATTAGAAGCATTTTTGAATTTGTTGCACCAACACACTATTACTGTAAAGCTGCCATAAGTGGTAAGGATGACTTATGTGTGATGAGAGGATGAGGGGGGGGGGGAGATGGTCCCCTTCAAGTTACACAGGGAATGTCTATGGCTGTTATTTATATGGACTTGCAGAAGGCATTTGATAAAGTCTCACATAAGAGACTATTAACTAAGGTATGAGCCCACAGAATTGAGGGCAAATTACTGACATGATTGGGAAATTGGTTGGATGGCAGGCGACAGAAAGTAGGGAAAATGGGTAGGTACTGAAATTGACAGGATGTGACCAGTGATGTCCTAGAAGTATCTACTTTAGGACCTCAATTATTCACATTATTTATTAACAACTTGAATAATGGCATAGAAAATCATACATATAAATTTGCTGATGATACAAAGTTAGGTGGCATTGTAGACATTGTAAACGATAGCATGAAATTATAAAAGGATATTGATAGACTAGGTGAATGGGCAAAATTATGGTAGATAGAGTTCAATATAAATGTGTGTGAGGTAACCTATTTTGGACCTTAAAAGGTTAGATAAAGGTACTTTCTAAATGGTATGAAGCTAAAGACAATGGATGATCTAAGATACTTGAGGGTTCAAGTGCATAAATGTTTAAAATAACACAAACAAGTGCAGAAAATAATCAAGGTAACTAATGGAATGCTGGCCTTTATATTGAGATGACTGGAGCATATGGAAGAAGAAGATACGCTGCAATTATGTAACATTCTGAATAGACTGCACTTTGCATACTGTGGGCACATCTAGTTGCCACACCTTAGGAAAGGTATATTAGCTTTGGAGTGATATAATGTAGGTTTACAAGAATGATACCTGAACTTCAGGGGTTAAGTTATCAGGAGAGATTAAACAAACTCTGTGCTGGGCACATTGCTGTTTGTTATCAATATCGATGATTTGGATGAGAATGTACAAGGCATGAGTAGTAAGTTTGCAGATGACACTAAAACAGGTCGTATCGTGGACAGTGAGGAAGGTTATCAAATTACAGCAGCATCTTGATCCGCTGGGGAAGTGGACCAAGAAATGACACATGCAGTTTTATATAAATAAGTGTGACATCTTGCATTTTGGAAAGTCAAATCAAGGAGGAGTTTCATGGCGAATGGTAGGACCTTAAGGAGTGTAGTGGAACAGAAGGACCTTGGAGTTTAGGTGTATGGTTCTCTGAAAGTGGAATCACAGGTAGATAGGGCAGTGAAGAAGACATTTGGCACAGTGGCCTTCATCAGTCAGGGCACTGAGTATAGAAATTGGGAAATTATGTTGCAGTTGTACAGGATGTTGGTGAGGCCGCACTTGGAGTATTGTGTTCAGTTCTAGTCACCTTTTGCTATAGGAAGAATGTTATTAAACTGCAAAGAGTGCAGAAGAAATTTACAAGGATGTTGCCAGGACTCAAGGGTCTGAGTTGTAAGGAGAGGTTGGACAAACTAGGTCTTTTTTCTTTAGAGCATAGGAGACTGAGCGGTGATCTTAATATACAAGTTTGAGAGGCATTGACAGGGTGAATGCATTCTATATTTTTTCCAAGGATAGGGGAATCGAAGACCAGTTTAAGGTTAGAAGGGAAATAATAAAAAGAAGCCTGTGGGCAACTTTTTTTTTTGCACAGAGGGTGGTATGCATATGAAATGAGCTGCCAACAGAAGTGGCTGAGGCAGTTACATTAACATAATTTAAAAGACACTTGGAAAAATTGGCCTTGCTAAATTGCCTATAGTGTACAGGGATGCGTATCTTAGGTGCATTGGTTGGGGTAAATGTAGAATAATAGGGTAGAGGAATGGCTGTGGGTGGGTTACTCTTCAGAGGGTCAGTGTGGACTTGTTGGGCCAAATGGCCTGTTTCCACATTGTAGAGATTCTATGATTCTATGAAATTACGTCTGTTTTCTCAAGAATTTAGAAGGTTGTTATGAACAAGGCCAGACCCCCTCAAAACATTTCAAGAAAGTGGCCCAGACCCTAACTTTGCTAGTTGTTTTAAGCAGGTATAATGCAGATATTCCAGGAGTAATGCAACTGGTCAAACCACTTAGTTTTAAATAAAACAGAATTTATTTACAAGATTACCAAATGAAACACAAATAAAAAAGAGAACAGAATACGGAAAAACTTAACCTATGCAAGGTTTGTAGTTCAGGTTGAGGGCTAGGGTGTAGATTTGCTCGCTGAGCTGTAGGTTTGATATCCAGGCGTTTCTTTACCTGGCTAGGTAACATCATCAGTGGCGACCTCCAAGTGAAGCGAAGCTGTTGTCTCCTGCTTTCTATTTATATCTTTCTCCTGGATGGTGTTCCTGGGGTTTGTGGTGATGTAATTTCCTGTTCGTTTTCTGAGGGGTTGATAGATGGCATTTAAGATCTGTGCTTATTTATGGCATTGTGGTTGGAGTGCCAGGCCTCTAGGAATTCTCTGGCATGTCTTTGCTTAGCCTGTCCCAGGATAGATGAGTTGTCCCAGTCGAAATGGTGTTTTTTTTTCATCCGTGTGTAGGGCTACGAGGGAGAGAGGATCGTGTCTTTTTATGGCTAGCTGGTGTCTAACTTTCTTCCTGTTGTCCTACGTAGTGTTTGTGGCCGTCCTTGCATGGAAATTTGTAGATGACGTTGGATTTGTCCATGGGTTGTACTGGGTCTTTTAAGTTTGTTAGTTTTTGTTTGAGAGTGTTGGTGGGTTTGTGTGCTTCTAGGATTCCGAGGGGTCTTAGTAGTCTGGCTGTCATTTCTGAAACTTTTTTGATGTATGGTAAGGTGGTTAGGGTTTCTGGCTGTGTTTGGTCTGCTTGTCGTGGTTTGTTCTTGAGGAATCTGCAGACTGTATTTTTTGAGTATCCGTTCTTCTTGAATACGTTGTATAGGTGGTTCTCCTCTGTTTTCTGAAGTTCGTCTGTGCTGCAGTGTGTGGTGGCTCGTTCGAACAGTGTTCTGATACAGCTTTGTTTGTGTGTGTTGGGATGGTTGCTGGTGTAGTTAATATTTGGTCAGTGTTTGTCGGTTTTCTGTATACGCAGGTTTGTAGTTCTCCATTGTCCTTTCTTTCGACTGTGATATCCAGGAATGCAAGTTTGTTGTGAAATGACAGCCAGACTACTAAGACCCCTCAGAATCCTAGTAGCACACAAACCCACCAACACTCTCAAACAAAAACTAACAAACTTAAAAGACCCAGTACAACCCATGGACAAAACCAACGTCATCTACAAAATTCCATGCAAGGACTGCCACAAACACTATGTAGGACAAACAGGAAGAAAGTTAGCCACCAGGATACACGAACACCAGCTAGCCACAAAAAGACACGACCCTCTCTCCCTCGTAGCCCTACACACTGATGAAAAAAAAACCCACCATTTCGACTGGGACAACACATCTATCCTGGGACAACACATCTATCCTGGGACAGACTAAGCAAAGACATGCCAGAGAATTCCTAGAGGCCTGGCACTCCAACCACAATGCCATAAACAAACACATAGATCTAGATACCATCTATCAACCCCTCAGAAAACGAACAGGAAATGATGTCACCACAAACCCCAGGAACCCCATCCAGGAGAAAGATATAAATAGAAAGCAGGAGACAGCAGCTTCGCTTCACTTGGAGGTCGCCACTGATGATGTTACCTAGCCAGGTAAAGAAACGTCTGGATATCAAACCTACAGCTCAGCGAGCAAACCTACACCCTAAACTTAACCTATCCGAAAGCCCAACAGATCATCCCAACTTAATGATGTTGTCCCAAATACTTGCAACAATCCCCATAAACATCCTTGGCATAAAAGGTTCTTATAAGAGAGATGGCAGAGAGACAGGATCAGCATGGACCTGCTTCTTTGGGTCCAACAACTTTAAAACTGATAGTTGCTTTCAGTGAATAGCTAGACTGCCAAAACCAAATCAAACCAGAGACAAGCTGAGCTGGGAGAACTGGCCACTCTCCTCATTGTACAAGTGTTTTTCTAAAAACTTGAAAGCCTTTTTGCCTGAGGCAGTATTTGTTAGCAATAATCAAATTGGCCCAAAAACCGTTCAAACTTAGATTTTTCGGAGTCTGTGTCTTTTACAACCTCTGAAAAAGAAACAAGGACAACATAACCTTGTTAAAGGAGTAACATCATCACAGGATTAAAGGGTGGTCTGATCAAAGTCTTTAAGATATTAATACGAACAGATAGATAGATTAAGGTAAACCATTTCCACTGGCTGGAGATTCTAGAACTAGGGAAGCATAGTCTTAGAATTAGGGCCAGACCGTTCAGGAGACTTGTGAGAAAGCACTTCTACACACAGAGGTTGTGTAGAGATTGGGAACTCTCTTTCACAAATGGCAGTTGATGCTAGATTAATTGTTAGTTTTAAATCTGAGATCGGTAAATTTTTGTTTAGCATAGGTATTAAGGGATATGGACCGAAGGCAGGTATATGGAGGTAGGCCACAGATCAAGGTAGGACACCTTAGTCCAAGAACTCCCCACCTACGTTCGGGACACCACTCACGCCCCCCACCTCCTCCATGATTTTTGCTTCCCCGGACCCCAACGTCTTATCTTCACCATGGACATCCAGTCCCTGTACACCTCCATCCCCCATCACGAAGGACTCAAAGCCCTCTGCTTCTTCCTTTCCCGCCGTACCCTTCCACTGACACCCTCCTT
>NC_057743.1:24934304-24945295 GCF_004010195.1 Chiloscyllium plagiosum | reverse complement strand
CCTTAACCTCCTTCCACCTATCGCATTTCCAACGCCCCTCCCCCAAGTGCCTCCTCCCTACCTTTTATCTTAGCCTGCTTGGCACACTTTCCTCATTCCAGAAGAAGGGCTCATGCCCGAAACGTCGATTCTCCTGCTCCTTGGATGCTGCCTGACCTGCTGCGCTTTTCCAGCAACACATTTTCAGCTAGGCCACAAATCAGCCATGATCTCTCTGAATGGCCTTCTCCTGTTCCTATGTTGTGAGCTTGTGATTGAATTTCAATAATGTGACGCCGGGTATGTGAATGTTTTGCAACATCTGTTTGAACTGAAAAATATTTTCCAGTAAAATTATTTGATTTTCAATTGATTTGATGTGTTATTGTCACATGTACCTGGGTACCATGAAAAGTTTTGGTTTGTGTGCAGTACAGGCAGATCATACTATACAAAGATCATAGGGTAATAGAACAGAGAATTCAAAGTTATGGCTGCAAAGAAGGTGCACAAAAAGGATCAACATTAGATTTGAAATTTGAAAGGTCCATTCAGAAGTCTTATAACAGTGGGGAAGACATTGTCCTTGAACCTCTTGGTACATGTTTTTAAGCTTTTGAATCTTCTGCCTGATAGAAGAGGTTGGAAAAGATTATATCCAGGGTAAGAAAGGTCTTTGATGATGTTGGTTGCCTTTCTGAAGGAGTAAGAAGTGTAGGTGGAGCCAATGGATAGAAGGTTGGTTTGCGTGATGGACTGGGCTATGTTCACAACTCCCTGTAATTTCTTATGGTCCTTGGGCTGAACAGTTGCCTTACCAAACCACGATGCATCTAGATCAAACACTTTTTATGGTACATCTATAAGATTATAGGTTTAGTCCTTCCAGACCTGGGTTACGTGTGATGAGAGATTGTGGCCTCCAAATTACATATCACCTTCAGTCGGTCATAGATCACCTTTTTGTACCTGTCACTGGCTCAAAATCCTGTAATTCTGTACCTCTCAGCTCTGTAGAAGCACTTACACCACAAGGGCTGCATCTGTTCAAGAAGCAGTCTCTACATCAACTTGACAAAGACAAATAAATGTCTGCCTTGCCAACAATTTGAACATCCAAAGAATAAATTCTGAAAAGATAATTCTGATTTATGATGAAGTACTGGATCTGGATGTAATAACAGTGAGATTGCACTTTAAGCAATGAATTAATGATATTGCTTAAACATGATTGTTTTTTAACATTGCAAGACCACTATATGCCCTTCAAACGACTTTCAATGTAGTGCACTTCTAATCAATAGTAGTTTGCTAGAATAGGACCAGTTCTATTATCACTGTTTTGGTCAGCAGGAAGAGTCTGTTTTTAATTCCCATTGGATTGCATTTATGTGCCAATGTTCAGTGGATGGGGAACATTGAAGGTTCAAGTGTTCTTTCAAGGTCAGGGGAAACTTACAGGCCAGATGTTCAGCTCAGGTAAGACAACTCTGGCATTTCAAAGTCAAACTAAAGCTCAATAGTAAGAGAGTTAAATGATGCAAATGGGAATCAGAATGTGCACCAAATAAAAGGAACCACCAGGTGGCAGTGCTGCATCACAACTGAGCAAGATTTAACTCGCTGACATTTTCTTAAAAGTGTTTTTCATATATATATAAAATGGAGCCGTATGTAGTAGCTACTGAGGAGTGTCTTAAAGGAGAAAAGCAAGGTTGAGGTTTGGAGAATATACGGACAGAATTCAAGAATTTGGGATCTAGGCAACTGAAGACACTGTAGGAGCAATTAATTTCAGGCTGTACAAGACAGACTGGCACCAAAAGAGCTCAAATTGTAGAATTATAGAATAGTTACAGCACTGAAGGAGGCTATTCAGTCAGTCATGTCTGCACTGGCTTTTTGAAGGAGTAATTCACATAGTACCACACTTCTATCTTCTCTCCTTAGGCTGCACATTCTTCTTTTCACAAAATAATCCAGATCCCTCTTGAAGACCGCAACTAAGCTCTCATCCATCATACTATCAGGAAGTAACATTTACATCACACAACAGGTAATGATTGTCTCCACCAAGAAAGTACCTACCATCGTCCTTTGACTTTCAATATTATTACCATCACTGAATCCCTCACTATCAACATGCTGAGGGCTAACATTGACCAGAAACTGAATTGGATTAACCATATATACATATTTTTATACACTGTAGGTGCAGGAGCAGGTAATGCATTCCCCATCTCCTGTCCACCATCTACAAGGCACAAGTCAAGAGACTGATGGAATACTCCCTGAATAAATGCACAGAGGCCGGTATCCTATCAGCAAGTCATCCTTTATTTACACATGCATAGTACTTGACACTCATCCAGCTCCCTCAGAGCCAGCTCTCAGAGTGAACAGAACCTCTGACAATCCTGTTTATATCTGTCAGCCAGGGCTTCTTGAGTGGAGCAGGTTAACAGCCCCAATCAGGTAACTCATATTCCAAGAGGTCTACCAGGCTGACATCATTACAATCACTACACTGCCCACTTGCCTGAGCAAGTGCAGCTTCAACAACACTCAAGATGCTTGATACCAACAGCTTGCTTGATTAGCATTACATCAACAAACATTCACTTGTTATATTCGCAATACACAGTTGTAGCAGTGTATACCATCTACAAGATGCACTGCAGAAATTCACCAAGGCTCTCTAAGGCAACATCATCCAAATCCACAATCACTATCACCTGGAATGACAAGGGCAGAAAATAGTAAAGAGTGTGCAGCTGGAAAAGCACAGCAGATCAGGCAACATCCAAGGAGCAGGAGAATCAATGTTTTGAGCTGGAACCATTCCTGATGAAGGCTCTGGCTCGAAACATCTATTCTCCTGCTCCTCGGATGCTGCCTGACTGACTGTGCTTTTCCAGCAACACACTCTCGACTTTGATCTCCAGCATCTTGCAGTCCTCACTTTCTCCAAAGGGCAGAAAATACGCGGGATCACCACCATCTGCAGGTCCCACTCAAAGCCACTCATCATCCTGACTTGGAAATATATCACCATTCTGTCAGTGTCACTCGGTCAACATCCTGGTCGTAAGAGCACTGTGGTGTATCCACATCAAATGGACTGCAGTGGTTCAAGAAGGCAGTTCACCACCACCTTCTCCAAGGCAGCCAGGAATAGGCAATAAATTCTGGCCAGTCAGCAGCACCCACTTTCTATGAATGAATAATTTAAAAAAAGGTCTTTCCAGACTGTAACCACTTGATGCAGGAAAATGTTTTTATTCTTGTTACCATTGCTTCTTTTGCCAATTTTCCTCTCAATCTTCTTTACTCCAAGGAGAGCAGTCCCAACTTCATCAGTCGACTGACATGACTGAAGTTCTGCTTCTTGAAGCATTCTTGTGAATGCCCAGAAAGTGGATACGGTACTCAAGTTGAGGCCAAACTACTGTTTTATACAAATTTAATGTAACTTCATTGCTTTTTCTCTCAGCCACTATTGCTGAAGCCTAGAATGTTGGGTACTATATTAACTGTGCTTGCAACATGTTCTGCTCCTTCAATGATTAACAAAGTTCTGCACAGTATTCCTCACAGTTCACAGCCCTTGCAAGTTTCGCATCATCTGCAAATTTTGCAATTATGCCCTCTACACTGGGTCATTTATATATATCAGGAACAGCAAAACTCCAAATAAACTCCTGGGAACTTCACTATCAATTTTCCTCCAGTCAAGAAATAACTATTAGCCACTTGCTAATCTCTGTTTCTTGTCACTCAACGAAGTCTGAAAGTTCTTAGTCCCTGTTATTCCATAAACTCTAATTTTGCTCCTAAATTTGACGTGCTGTGCAGCACCTTATCAAATAGTATCTTGCAGAGCCGTGGGGCTGGCTAATGTTATTGGGTTAGGGAAGGTGAGGCCATTGAGGGATTTGAAAATAAAATGAAAGTTTTATAAACAAGATATTTTTTGACTGGAAGTCAAAGGAGGTCAGCAGAGACAGGGTGACCAGGGAATGGGAAGAGGTGCAAGTCAAGACACAAGCTGCAGAACTGTAAAATTACCTCAAACCTATGGAAGGCGAAGAATGTATGAACTGAACAAAACTAACACTTGATGCATTTGGACCGATTTGAAATAACTGGCCAAAGAAGCAATGATGATATGTGGAAAAGATTTGTCATGCAAGTGGTTAGGATCTGGAATGTACAGTCTGATGGTATGGCACTGCCAGGATCAATTTTCAAAGGGAATTTAATTATTTTCTGAAAGTGACACAATTGAAAAAAAAGGAAGAGAGATGACACCAGGTGAATTGCTCCTTAACAAGGCCAGTACAGATACAATGGGCCAAATAGTCTTCTTCTGTGTTGCAACCACTATTGTAGATATCACAATAAAAATATAAACCTTGAAAGGGATCAGTGATTCAGAATGAAATAAAAGACGATGAGATAGCATAAACATTTTGTTAGATACTTACAGCGACAGCCTGTATGAAGCTGTCCATTAGATAGTAATCAGCTCCTCCATGTCCTCCCAAGTGTGTGTTCTGTATTGAAGAATAGTCCAAGGGATATTCAGTCTTTGTCTGTGTAAGGAAATCGAAAACTGTCACTGGATCCTGGCCCTCACTTGACAACTCCCCCTATAACAAATAAGAGACAAGAATGAGCTAACACTCTTGTAATCTCAGAGAATATCTCTGAAAAATAGTTCATGAAAATCGGTGTTAAACAACTCCAAAGAAACAGTAGCAGTTTTTGTAGTACTGAATCATGTAGATCAGAGCAACCCAATCAATAATCTCTGCTCCAGGCTGAGGTAACTGACCTTAATCCAGGCAGTACTCTAGATAAACTCAACCTGGTTTTGGACAGCCTGGATTATGACTCCTGAACACACAGTACAATACTTTCCCTGCAAAATACGTAGATGAAGACACACTATGGATCAGCCTTGACAGTCTGCACAGTTGAGTAGCCTCCCAAATTCACTGCTTATCCTCACAGGAATAATGGCCACATGGACAAGATAGCAGTGTGTAACAGGCAGCCACAGCAATGTAGCACATCATAGTCAGGAGAGAAGGGGAAACAATTGGGGCTATAATGCAGTGTTGGATGGGAGAGGCATTAGACTGTACCTCTGTTATGCTTCATTTCATTTTTGTTGCAAGTCTGAAGTCCGTTTCAGTACTTCTACAGTATTATAGGTGACATACAATGTGAAATGAGATGTGTGCAGTTTTCTTCCCTCATCAAAGCACACATTCACTTTAGACAGGCAAGAATTCATGAGCATTAATCAGCTCTAATACCTTATCCACGTGGTTAGGATGGCAGGTGTTAGCAAAATTATCAATTGTGAGAGTGTGGACATAATAGCTGAACTGTCCTCATTGCTACACTGGCACAAATCAGCTAAGTCATTGATACACAGGGATCAAACCAGATATATTCCTCATCTGTATGTATAGATATTCACTAGATAAATTCTTCAAGTTTTGAAGGGGTGTGTGTGGCCTGAAGATTTATCTCTTAAATTTGCAAAACCCAGTGTATGGGAATCTGATTGCGAGGAGGGTTAAGACAGGAACATGACAAGCTGAGTTTATTGGTGAACATTCAGTAATAGCTTATTTAATTAATTCTCCCAAAACATGTCACAGAATAAGCAGGGAAAAAAATTGACTTTTGTCTTAGTTCAAAACATATTTGTCATTTCAGTTGACAGAAAAGGTGGCGAGTAAGCACAAAGTTCGCGACAAACTTATTCAACAAGTAATACTTCATGCTGGAAGCTGTTTTTCTTAAAGTTATCCCTTTTATGGTCCAGTATACCTGTTAGAAATTCCCAACTCCTTGTCATGTTCATTTGGCTATGGCAGTGAGCATCTGGACTGGACAACAATACTAATAACAGTTTACGTTTCCAAAGCTCTCCTCAAATAAAGAAATGTGTTGGGAGGGAAAACAAATCATTAGCAATAATTCATATTATATTTTAACCTAAAGACTGGACCCATTGAATGAGATGGAGACTGGGATTGCAAACATGTTGAAATATGTAATGTAGGCAAACAAAGTACAGTGACATTCAGCGTTTGAACAAGTGAAGTATTTTGCTAACAAGGGGTGTGGTGAAGATAGAAATGAGTCAGGATTTTGGTATGTGCTGACCAAACAAAAAGAAATGGCCTGTGTGTTTACTAACAATTATTAAGTTTTATTTTTCCGGCCTCTTTTCATTTCAGCCCCTCCCTGCCATTACTCCAACCCTTCTTTTGACGATGTTAACATTTTCCTGATGTAAGGTTTTGTTCTAACGAGGCTCCTATGGCAACTTAGCTTCATGAGCAACCTTTGTGCACAAGGCTAAGCTAATGTGTCAACAAAGTATTTACCCATCAGAAGCAGCACAGTCAAATGCAAAGCTTTCCTAATCCAATGCAGACATTCAAACACACTCTTCCAGCAGCAGGGATTGATGGTTGGGATCAGAACTTAGAAATTTAAAAAATGTGGAAATAATCATCATGTATGACAGCATTTGCAGAGAGAGAAAAACAGAGTTAACATACCAGTAATGTTAATTCCGTTTTTCTCCCCACAAGTACTGCCTGTTGAGCATTCCAACATTTTATGCTTTTTGTTCAGATTTATAGCAAGTGCAATATTTTGCTTTTGTATCAGAGATTGAAACTATCACTAGTTTTTGTCTGTCTCTCTGAGGGACACTGATGCCAACTGTTGATCCTGTATCATTTCCTTATCGGGACCAGACATTTTAAAACCTCAAAAGCTTCCAGTCTGGAAATTTCTTGATGTATGTGTCGCTGGATCAACCTTATGAATTACAAGAGGAGACAATTATACATATTTAAAATCATAATGAAAATTAAAAAGATAGGGGAATATTCACACACGTGGATAATTTTTTTTACTGTCCACATCAATACAAATTTCAGCAGGAACAGTGATAAATTGTTCATTAGCCCATATTTATACAAGATAATCAGAGGGTTAGATACCGTGGACAGTGGGAGCCTTTTTCCTTGTATGCGGATGTCTAGCATGAGGGGACATAGCTTTAAATTAGATTAGATTCCCTATAGTGCGGAAACAGGTCCTTCGGACCAACAAGTCCACACCGACCCTCCGAAGAGTAACCCACCCAGACCCATTTCCCTCTGAATAATGCACATAACAGGATGGGCAATTTAACATGGCCAATTCACCTGACCTGCACATTTTTGGACTGTGGGAGGAATCCAGAGCACCCAGAGGAAACCCACGCAGACACAGGGAGAATGTGCAAACTCCACACAGACAGTCACCTGAGATGGAATTGAACCTGAGACCCTGGTGCTGTGAGGCAGCAGTGCTAACCACTGAGCCACTATGCCGCCCTTAAGGGGTGATATCAGAGTAATAGGGGCGTGGAACATACTGCCTACAACAGTAGCAGGCTCGCCAACTTTAAGGGCATTTAAATGGTTACTGGATAAACATATGAATGAAAATGGTCAAGTGTAGGATAGATATGCTTCAGATTGGTTCCACAGGTCGGCACAACATCGAGGGCTGAAGATGCTGTGATGGTCTATGTTCTATTTTCAATTGTAACAGGACACTGCATGTGAAAATGCAGAGGTTGACAGAAAAAAAAAGCCTCTCAATCTAAGATTAGAAAAAAATGCAGACAATTAAAACTGTAACCCATCAAAGGTACAACATTGAAGATTACACATATCAGAAATTTAGGTGAGATGGGAATGATTTTCGAAAGCTTCTTTTACATCGACACAAAGCTGTGCAAAGTGTATGTTTTTATTTCAAATGTGGGCAAGCAAGTCCCACTTCACTAGAAGTGTGAAGTCAGAAAATGAATCCTACTAATTTCAATGTTCAAGCTTTGAAAAAAAAAGCCATATGAAGCCATTTTAACTTTCAAAGTATTTGAGAGTCTTGCTATCCCTGTCAGGGGAGTGTATGATGGGGAGAGTGTTGAAGGAGCTTTATTTTCAGTTTACAAGAGTAGAGGGAGGTTTCCTCTGTATTTAACTCCTGTATCTTTCCTGGGAACGTTTGATGGTACCATAAAGTAAACTAACTCTATATCAAACCCACGATGTTCCAGCTCTGGGAATGTTTGATGACAGTGTAGTGGGAGATTAACTCTAATATCTGACCCATGCTGTATCTGTCCTCATGGTTCCTTGTACTGGCACTTATTACCCAAACTGGCAGTTGTTCTATTCCCAAGCAAAAATCGCAAATCACCTTGCAAGTCTAAATTTTTTTTTTTATTATTTCAAAAATATACTTTATTCATAAAAATATTTTGATGATCTGTACAATTGGTCATGCCATACATATGTAAACATTCCATTTCTTTGCATAGAGATAATCATTTGTATATACAGGTCTGTACGTTTACTATGCATATATTTAGCTGAGGCGTCGGCGGAGCCCACTTACAGTGTGGGCCCCCTGTTCTTTGGCAGGCAGACGTTACACGGAGGTCTTTCCCCACTGCACCTTGGCGGCAGCTGCCCCAAGCTTCAGCGCATCTCTCAACACATAGTCCTGGACCTTGGAATGTGCCAGTCCGCAACACTCAGCCGGGGTCAGCTCCTTCAGCTGGAAGATCAACAGGTTTGGACAGACCAAACAGCGTCTTTCACGGAGTTGATGATCCTCCAGGCACAAGTGATGTTTGTCTCGGTGTGCGTCCTGGGGAACAGACTGTAGAGCACGGAGTCCCGTGTCACGGAGCTGCTTGGGACGAACCTCGACAAACACCACGGCATTCGTCTCCAGATTTCCTTTGCATAGGCACATTCCAGAAGGTGGTGTGTGACAGTCTCATCCCCTCCGCAGCCGCTTCGAGGGCAGCATGCGGTGAGGCAGAGAGTCCGGGCATGCATAAAGGATCTCACAGGCAGAGCCCTTGTCACCACCAGCCAAGCCATGTCTTGGTGCTTGTTGGAAAGTTCTGGCGATGAGGCATTCTGCCAAATGACTTTGACAGTCTGCCCAGGGAACCGCTCGACAGGATCCGCCCTCTCCTTTTCCCGAAGGGTCTCAAGGACAGTACGTGCTGTCCACTTCCTGATGGACTTGTGGTCAAAAGGTGTTTTTCTTCATAAATTTCTCTACGAAGGACAGGTGACATGGAATGGTCCAACTACTTGGAAAGTTCCGCGGCAGCGAGGTCAAGCCCATCCTTCGCAATACCGGGGACAGGTAGAACCATGGAGACATGGTTAGAGCAGGGACAGGAATGGTTGTTGCAGGTTCCAGGATTTAGAGGTTTCAGTAAGAACAGAGAAGATAGTAAAAGAGGGGGAGGTGTGGCATTCTTGGTCAAGGACAGTATTACAGTTGCAGAAAGGATGTTTGGGGACTCGTCAATTGAGGTAGTATGGGCTGAAGTTACAAACAGGAAAGGAGAGGTCACCCTGTTGGGTGTTTTCCATAGGCCTCTGAGTAGTTCCAGAAAAGTAGAGGAAAGGATAGCAAAGATGATTCTCGATAGGAGTGACAGAGACAGGGTAGTTGTCATGGGGGACTTCAACTTTCCAAATATTGACTGGGAACACTATAGTACAAGTACTATAGATGGGTCAGTTTTTGTCCAGTGTGTGCAGGAGGGTTTCCTGACACAGTATGTAGATAGAAAGTGAGGTCTGCAGATGCTGGAGATCAGAGCTGAAAATGTGTTGCGGAAAAGCGCAGATCAGGCAGCATCCAGGGAACAGGAGAATCGACGTTTCGGGCATAACGGGCTTATGCCCGAAACGTCGATTCTCCTGTTCCCTGGATGCTGCCTGACCTGCTGCGCTTTTCCAGCAACACATTTTCAGCACAGTATGTAGATAGGCCAACAAGGGGCGAAGCCACATTAGATTTGGTACTGGGTAATGAGCCCGGCCAGGTGTTAGACTTGGAAGTAGATAAGCGCTTTGGTAATAGCGATCACAATTCTGTTATGTTTACTTTAGTGACAGAAAGGGATAGGTGTATACCACTGGACAAGAGTTACAGATGGGGGAAAGGCAATTACGATGCGATTAGGCAAAATTTAGGAAGCATAGGATGGAGAAGGAAACTGCAAGGGATAGGCATATTAGAAATGTGGAGCTTATTCAAGGAAAAGTTACTGTATGTCCTAGATAAGTATGTACCTGTCAGGCAGGAAAGAAGCTGTAGAGCACGTGAGCCGTGGTTTATGAAGGAAGTGGAATCTCTGGTCAAGAGGAAGAAGGCAGCTTATGTTAGGATGAGACGTGAAGGCTCAGTTAGGGCACTTGAAGGTTACAAGGTAGCCAGGAAAGACCTAAACAGAGAGCTCAGAAGAGCCAGGAGGAGACATGAGAAGTTGTTGGTGGATAGGATCAGGGTAAACCCTAAGGCTTTCTATAGGTATTTAAGGAATAAAAGAATGACGAGAGTAAGATTAGGACCAATCAAGGATAGTAGTGGGAAGTTGTTTGTGGAGTCAGAGGAGATAGGGGAAGCACGAAATGAATATCTTTCAACAGTATTCACTCTAGAAAACGACAATGTTGTCGAGGAGATTACTGAATACAGGCTACTAGACTAGGTGTGATTGAGGTTCACAAAGAGGAGGTATTAGAAATCCTGCAGAGTGTGAAAATAGATAAGCCCCTGGGCTGGATGGGATTTATCATAGGATCCTCTGGGAAGCCAGGGAGGAGATTACTGAGCCTTTGGCATTGATCTTTAAATCATCATTGTCTACAAGAATAGTGCCAGAAGACTGGAGGATAGCAAATGTGGTTCCCCTGTTCAAGAAGGGGAGTAGAGACAATCCTGGTAATTATAGACCAGTGAGCCTTACTTCAGTTGTTGGTAAAGTGTTGGAAAAGGTTATAAGAGATAGGATTTATAATCATCTGTAAAATAAAAATTTGATTAGGGATAGTCAGCACGATTTTGTGAAGGGTTGGTTGTGCCTCACAAACCTTATTGAATTCTTT
>NC_057743.1:24930566-24934264 GCF_004010195.1 Chiloscyllium plagiosum | reverse complement strand
GATCAGTAATTGGCTTGCTGAAAGAAGACAGAGGGTGGTGGTTGATGGGAAATGTTTATCCTGGAGTCCAGTTACCAGTGGTGTACCGCAAGGGTCGGTGTTAGGTCCACTGCTGTTCGTCATTTTTATAAACGACCTGGATGAGGGCATAGAAGGATGGGTTAATAAATTTGCAGATGACACTAAGGTCGGTGGAGTTGTGGATAATGACGAAGGATGTTATACATTGCAGAGAGACATAGATAAGCTGCAGAGCTGGGCTGAGAGGTGGAAAATGGAGTTTAATGCGGACAAGTGTGAGGTGATTCACTTTGGTCGGAGTAAACTGGGCTAATGGTAAGATTCTTGGTAGTGTAGATGAGCAGAGAGATCTCGGTGTCCAGGTACACAGATCCTTGAAAGCTGCCGCCCAGGTTGACAGGGTTGTTAAGAAGGCACACAGTGTTTTAGCTTTTATTAATAGAGGGATCGAGTTCCGGAGCCATGAGGTTATGCTACAGCTGTACAAAACTCTAGTGTGTACAGTTCTGGTCACTGCATTATAAGAAGGATATGGAAGCTTTGGAAAGGGTGCAGAGGAGATTTACTAGGATGTTGCCTGGTATGGAGGGAAAGTTTTACGAAGAAAGGCTGAGGGGCTTGAGGCTGTTTTCATTAGAGAGAAGAAGGTTGACAGGTGACTTACTAGAGACATAAGATAATCAGAGGGTTAGATAGGGTGGACAGGGAGAGCACGAGGGGGCATAGCTTTAAATTGAGGGGTGATAGATATAGGACAGATGTCAGAGGTAGTTTCTTTACTCAGAGAGTAGTAAGGGTATGGAATACTTTGCCTGCAACGGTAGTAGATTCGCCAACTTTAAGTACATTTAAGTCATCATTGGACAAGCATATGGACGTACATGGAATAGTGTAGGTTAGATGGGCTTCAGATTGGTATGACAGGTTGGCGCAACATCAAGGGCTGAAGGACCTGTACTGTGCTGTAATGTTCTATGTTCACCTCAGTACGTAGTGACACTTTGTGTTTGCGTACTGGGGATCCACGCACAGCTTGGTGCAGCCACACACAAAGGTGGCCAACAGGGTGAGGGTGGCATTTGGTGCGTTTTTTCCCCCATTGCCCAGAACTTTGTACATAGAGTCCTTTCGGACCCTGGCCATCTTTGATCTCCATACAAAATGGAAGATGGCCCAGGTGACTGAGATGGCACAGGTTCTGGGAATAGGCCAGACCTGTGCCACATATAACAACACTGACAGTGCCTCACACCTGATGACCAGGTTTTTACCCACGATGGAGAGCGACCGTAGCTTCCATCTGCCCAGTTTCTGCCTCACTTTCTTGATACACTCCCCCCAAGACTTGGCGCACGCCCCAGCCCCTCCGAACCAAATACCCAGCACCTTCAGATGGTCAGTCCTGACAGTGAAGGGGATGAAGGATTGGTCGGCCAGTTCCCGAAGAGCATGGCCTCGCTCTTGCCTCAGTTGACCTTGGCCTGCGAGGCCCATTCGAACTGGTCACATAGGCACAAGAGTCTGTGCACGGACAGCGGATCAGAGATGAAAACAGTGACATCATCCATGTACAGGGAGGCCTAAACCTGCAGGCCCCCACTGCCAGAAATAGTCACCCCTCTCAGGCTCACATCCTTCCTGATGGACTCGGCAAATGAATCTATGCAACACACAAACAGGGCAGAAGAGAGGGGGCAGCCCTGCCTGACTCCAGATCTGACTGGGAAGCTATCTGATTCCCACCCATTGATTGAGACTGCACTGACAATGTTGGTGTAGAGCAGTCTGATCCAATTACTGATTCCCTCCCCAAAGCCCATTTTGGAGAGAACATCTCTCACCTTGCAAGTCTAAAAATGCCACCAAAAGACAAGTTCACAAGCCCAATGTTTTTATACATTCATTTGCATCAGATACTTACTCGAGACTCAGACGCTTTTTGTTGTGCCTTGGTACAATAAATTCAATTCAATTATTAATTCATATTTTGAAGGATTACATTTATTGTTACATTTTTCTAACCACTTCTCATGTTAGTTAAAGCTTTCTACTGACACAGGGTTTCTTTATTTACTCAGCTTCTTATTGTTCAAATAGTTAATTTGCATTTAGTTAGTTTCTAGCACGGTTTAAACATGGATAAACGCCCCAAAGCACCATCTGTTCCAAGCCTAGTTTCACATCACAATAACAAGTGTCTCTTCATTCCCTCTTGAGACTCATTCCAATTAATTTCTAATGGGGAAGATGATACCCAGGTAGGTATATCCCTTTGAGCTGTCAGCTGTTTTATCACCGTGTGATTGTATCTCAGGAGAGCAATACTAAAACAGTGACAGCCCAGTTTATGTTGTGATTCAAGCTGGTCCCAAAATGGAGACAAGCACAGTGTACACAAGTGAGAGTGAGACATGTAACTGACAAAATGTATTCTCTGCTGTTCCATAGAGTCATAGAGATGTACAGCACGGAAGCAGACCCTTCGGTCCAACCCGTCCATGCCGACCAGATATCCCCACCCAATCTAGTCCCACCTGCCAGCACCTGGCCCATATCCCTCCAAACCCTTCCTAGTCATATACCCATCCAAATACCTCTTAAATGTTGCAATTGTACTACCCTCCACCTCTTCCTCTGGCAGCTCATTCCATACATGTACCACCCTCTGCATGAAAAAGTTGCCCGTTAGGTCCCTTTTATATCTTTCCTCTCTCACCCTAAACCTATGCCCTCTAGTTCTGGACTCCCCGACCCCACGGAAAAGACTGTCTATTTACCCTATCCATGCCCCTCATAATTTTGTAAATCTCAATAAGGTCACCCCTCAGCTTCCGACACTCGAGAAAAAACAGCCCCAGCCTGTTCAGCCTCTCCCTATAGCTGAAATCCTCCAAACCTGGCAACATCCTTGTAAATCTTTTCTGAACCCTTTCGAGTATCACAACATCTTTCTGATAGGAAGGAGACCATAATTGCATGCAATATTCCAACAGTGGCCTAACCAATGTCCTGTACAGCCGCAACATGACCTCCCAACTCCTGTACTCAATACTCTGATCAACAAAGTATAGCAAACGCCTTCTTCACTATCCTAACTACCTGCAACTCCACCTTCAAGGAGCTATGAACCTCTCTTTGTTCAGCAACACTCCCTAGGACCTTACCATTAAGTGTACAAGTCCTGCTAAGATTTGATTTCCCATAATGCAGCATCTCGCATTTATCTGAATAAACTCCATCTGCCACTTCTCAGCCCATTTGCCCATCTGGTCAAGATACTGTTGTAATCGGAGGTTACCCTCTTCGTTGTCCACTACACCTCCAATTTTGGTGTCATCTGCAAACTTTCTAACTATACCTCTTACGCTCGCATCCAAATCATTTATGTAAATGACAAAAAGTAGAGGACCCAGCACTAATCCTTGTGGCACACCACTGGTCACAGGCCTCCAGTCTGAAAAACAACTCTCCACCCTCTGTCTTCTATCTTTGAGCCAGTTCTGTATCCAAATGGCTAGTTCTCCCTGTATTCCATGAGATCTAACCTTGCTAATCAGTCTCCCATGGGGAACTTTGTCGAACGCCTTACTGAAGTCCATATAGATCACATCTACTGCTCTGCCCTCATCAATCCTTTTTGTTACTTCTTCAAAAAACTCAATCAAGTTTGTGAGACA
>NC_057743.1:24916531-24930088 GCF_004010195.1 Chiloscyllium plagiosum | reverse complement strand
TCAATTTCTTTAGTCATCCAGTATTCCCTATACCTACCAGCCTTCCCTTTCACCCTGACAGGAATATACTTTCTCTGGATTCTGGTTATCTCATTTCTGAAGGCTTCCCATTTTCCAGCTGTCCCTTTACCTGCGAACATCTGCCTCCAATCAGCTTTTGAAAGTTCTTGCCTAATACTGTCAAAATTGGCCTTTCTCCAATTTAGAACTTCAAATTTTAGATCTGGTCTATCCTTTTCCATCACTATTTTAAAACGAATAGAATTATGGTCGCTGGCCCCAAAGTGTTTCCCCACTGACACCTCAGTCACCTGCCCTGCCTTATTTCCCAAGAGTAGGTCAAGTTTTGCACCTTCTCTAGTCGGTAGATCCACATACTGAATCAGAAAATTGTCTTGTATGCACTTAAATTCCTCCCCATCGAAACATTTAACACTATGGCAGTCCCAGTCTGTGTTTGGAAAGTTAAAATCCCTTACCATAACCACCCTATTATTCTTACAGATAGCTGAGATCTCCTTACAAGTTTATTTCTCAATTTCCCTTTGACTATTAAAAAATCTATAATACAATCCCAATAAGGTGATCATCCCTTTCTTATTTCTCAGTTCCACCCAAATAACTTCCCTGGATGTATTTTCGCGAATATCCTCCCTCAGCACAGCTGTAATGCTATCCCTTATCAAAAATGCCACTCCCCCTCCTCTCTTGTCACACTTTCTTTCCTTCCTGTAGCATTTGTATCCTGGAACATTAAGCTGCCAGTCCTGCCCATCCCTGAGCCATGTTTCTGTAATTGCTATGATATCCCAGTCCCATGTTCCTAACCATGCCCTGAGTTCATCTGCCTTCCCTGTTAGGCCCCTTGCATTGAAATAAATAGAAAAGGATACCAAACATCATAACACTAATCGGTAAAATAATCTGATCTTTTGCTAGCTTGCTGATATGTAGTATTTAATAAAGAATCAGTTAGTTATGTGCAATTGTAGTTGGAAAGGGAACATTGCTATTATACAAAGTTGCAGATACATGAAACCTGCTCAGGCATCTAGTGGACAAGGACAGGTAGGGCACATACAGCCTCATCACAATTCATGTTCGTCATAGAAATGGTCACTATAGAAAACCCCAACATTCACAAAAGACCAAGACCATAGAATCATAGAGATGTACAGCTTAGAAAAGACCCTTCGGTCCAACACGTCCATGCCAACCAGATATCCGAAATAAATCTCGTCCTATTTGCCAGTATTTGGCCCATATCCCTCTAAACCCTTCCTATTCATACCCCCATCCACATGCCATTTAAATGTTATAATCATACACGTCCTCTTGCAACTCATGCTGTACATGCACAACCCTCTGCGTAAAAAAGTCACACCACAGGTCCCTTTTTAAATCTTTCCCCCCTCACCTTAAATCTATGCCCTCTAGTTTTGGACTGCCCTACCTGGGGAAAAGAATTGGCTATCACCCTATCCATGCCCCTCATGATTTTAAAAATTCCATAAGTTCACCCCTCAGCCTCTGATGCTCCAGGGAAAATAGCCTTAGCCTATTCAGCCTCTCCCTATAGCTCAAAACCCCCAGCCCTGGCAACATCCTTTTAAGTCTTTCCTGAAACATTTCAAATGTCAGAACATCCTTCTTCCAGCAGAGAGACCAGAATTGCACACAGTATTCCAAATGTGGCCTAACCATGTCCTGTACAGCGGCAACATGACCTCCCAACTCACATACTCACTTCACTGAGCAATAAAGGCAAGCACACATAGAGACATACACAGTCCATAAGACCATAAGAAATAGGAATGGAAGTAAGGCCATTTGACCTATCAAGTCCACTCCACCATCCAATCATGGCTGATGGATATTTCAATGCCACTTACCCACACTCTCCTCATATCCCTTAATTCCTTGCGAGATTAAGAATTCATCAATCTCTGCCCTAAGGATATTGAACATCCCAACCTCCACTGTGCTCCATCGCAGTGAATTCCACAGGTCCACCACTGTCAGGCAGAAGAAATGTCTCCTCATTTCCATTCTAAATTGACACCCTCTAATTTTAAGGGTGTGCCCACGAGTCCTAGTATCTCCACCTGATGGGAACAATTTCCCAGCGTCCACTCTTTCTAAGCCATGCATTATCTTGTAAGTTTCTATTAGATCTCCCCTCAACCTTCTAAACTCGAATGAATACAATCCCAGGATCCTCAGCTGTTCATCGTATGTTACACCTACTGTAGTGTGAATCTCCGTTGGACACTCTCCAGTGCCAGTATATCCTTCCTGAGGTGTGGGGCCCAAAACTGGACACAGTATTCTAAATGGAACCTAACCAGAGCTTTATAAAGTCTCGGTGGCACATCACTGCTTTTACATTCCAACCCTCTTGAGATAAATGAGAACATTACATTTGCTTTCTCAACCACGGACTCTTTCTCAACAGTCGAACATCCGTACTAGTGTAAGAAAACAAGAACATAATCATCGATGAAACTAAATTTTGATCTGTAAAGTTTCAGGTTATTTCCTGGTCCCACTGTTGCAAGCCTGATCATCACTATTTTGATAATTATGTTTCATTCTAGGTCTAGCTTCAGAGAGTGGCCTGAACCCTGTTGACGAGCAAAGTCCTGAGACCCTTGCTCAAAAATGCTCATGCCTGGATTTCAAATGAGATTTTGATTTGGTTTGATTAAAAGATGGAAGAAAGGTTCATATTTAACCAGTGTCTTTAATAATCTTAGATCATGAAGTCTCCCAGAATTAAATGGCCTTTCAAACGTTACTGCCTTGACCAATATATAATGACCATGTGGAACCAAACCCCAATAAGTATCAGCATCTCCAGCACAGGAGAAGGGAAATATAGCTAAATTAATTTGGTATTATAAGTGTTAATAAAATAATTGAAATCAGTAAGAAAGCTCACTGAATGTAACACTGCAAGTAAAGCTATCAATTGTCCTAGGAGTACAATATCAGAACTATTTTAGAAGCAGTGATTGACAAATGCTATATTGAGACAATTCAGCTGCTTGTTCTATTTATAGTATTTTGTATTTAGAAATTAAATTTTCAGAAACAATCATGCTGTCAGGAAAACACACCCCATACAGTCTTCAGCATCATCTGCTGGTAAAGCCAAGAACACTCTTCCTTTGTTGATCCAATAACAAATACATTGATCAGAAACAACTGTTTCTGTTAACAGGGAAGGAGTTGACTCTTTGCAAACTGTCAGCCAGTTTTCAAATTTTGTTAACACAATTGTAATTTAATTATGTTTTCTCATCAATTTGGTCCAATCCTAGGCTGGACTTTTCCTCTGTGGTAACCTTCTACCACATAATGGGCAGCACGGTGGCTCAGTGGTTAGCACTGCTGCCTCACAGCACCAGGATCCCAGGTTCAATTCCAGCCTTGGGTGACTGTGTGGAATTTGCACATTCTCCCCGTATCTGCATGAGTTTCCTCCGGGTGCTCCAGTTTCCTCCCACAGTCACAAAGATGTGCAGGTCAGGTGAATTGGCCATGCTAAATTGTCCATAGTATTAGGTGCATTAGTCAGAGGGAAATGGGTCTGGGTGGGTTACTCTTCGGAGGGTCAGTGTGGACTTGTTGGGCCAAAGGGCCTGTTGCCACACTGTAGGGAATCTAATCTAATCATAAGCAAAGCTTTTTGTAATCAAGCACTGTAACATCAAACCTTGTGTAACCTCAGCCCATCAGAGTAGAATTACCATCAGTACAAACTTTCCAAACCCAAATTCTTGCATAATCTGACTCATTAGGACAGGATACAACCCACCCCGGATCTCCCACAACACTGAAAAATCAGATGGGATTAATGCACAGCTGTCCCCAGAAATCTTGACACCATTTTCTGGGCCAACAAAAGTACTCATTAATATTGCACTCCCAGCACCAGAATGGACTAAATATAAGACAGCAACACTCTGCAATTCCGCAACAATACTGTCACTGGAGCATCCAAAAGGGTGGCAAAGATTCTTAAAAGGTAAAAGTAGTATGATAATGGCAGGAGCTGGAATTGTGTGGATTATAGCAGACTCCAGGCCCTCCTGTGGAAGATTAGAAAGAGAACCTGGCACAATGGGGCCACACGGTGGCTCAGTGGTTAGCACTGCTGCCTCACAGTACCAGGGACCCGGGTTTAAGTCCCACCTCGGGTGACTGTGTGTGGAATTTCAACATTCTCCCAGTGTCTGCATGGGATTCCTCTGGGTGTTCCTGTTTCCTCCCACAATCCAAAGATGTGCAGGTTAGGTGAATTGGCCATGCTAAATTGCCCATAGTGTTAGGTGCATTAGTCAGAGGTTAGGGTTGGTGTAGACTTGTTGGGTTGAAGGGCCTGTTTCCATACTGTAGGGAATCTAATTTAGAAAATAATGGGAAGAGAGGCAGGAACAAAATAGACTGAAAACTCTAGCCAGCATATGCACATTATGGTTAATTAGGGGAGGCAGTCCCTGAAGAAAAAAATTAGTTTGGGCAGAATAATGCAGAAGATGTTAAAGTACAGATCTGACCCAGTATATATGGTTCAATTTTAACAACGTCCTCCAGTTCATTGCACAAACAGCCACACTTCAGAAGTGAGCTTCAAAACTGCGTGCTAACACATTGTTCCACTGCGGAACACATCATAGCTGAAGATGAACCTTTTAGTCCTTGACATATTCGATGTGCATTCCATCTTACATCACTGGTTACAATCAGAAGCAGGAACATTATTTGGAATTTTCCCTCCTTAATCCAGGACATTGGAGACAAGTTGCAATGCCACTCCTGCTGAGATCAACCATTTCAGCATGGGGTAGGCTAGAAGCTGGGTCTTCTAGATGCTTACGATTGACCAATTTACTAGATAAATTCACAGAATCATCAGAGAGATCTTTATTATACATCACAATTAAGAGTACACTGTACCACTCATCTATTTTCCAACTACATATCCTCTTATGCCTCCTGCATAAATAGGACAGATTCAACTGCAACAGACTGACACAATTACAGAGTTGTTTCACTCACCAATAGTTTTCTAAAACAGTAAGGTTAAAACATCGCCTCAGCGGTGTTAAGAGTTGACCCTGAGGATTCCTGTTAAATTTCTGAGCCCATTGGTCACACCATACACCCATTTATAAAGATAGATAATGAGATCTAACCCAGAACGTTTGAATCAATATTTCTCAGTAAATACTGGCAGTGAGGGTCAGAGGGAACTAATTCAAGCATCGTTCTCTGCATGCGATTTCATGTGACATTCTCTTAGCTCTCTGCTAAAGCCGTTGTATCCTGACCCACTAGGAGATGCCCAAGAGCCAAGAGTCGTCACTGCATTACATTTTAAGGTTACCATCTGGGACTGAAATGACACAAATACTGAAGGGTGCCAGATTATCTGTGGATTTACATTTGCTTCCACAGTACTGAGAAATTTCTAACTGCTGCTAGAAATCTCCCTTATTTTCTCAGAGACATCAACACATTCTGTTACACAAAAATATTCAACACAGGAACTAAGACATTAAACTTAATCGTAATGATCTGTAATTCTGGTTTTAAGAGGCTGTTATGTCTAAATTAATTGTTTACCCTGTTCTCTTTAAGAGACTGACACTGAACATAGGTCAAAATAGGAGTTTGCAATTATTTTTACTGAAGTGTACCAAGGATCTACACAGAAGTCCAATCAGACAAAAATAGATTTTGATCTGATATTTAAAAGAATGATCCAAATCACGGTCACTGGAGATGGGCTTTAAGTAGAGTCTGAAATGGACTGATGATGCTGGAGCGGCAGAACCATTTAGAGAGTCATTCATATACTGGGGTCTGAATGGCTGAAGGCACTACTGACAACCATGAGGCAAACAGGCATGCAAAAGTTTGGGTGTGGTTTTTGCCTTCGAGTAAGTTATAGACATAGAGAAGAGCATGACCATGTTATCATCATCGGTGGTCCCTCACAGATGAGGATGACACTCTTCCACTCTCGGGGTGAGTCTGTATGTGGCTGTACAGACCAATATGGCTAGCCAGGCTGCTCTGTTATACCTGGGGTAGAAGGTGGTCATGGAAAGGTGGGGGTATAGCTTTGGTGTGGCGGCTGACTCCCTTCACTATTTTTGCCTGGCTTCCATTTCTTCCTTATGTCAAGTCTCAAGGTGCTCGGCACCTTCCCGGATGCTCCTACTCCATTTTGGATGGTCTTAAATCAGTAATTCCCAGGTGTCTGTGCCTTTGCCTTGAAGGTATTACTGAAACACTTCCTCTGTCCATATGGATCTCCTGCTTGGACAATCTCGTGTTGGTCATGCGGACGATATGCCCAGCCCCACTGGAGCTGATCAAGGGTGGTCATTCTTCGATGTTGAGGATGTCGGCCTGGTCGAGGACCCTGATGTTGGTGCATCTTTCTTCCCAGCAGATTTGCAGGATCTTGACAGGCAGTGTTGCTGGTACTGCTCCAGTGCCTTGAGGTGTCTGCTGTAGACAATCCATGTCTCAGAGCCATATAGGTGCGGAACCACCACTGCCCTGTAAACCATGATCCTGGCGATGGATCTGATGTTGTTCTCAAAACTTGCTACCTCAGGCGGCTAAAGGCTGCACTAGCATAGTGGAAGCAATGCTGGACCTTTTCATCAATAGCTGCTTTGGCTAACAGGACACTTCCGAGGTATTGGAAGTGGTCAACATTCTCTAAGGAATCCCTGTGGACCTTGTTGATCAGGAGTTTGCTCTAAAATGCCAGTCCAGGTTAATGAAGGACCTTCACCTTGCGAATGTTCAGTGTGAGACACATGCTCTCATATGCCTCCAAACAGGTGCTGACGATAGTCTGAAGTATGTCGTCAGAGATTGTGCATACATTAATGACTTGGATACAAGGATAAAAGGCTCTATAGCGATATGTGCAGACAAACAAAAATAGGCAGGATAGTAAATTTCAATGAGGAAATAAGAACCTTAACAAACGGTTATAGATAGGTTAGGAGAGTGGGCCAAAATGTGGCAGAAATAGCTTAACACGGATAGATGCGAGGTCATGCATTTGGGTCGAGAAAATGGGAGGACGACCTATTACCTTAATGGGGAGAGACTTTATGGTGCTCCGGTGCAGAGGGTTCTAGGTGTTCTCGTTCATAACACTAGCATACAGGTACAGCAAATTATAAAGAAAGCAAATGAAATGTTGCCTTTTGTAGCTAAAGAAATAGAATATAAAGATAAGTAAGTATTGTTGGAACTATACAAGGTCTTGATGAGATCTCAACTGGAGTATTCTGCAGTTTTGGTCCCCTTATACAAGGGGATTACACTGCAGGCAGTTCAGAGGAGGTTCACTAGACTGATCCCAGAGATGAGGGGTTTGTCGTATGAAGACAGATTGAACAGTTTAGGCCTATACTGTCTGGAATTTAGAAGAATATGGGGAGATCAAATTGAGATATTCAAGATGATAAAAGGTGTGGATAAAATAGATGTGGAGTGAATGCTTCCTCTTGTGGGACATTCTAGGATGAGAGGTCATAGTCTTAGGTAGCAAATTTAAAACAGTTGAGGAGAAACTACTTCTCCCAAAGAGTTATGAGTCTGGAATTCACTACCTCAAAGTGTACGCTGGGACAGTGAGTAAATTTAAGGAGGAGTTAGACAGAATTTTAACTGGTAATGGATTGAAGGGATATGGAGAGAAGGCAGAAAAATGGGGGTGAGAAGCAGATCAGCCATTATCAAATGGTTGAGCAGACTCGATGGGCCAAATGGCGTAATTCTGCTCCAATATCCCTTATGAGCTTATTAACAAGTATTATCTGCGTACTGCACCTTGATTACACTGGTTGGGGTTACTTTGGTTTTGGCTTGAAGGTGGCAGAGGTTGAATAATTTCCCACCGGTTCTGTAAATTAGCTCCATTCCAGCAGGGTGCTTGTTGGTGGTGAGGTGAAGTATTGCAGTATGATAGATCAAGAAAAATGTTGGGGCGAATACACAGCCCTGCTTGACACTGGCCCAAATGGGAATGGGTGGGTGGTGGTGCCATTTGTCATTACCACAACTTCCATGTCATTGTGGAGCAGGTGAAGGATGGTAACAAACTTCATGGTGCAACCAAAGCAGAGAAGCATGCTCCATAATGCTTGCCAATTGACAATATCAAAGGCTTTTGTAAGGTTGATGAAAACCATGTGCAGTTGGAGGTTCTTTTCTCTGCATTTCTCTTGCAGCTGTTTGTGCAGAGAAAATCATGTCTGATGTGTCCCTTCATTGCCAAAAGCCATATTGAGACTCCAGGAGGAGTTCCGAAGCCACAGAGATGATGGAGGACGACGTTGGTGATGACTTTTCCAATGGTTAACAACAGGGAGATTCCCCTGCAGTTGCCACAGTGGGACTTGTCCCCTTTTTGAAAATACTGATGGCTATAGCATCACAGAGCTCTCCGCAGATGCTCTCCTCCTTCCTGAAAAGGCAGACAAGGGCATGCAGCTGTAGCAGGAACTCTTTGCCTCTGAACTTCAATGCCTCAGTGGGAGTATCATTTGCTCCAAAAACCTTGTTGTTCTTAAGCTGGCAAATGGCCTTCTCTATTTCATGCATGGCTAGGGTGTTGCTGAGCTCATGGTGTGTAGTATGCTGTGGGATGCATTTAAAAACACTCAGATCAACAACATGGCCCTCGCTGAAGAGGTCTCTTAAGTGTTCCCCCGGTGTTATTTGATTGATTCTTTATCTTTGAAAAGAGTCGCTCCGTCCTGGGCCTAACCAATGTACTGTATAGCCGCAACATGACCTCCCAACTCATATACTCAATGCTTTGTCCAATAAAGGAAACCATACCAAACACCTTCTTCACTATCCCATGTACCTGCAATTCTACGTTCAAGGAACTATGAATCTGCACTCCAAAGTCTCTTTGTTCAGTAACACTCCCCAGGAGCTTACCATAAAGTGTATAAGTCCTGCTCTGATTTGCTTTTCCAAAATGCAGCACCTCGCACTTATCTAAATTAAACTCCATCTGCCACTCCTCAGACTTGGATTCATCCACAAAATATTGATATTTTAAAATTTTATCCCTGGCATTCAGCATAAATAGCTTGTATACAATACCTACAGAGTATAAATAAATCCCAAGGGGTATCCATAGATTTATAAAGAAAGTGGGCACCAAACAAAAGGAGTTATTTGCTGGGTTTGAGAAGCTAAAATTGAGAAGGTGACATTAAAGGAGAGAGACGGATTGACATTTCATTGCGTCTCTGTTAAGAATTCTGGATGTTTTGACATTAAATTCATTCCGGAAAATCAAATTATTGCTCCTGAGAATTTTAGAGTGTAAATTCCAGAGAATGGAACCAAACTGACTGAAAGTATCCCTGCCAATTATTGGGAAAAGGAAGGTGAGATGCCAAGTTCCAGGGATCTGGGAATGGACAGCTCAATGTGGGTTAAAGACTAGCAGAAGTGACAATGCGATATTGAAACATCTGAAACAGAATTTTAAATTGAATGCATTGGAAGCTGGAAGTTAATTTCGGTCAAAAAGGGGTGTAGTGTCCAAACAGAGCTTGGTGAATTATCAAGGTTTTTCCCCAACTGAAGTCTAGATCCAAGGTAAATAATCTCACAATACAATTTAGTACTGAAAAGATGAGAAATTTCTTTACTCAGAGTGTGGGAATCTTTCCCTAACCAAAGAGGTATGAGTACTCATTCATTAAACATATTCAAGGAATCGAGGGACATAGAGATAAGACAAAAAAAAATGGAGTTAAGTTAGAAGAACAGCTATTGCCTTTTTGATTGTCAGACTTTGAACTATTTGGCACCAATTACAGGCAGTGTTTTCTACACATTGGAGTTTTGAAGCATGGAAATGGGTTGCCCACCTGGAGAGCACTGAAGGAATCCAGTCTTGAGGTCGCCAAGGCATGAAAGGTCAATTTCTATCTGAGATCACAGTGAGAGATTGCAATGGAGTCCATGGTGAGATTATAGAGCTCATATTTAACTACACTAACGACATTGAAATAGCATTAGTTTACTGGGGCATGAACACAATCCATTAGCTCACAAGAATGCAACAGTTACAGAAACAATGTATGTCTATGTTGTGTTTCACAGAGGAAATGTAAATGTTATCTTGGTAAAGTTAGAAAAGGTGATCATAAGTAAGGCTGGAGGAGTTTACAAGAGATTGCAAGACTAGTCAGAAATGGGTACTGCAGATACTGGAGATTAGAGTGGTGCTGAAAAAGCACAGCAGGTCAGGCAGCATCCGAGGAGCAAGAAAATTGACGTTTCGGGCAAAAGAGATTGCAAGATCCTGGTTTGATAATAGATCATCAATTTGACATGTTCACTTTGCCTTGATCTCTGAGCTACCAAGCACTACCAGTGCTTATTTTAAACTACAAAAAATTAAGGCTATCAGGCCTATCAGGAAGAGCTGTAAATTACTATTGTCAGCTATAACCCCACCATTGTGCGAGTAACCCAGACAGGAAATTTAACTTGTGGCTTTCTGGTCTGTGCTGATGTGTCTTGAATAGTAGTGTCAAAAAGTCCCACATTTATTATCTAAGCCTATTTTTGCAGGGCAGATGTAAGAGAAGCAGCACTGAAACTCAGCAAGTCTGCTTGATAAAACATCTTCTAGTTTTAACCTAATAATCTGATTCCCAGCCCCTGCATGTTCAAACTATAGGTTAGAAATTTGACACCTTCTTTCAGATTGATCAGTACACTGAGGCCCAGAAGCTTCTTGGAGTACATTTTCTCTTCCTGGATGTTGCCATGACAATAGACTGAGTTTTAATCTAAATGTAATCTCATTTCTTCTTTCCCCTCCTCCAAGTTGCCATGGAGATAGTAGTGGCGCAGCCCCATCAGGTTACCAAAGAAACTCTTTGAGCCAATTGTCATTAATCATTCTTGTGCTGCCCCACCCCGAGCAGCCGGTACAGCTCACTGGCAGGGTTGAGCTGTTTGCTTCAACATGACAGGACAAGAATTTATTTCGGAAATGAAACAGTGCTTGTGAAATCTGTTCAAATCAGATTTTTTTTTGATGGGGTATCTGAAAAAATATGCCTTGAACATCAAATAGCACCACAGCAGAAATTTTGGAACTTCACCGACTCTAATGAATAAGTTGCTCCCTTGGATGTAATTAATATGGCAGCTCACATCCACTTTGATTAAACACGTGCCTCAACATCAAGAGGAGTGTATGTTCAACCATAATACATTCTCTTCTCCTTGCTTTCCCTTATGAAAAAATATCCCTCCCATCACATTATATATCAATACATAGGTAATGTCTGGCCTCAATTTACACAAGAGGCAAAGGAAAAGCTCTCAGGTGTGGTGGAATAATAAGAAAGATGATACCCAATCTGTATATTACACAAGCTGTAACAAATGCTTTTGTGCTTTACGACATCAGCACTGACCGCCCACCCCCTGCCATTAAGTAGTTTCATAACACAATGACTCCCACATAGATCAGGATAAAAGAAAAATGGATTGAAAAATAATACATGTGTCATTAAGCTATAACTTATTGTTAATGTCCTTAGGGATGTGAATAATCACAAAAAAAACTTTCCAAGAGGAAACTTCAATGAATTCTGTCTGACTTCTGAAGGTGACTGCAAAATGTGAATAATATGCCCTTGGCAGTACCATGTGGTTCATAGGCTGTCCATACCATCTGCTAATAAAAAGTGAAGTCTGTGGCCCCAGCAGCATCCAGAAGCTGAACTATCACTGGGAGCTCTCCTTTGTTGGCTTTTGACAAAATGACAGCACACTAAAAGAAAAAGTGAGGGGAATTACACTTCAAAGTGCCTGATACCCAGTTCTATGATCTCAACTAATGTTACTACTTTTTACAAGACTGAAGATCTGGTTGATTGAAAGTACTTTGTTTTGTTTTGGTTTTAACAAGATGGCCTCTCACTGAAACATGAGCAATGTTGCAGATTTCATTTTAATAATAAAACAGAAACTTATTTAAGCAATGAAGATAACATTGAATAAAGCATGCCAGTTTTTCATGACACAAACATAAAAACAGTAACATGCTGTCACTAATACCAAAATAAAATCCTTTATAGATCCTACAATTACCCCTGTACAGTACCAGCACAGCTTTGCAGATATTTTTAAACAACCTGTTCAGATGTGTTATGGCACCTCCAGAGCAGGTGGGACTTGAACCAAGGTTTTCTCGATCAAAAGTAGGTACACTACCACTGTGCCAAAAGAGCACATATCAATATGCTTAATTTAATGTGACTTCAACTCTGATTGGAAAATTTTCCTGCAGCTGTCATGCGCCTGAATTTAACATGGTCAGCTTCAAATAAGCCCTTCAGGGTTTTATCTAAACACTTCTGGTACTATCAATAAGCTCCTTACTCAAAAGTTCTCAGTTTTATCCTCTTCTCCCTTTCTCAGAAGCACTGACTTACACACCTGTTTTCAGCCAAAGATTTCAGTAGAACTGCCACAAACTGAACAGTACAATACCTTTTTTAAGCGATGGGTGATTCTCTTAAGGATAAAAAGAAACAACTTTTGACCTTGTAAAGTGGAGCTCATTTACCTTGTTCATGGTAAAACTCTCTCAAGCTGCTTTAAAAGAACATCACATTTACAGAAATATCTACAAGTTAATCATTAATCTATTAGACATAAAAAACGTAACCTATTCAAAGTTCTAACTTAAAAGTAAATGATATTAAACTATATAAAAAGTACACAGTATACATCTCAATTGAAATGCTGTTTTGCCTGATCCCAGTCAGTAACATTAAAAAAAACCATATCTTGACCAGTAATAAGGGGACAGCCTATGACACGATTTCAAAAAAAAAGGAAAGGGACTTCTGACTTCCTCAGCAAACAGCACCAAAAAAGCAACTGGTTGATTATCTAATTTGAAGTTGAAATGACCAGTAATAAGGGGACAGCCTATGACACGATTTCAAAAAAAAGGAAAGGGACTTCTGACTTCCTCAGCAAACAGCACCAAAAAAGAATCTAGTTGATTATCTAATTTGAAGTTGAAAAGTTCAAAGTCATTCACTGAACGGGAAGCACTTTTAAGATGTTTCTGAGCTATGTATTGAAGTACTAGCTAAATAAAAGTTATTTTTGATCATAATTCAGTCATTTCACTTACATTAGGGAAGTCTTTTCTTTAGGTTGATGTATCTGACATATATATCTGACCAACAATCATTGGCGAAGGTTACATCATTTGGGACAGGTACTGGGGGTTACCAGTACCTATAAACAGTACCTCATTAGGAGATTGAAAAATGTGTTGCTGGAAAAGTGCGGCAGGTCAGGCAGCATTCAAGGAGCAGGAGAATCAATGTTTCAGGCATGAGCCCTTCTTCAGGAATGAGGAAGGTGTGCCAAACAGGCTAAGATAAAAGGTAGGGAGGAGGGACTTGGTGGAGGGGCGTTGGGAATGCGATAGGTGGAAGGAGGTTAAGG
>NC_057743.1:24900743-24916517 GCF_004010195.1 Chiloscyllium plagiosum | reverse complement strand
CCCCCTCTCCGGCCTATCACTCTCACCTTAACCTCCTTCCACCTATTGCATTCCCAACGTCCCTCCCCCAAGTCCCTCCTCCCTACCTTTTACCTTAGCCTGCTTGGCACACCTTCCTCATTCCTGAATAAGGGCTTATGCCTGAAACGTCGATTTTCCTGCTCCTGCTGCGCTTTTCCAGCAACACATTTTTCAGCTCTGATCTCCAGCATCTGCAGTCCTCACTTTCTCCTCATTAGGAGACTGCTGATCCTGTTCCCTGGATCCTGCCTGATCTGCTGCGCTTTTCCAGCAACACATTTTCAGCTCTGATCTCCAGCATCTGCAGACCTCACTTTCTCCTCGCTGATCAAAATCAGGCTAAGAACAGATTACTTGAGCTGAATGTTTGCCACAGTGACAGAAAACAGAAGCTGTGTTTGTTTCCGGGTCAGATGTTGAATAAAGTTTAGATTTCACAGCAGTTTGTCCTCAATCAACACAGAGACATGCTTCCTGCCCAATTAGAGCTAATGGGGTGGGAATGATGTAGATCAAATGAAGAGTTGGATTTGGACCCCCCCCCCCGCAACCATCAGAGGTGACAGACTGTCCAGGGAAAGTACTGTTTGTGCCAAACTCTTGCCTACTTGCATAGTGCAGAGGACAGCTGGAGACCCAGAAGCTGGACTGGAGTGCCCCTCACTTCATTTGTGCTGCCCTGGATCTAATGTTGGAAGCCATGAGGGAGAGAAAATAAGTCCTCTTCCTAGACTTTGGTAGGAGGACACCTCTTTCAGTTCAATGACATTTCCCTGGGTGCCTACTCTATCTCACATGCCCAGAACTGACAAAGGGTCACTGGAATTGAAACATTAACTCTATTTCTCTTTCTACAGATGCTTCCACACCTGCTGAATTTCTCCAGCACTTTCTGTTTGTGCTTCAGATTTCCAGCATCCGAATCTTTGTTTTGTTTTGATATACAAGGGGATCTGAGTGTCTTTATACATCATTCAATGAATGTAAACAGGCAGATGCGCAGACAATCAGGAAAACAAATGGTATATTGGCCTTCAGTGTAAGAGGATTTGAGTTCAGAAGTGGGAATGTCTTACTGCAGTTTAAAAAAAGGCCTTGGTAAGCCTATACCTGGAGTATTTTGTGCAATTTTAGTCTCTTTAGTGGATATATCTGCTACAGAAGGAGTGTAGCATTGGTTCACTAGGCAGATACCAAAAATGGCAGGACTTTCACACGAGGAGAGATTGGATCAACTGTGGCTGTATAAAATTCTAACAGGGCTAGACAGTGTAGATGCAGTGAGGATATTATTCCTGAAAGAAGAGTCTAGAATCAGGGATCATTGTCTCAGGCTATCAAATAGGTGAAGGACAGAACTGCAGATGGAGGAGATTAGAGTCAAGAATGTGATGCTGGAAAAGCACAGCAGGTCATGCAGCATCTGAGGAGCAGGAAAATCAATGTTTCAGGCAAAAGCCCTTCATCAGGAATGAAAGGCCAAAGAATAGGCCATTTAAGACTGTGATGAGGTAACATTTCTTTGCTCAAAAGGATACTGAACTTGTGGAATTCTCTACTACAAAAGACTGTGGAGGTGACATCACTGGATATATTCAAGAAAGAGATGGATAGGTTTTTAGATATTAAAAGCATCAAGGAATAAGAGAAAGTGGGGGTAAAGCATACATAAAAGATCAGCCATGATCATATTGAATGTTGGAGCAAGTTCAACAGGCTGAATGGCTTACTCCTGATCCTAGTCTCTAAATTTCATTAAATCTGTAACAAAGACCACCTGCAATACATGCAGACTTCAACAAACCAACCTCCCTCTCTAACAAGCTTTTAAGAAGCCTTCTATATTTTAATTAGCCTCATTGGGAGGAGAGCAGGAAGTCTCTTTCTCCTACCTCTTCGCTCCCTTTCCTTGCTGAATCAGCATCTTAGCAGCATCTAAAGTTTTCCCACATCCCTGAAAATTCAGTAATTTGAGTTAAACATTCAATGCCAGATATCACTACATCATCCCAGACATAAATAAATTCAACTCCCTTTCCCCTCCATTAAGTTACTGGAGCAGAACTACATGAGCTCAGTGTAGCAAGAAATCTGACACTGAAATGTCTGTTCCTTGCTGCATCCATCCAGACATTTCAAAACATTATTAAACACAAGTAGAAGGCTGAGTTCAGAGATACCAGTAAACAAAGTCCTGGATGATGTGGAAGCTCATTTGAATACAAATGCTATTTAATATTAACAGATAACCTGTCCAGAAGGGAAAGTGAGTCCAATTGACTGCACTGAGATAGAGTTCTCTGTACATCTTATTTTTACAGGCAGGCTTAAATTGTGAGACCATGTTCAGTTCAGGCT
Source organism: Chiloscyllium plagiosum (assembly GCF_004010195.1). Taxonomy (NCBI): domain Eukaryota; kingdom Metazoa; phylum Chordata; class Chondrichthyes; order Orectolobiformes; family Hemiscylliidae; genus Chiloscyllium; species Chiloscyllium plagiosum. Next base: position 24,914,138 of record NC_057743.1, on the reverse strand, counting down.
AAATAGATCCTAAGTGTAAAATACAGTATCTCAGCATTAATACTCACTTCTGCCCCATCCTCTTCTCTCCCTCCCCTCACCCTATTCATGTCCAAATCACCATTGTATTATCAGTTACCATATGTGCTGTGGGTTTCCTCAGGGCACTAACTGACTCGGAATTCAAATCTGATTGTTTATAAGTCTGTTTTAAATTACTAAAATTAGAACCAGCTTCGAACTAGCATCAGAACACAAGAGACTTTGCCAGGAATTTCTACTTTGTAAGTCAGAAATTGCTGTTTACAAACACTTTGCATTAAAGCTGGCAATAACAGGGTACACCAGGCACTACTGAATGTTCATTTTGTGTGTCTGTATTTATATTTTTCTAAGTTGCTGCACATATTCTATGAACTGAGCAATCAATGTTTCACATCATTTATAACATGAACATGATTTCAACCATGCTTAATTTGTAAGTGCATCATAGTTAACTTCAAGCCTTTTTTTTCATCTGAATGCTAGCAGGACTCTGATGTTATGTATGAGCAGCCATCCTTTAACTTGGGCTAAATACTGTCAGCAAAATAGTTTATCATGAAGAGCATTGTAGCCAAGTCTCAACTTGCACATACCCAACATCTGTAATTAAATTTCCATCAACTGCCACTGGAAGCATTATCCCTGATTCAAGGGCACGGAGTCTAATTCTGCATCCAAATGCTGCCTCATCTAAGGTCAGCTAATGCAAAACAGACCAATCATTCTGCCTGGGAATTCTCACCTCTGTATAGTTCATCCCATATAGGGCAAATCACTTATAAATGTCCAGCAAGTTGTTGAGCAATTCCAAGTATGCATTTCAACTTTTCTACAACCCAAATACAAATATCTTTTAAAACATTTGCACATAAAATAGACATTTGAAATAAAAATTACGCACTGACTTACCTTTTGAATCATACAACCCGACAGCTGTAGAAGATGTCATCCAGTGTAAATTATTGATAAGATAAACCAAATTTATCATTAGTCTGTGCCTATTTAGCTAATCTCAACCAGGGTAGCTGTTGGAACACTGTTGATATGTGAAGGGTAACAGGATTCTTGTTTCTCACTGGTATTCAGCAAGCAATGCAGAAATGTTAAGTGTGAACAAAATCAAACTTGATTTGTTATGATGTCTGATGCAGTTCAATAGTCTGCTGTTCAGGCTTAGTTGCTAAAACTGTTAATGTGGGTAAAGTACTGCTAGGTAGATGGTGCACCTACAACAATCTATCCAGAGCCAGAATCTTTCAGAGGAAGGGAAAAAAATTAGAATTTCTTTCAATTTTTAAAAAAATCAAAACAGATATTACCCTGTGTACTTAACTGGTTCTAAGAGCAGAGAAAATACTTTCCATTCAAAACATATAGTGTTTCAGTTGTTAAATGCAATTTATCTGTGTGGGCATGTTTAACCAAATTTATGGTCTTGAGGAAAAAATACAAAGGCTCTTATCATTTTAGCAATGACTAAAGCATTTCCCAGCAAAACTAGGTGCTTATCTGCAATGCAGGAAGGACAGTAATCAGCACCAGAGGAAGCATATACCAGCCTTCTCTCGGGGATTAGATGATCCAACTACACTTCCCACTGCAAGAATGTAAAATGTTTTTAATACTTTAATATTTCATTAGCACACTGTCAATAAAATGCAAATGCAAAAGACTGAGAAACCAAAGCTAACAAAACAACCCATTTGATTAAAACCACTTTTGATCAATACTTATCTGTTCTTTTTCTTTAATTTTTCTCCTGCTTTATCTTAATCTTACAATGTGGGCTGGGGTGTGCCCAAGACACAGCTCAGACACTTCACTGAAATATGCATGCGCAGGCCTAGACAAAAGCATTCGCTTCTGAAATCTGGTGAGATTGCAAAAAATAAGTAAAATTCAGGTGGTGAGGTCTACCAGTGTCTCACTGGTACAAGTAACATTCAGAGATAATCTGGCCACTATATCACCATCAGCCATACCCTCAAGCCCAACCTATTCAAACAGTGACAAGGATGTAGGCTCAGGACGCCCAGTAGGTTTCTTCTCCACACCACTTACTGCAGCTTTGTGGAGCTGGGCAAGCTCCAAGAAGCAGCAGTAAAAGTAGAGTTTCTCCAAGTAGTTGGATTCGGTTGTGGTTCGGCCCCTTCTAATTCCAATTTGGATTCAGCACCAACCTGCTGAAGGTCCAGTGACAGCTCTGCTGCAATTTCCAGAAAACTTCTGCCTTTTAAGGTCCATCATCATCACAAATTCTCCACTACCAAACAATGATTTAACTCTTATTAAATGAGGCCGTTGTAGAGTCATAGAATCATACAGATGTACAGAATGGAATCAGACCCTTCGGTCCAACTTGTGCATGTCAACCAGATATCCTAAATTCATCTAGTCCCATTTGCCAGCACTCGGCCCATATCCTTCTAAACCCTTCCAATTCATATACCCATCCAGAAGCCTTTTAAATGTTGCCATTTTACCAGCCTCCACTACTTCCTTTGGCAGCTCAATCCATAAATACACTGCCCTCTGCATGACAAAGTTGACCCTTAGGTCCCTTTTAAATCTATCCCCTCTCACCTTAAACCTATGCCCTCTAGTTTTGGACTCCCCCAATCTGGGGAAAAGACCTTGTCTATTTACCTTGTACATGCCCCTTATGATTGCATAAACCTATATAATGTAACCCCTCAGCCTCCGACACAAAGGGAAAATAGGCCAAGACTATTCAGCTCTCCCTATAGCTCAAAAAACCCTCCAGCCCTGGCAACATCCTTGTAAATCCTTTCTGAACCATTTCAGGTTGACTGGTTAGTTTGACTGGGGGTTATCAATATTTTGCTGCCTATTCCAGTTTGCAATATTGTGGCTATTTTGTTAAGTATGTGGCTCTGCAACAGCATTTGAAGGGCAGCCAGTATCTATCTCCATGTGGATGTTGTAACTTGCTTGGGGTCTTTAACAGAAACAAATTATTGACTGTTAAACCAGAAAACTGAAGAAACGGAAACCTCCAGTTCCTCTTTAGAAAGTGAGAAATTGGCTTAAAATGATATAGTTTGTTCCTTCTTAAAAACCAGTCCATTGGCCAACAGATACTCTAAAATCATTTGGAAAGTGATGTTAAGTTTCAGATGAGAAGACTGCAGATTCTGCATGTTGTACTGTGTAAAGAGCTGTGAACTTTAATGTAATCCTCAGTTTGAGCTGTTTACTCATAAGCTGTTTAATTAAAGTTACTGACTCACATACCAAAACCATGAATACAATTAAACATTGCAAGCTGTAACCATCTCAGTTCCATTAATGTACATATCATTCAGGAACAATGCTGACTTCCTCACTGAGGTCTCCTTAAAACCCTCTGCACCAAATGAGATCTCATTCTGGGTGGGATCATCTATGTTTAAATTCCTTTAGACTTTTTACATTCTCCCTCCCAAGTCATCTGCCTTCCCATTTTAATTCAATCACACTTTCCATATAAACTTTCTCTCATTAGTTTAGTCTGGAATTCTGAACTCAATGTCTTCTGGTCCTCCATCCCCATGGAACCAAATCCTCCATGGACTGTTTTAACTGTTATCTTGCCTCTGTCTTGATTTCTTTGAGGAGAAAGTGAGGTCTGCAGATGCTGGAGATCAGAGCTGAAAATGTGTTGCTGGAAAAGCGCAGCAGGTCTGCCTGACCTGCTGCGCTTTTCCAGCAACACATTTTCAGCTCTGTCTTGATTTCCTCATTTCTACATTTAATTACTTCTTCTGTTTGACACCTTTGCTACTACTAATCACCTCCTCAAATTTTTTTAGGGCGGCAGAGTGGTTCAGTGGTTAGCACTGCTGCCTCATAGCTTCAGGGTTCCAAGGTCGATTCCAGCCCTTCGGCGATTGTCTGTGTGGAGTTTGAATATTCTGCCAGTGTCTACATGGGTTTTCTCCAAGTGTTCCGGCTTCCTCCCACAGTCCAAAGATGTGCAGGTCAGGTGAATTGGCCATGCTAAATTGCCCATCGTGTTAGGTGCATTAGTTGGAGGGAAATGGGTCTGGGTGGGTTACTCTTCGGAGGGTCGGTGTGGACTTGTTGGGCCGAAGGGATTGTTTCCACATGTAGGGAATCTAATCATCCTCTCAATCAATTCCAAATACAAGCACCTTATACACTTATTGGTTTCTGCAATTGAGGAAACCTATATACCTGGCTCTGTCTCTCCCTTCCCTTACTCTTCCAACCTACTGCCAACCTCCCTAAATTACCACTGGTTATATATATTTGGATAAATAAGAAAGGATCCATTCAACGGCAGTGTATGGATCTGGACAATGCTAAAGTCAAACTTCTAACCCATCATCCCAATTCCTGCATCCAACCCCATTCTGATCCACCATGCACCTTCTCATTCATTCCATCTTCATCTCTCAGTATTCCTTTTCCAGTGGACCAACACTCTCCCCAAATCCTGAACAAAATCCATCTCCCCTGCTCCCAAATTCATTGAGGGAGGCAATGGTATGGTAATACTGTCACTGGACTAGTTAGAATTAAAAATGCCATTTCTGCCCCTTGTGGCAGATGCCACAACCAGACACATATTCCCCTCCTGTCCTTTGTCAGCATTCGCAGGGACTGTTTCCTCTAAAACACCCTCGTCCACTCCTCCTCCACTTCCAAAAGCTCCGCACACTCCAACAGCACCTTCCCATCCAATGCGCAATACCAGCCCATTTACTTCCTCCCTCCTCACAATCACACCATCCAGATAAAGCAGTAATTTACCTCAGTTCATTCACTCTAATTTATATTAGCTGCTCACAATGTGATATCTTCTATACTGTGGAGACGAAATGCGGATTGGGCGACTGTTTTGCAGAACACCTACTTTCTGTCCACAAAAATGACCCCAAGCTTCCAGTTATCTGCCACTTCAACACATCACTGCATTCCTTGGCCAACATTTCTGTCTCAGGCCTGCTGCAGTGCTCTGGCATAGCTCAGCAGAGGGTAAAAGAAGAGAATCACTTTTTGCTTGGGACCTTGCAGCCCTCAGGACTCAGGACTCAATATAGAGTTAAACAATTTTAGGGCCTAAATAGCTTCTTCATGTCCTTTATTCATCACAACACCACAGTCTTTGTCATGAATCGGCTGTTTCAGGACAGCCAGCCCATTTTTCACCGACTTATAGTTCCCGTTATCAGCTTTTCTTCTTCCCTGGCTTACCATTATCTATCCTTTTATCTGAAACTTTATTGCTGGAACAGCACAGCAGGTCAGGCAGCATCCAGGGAACAGGAGATTCGACGTTTCGGGCACAGGCCCTTCTTCAGGAATTCCACATGTAGGGAATTCCTGAAGAAGGGCCTGTGCCCGAAACGTCGAATCTCCTGTTCCCTGGATGCTGCCTGACCTGCTGTGCTGTTCCAGCAATAAAGTTTCAACTTTGATCTCCAGCATCTGCAGACCTCACTTTCTCCTATCCTTTTATCTGCCTAATTGTTATTCTCTCCCACTGGGCTCTCCCTCCCTTTTCCTAGCTACCACTACTTCCAATTAAGAATCACTGGACCTGAAATATTGACTGTATTTTTTCACCACAGATGCTGCCAGGCCTGCTGAGTTTCTCCAACTTTTTTTTTGTTTTAGTTATCCAGTGACTCAGATAATGTTCTGACTCAGATTGGAATCTCACCACAGCAGATACTGGAATTTCAAAAATTAAATGGAATTACAAGTTTAATGATGGCCATATAAAAATACATCTGATTCACCACTGTTCTTTAGGGAAAGACATTTGCTGTTCTTACCTGGTTTGCCTACATGTGACTCCAGACTCTCAGTAATGTGATTCGCTCTAAACTGTTCTGAAATGGCATAGCTCATACACTCAGTTGTAAAACCTGGCACTAACACAGGCACTGGAAATGACAACAGCAAGTTCAACCCTGTCAACCCTACAATCTGGGGCCTGATACTAAAATTGGGAAAGCTGTCTCACAGACTAGCCTAACGTAGTCATACCTTACAGAACATGTCCCAGACAAAATACCGCACACCCTTTCATGTAGGCATAGAAGATGCTATTAAATAAATTAAAATTGAGGATTGGCACTTATATGTAATTATAAAAAAAAACAGGTATTTTGAAACAAAAGCCAATCTGTCTTTAAATTGAATGATAAAGTTTACAAAATGGCTCTCTGAACTCACATGACCACTCATGGATTTCAGTTGGTATTGGCACAATGCATAAAGTTAACTCACAAGGGACTGAAATTCAATGAACATTTCAAAGGGTAACAGAGACTCCACTCGAGATGTGAATCGACCTCACTGGCTCATCACAACTTGATGGTGAGAAACAAAAACAGAAATTGCTCGAAAAGCTTAGCAGTTCTGGCAGTATCTGTGGAGAGAAATCCGAGTTAACCTTTTGGGTCGAGTGACCGTTCCTCCTCACAACAACAGCCATCCAAGCTAATGGTGATACAATTAAAAAGAACAGTCATAAAGCATGGTGCAGGAAAAGCACCGCATGACAGGCAGCATCCAAGGAGCAGAAGAGTCGACATTCTGAGCATAAGCTCTTTACATTCCTGATGAAAGGCTTATGCCCGAAACATCAATTTACTGCTCCTTGGACACTGCCTGACCAGCTATGCTTTTTAAGCACCACACTTTTCGACTTGACTCTACAGCATCTGCAGTCGTCACTTTCTCCTAATTAAAAAGGACTGTTAATTAACTTGACAATGAACAAAGGCCAATGCAAAATCTAATATGGAATCTAATATGATTTGCCAGTTTTGGATTAGCAGGCATCTTAAGTTTGGACAGATTATGAGCAACCATTGTGTGTAAAACTACCCTCCACCCTCAAAGGAACTCAGATATTATTAGGGAGAGGGTTCTCAGGCAAAAGGTGCACAAGGAGGAAAGCATACAGGAATCAACTGTTCTCTTGAAATATTGTAGGCACTTCTCAGTGCATAAAACACAGAATAGTGAAAACCAAGGAACATTTTCCTCCAAATTCCTGCTAATCTGTGGAGAAAAATACCAAAATTCTACAGAGGCCATCACAGGTGCTGAATCTGACTTAAGACTTCAGCAGCATTTTGGAAATAGAAACCTTTGCTAAGTCAGGCCTGCAATGATAGTAAACACTGATCTCATTTTCATTTCCAAATATAACTTTTATCCTTACTAAAATTTTTGTATCTATATTTTAGTTAATAACTTTATTCCTTTATTAAATAACTTGCAGCAGTTTCACACCTTCTTTAATACCAAAACTGGGCTGCTAATTATCGAAATCAAAAGATTTGAAAACTAAGCAGGGGGCTAAATGAACTAAACAAAATTCATAGCTCACGGACCACTCTGAGGACATGCTGATGTGGTTGTGACAAGGATATATAGGTAAGCAAATGTATATTGGTACACTTATTGATACTAGTCATGGGTTGTGGAGTTAGGAGCTATATATATGTAATGTTTCATTTTAAGAATAAATTGAAAAATGTGTGTCAAGTTTGAATCCGGTCGGGCCCTTCACCAACTACACATAAAAAATAAGAAAAGGTCCCTTGGCACTATTTCAAAAATGAACGTGGGAGTGCTGCCTCATATCCTGACCCAATATTTATCCCTCCAATCATTCACATATTGCTAGCTGTGGGACTCTGTCAAGTGAAAACTGACTTCATTGGCTTCTTACATTATATTACTGACTGTAGTTTAGAAGAACCTTATAGACTGTAAGGTACACTGCAGTTCTGAGATCATGAAATGCATGATAGTATTTCTTCCCTCTTTGTGGAGAGGTTCAGGCAACTACCTTTTCTCTGTATCCATTGTTGAAAATCTGATGTTGGATATACTCTCTCCTGACATCTTTCCACAATGATCTCTTTCAGGTGGTGTTAGTTACATTCTGTAGTGTGCACATTGGCTGGTCAAAATAACAGGTATTAGGTAATTAAGAAATATTCTTTGCAAGACGAAACATCAGCTTGAGTCAAGAAACATTGGCAGCACTCCTCAAGTTCTGTGTGGGAAGAAAGATCAGTGAGCCTCATTCAATTATGTCACATGACAGAAAAAGGACATTGGTTTTGCCTCTTAAATTGTAGGGGCAACAGGACCATAAATTTACATAAACCGTGATTCTTTAAGTTCTAATTATTTTCTCTGAACTGGAACTAGGAAATTAGAGAACTGAAAGCACAGCTGAACATATGCAAAGTAATAGCTTAGCAATATGCTGGTGCAGATTTAAGCCTTATTATGTTGTGCTGTGGAGTAGCTGGATGCAAACTTGGTCAAGTTTGCTCCAGGTGCCTGAATGCTTTAGGGTTATCATGGAAATTTGATGAACCAGAAAAATAACATTGTATATCATGGATCTAGTTAACAATCTGACTGTCTTTATGTGACAGCCCTACACTATACCCATAATTGGACTGTTGGATCTTCACAATTATTCCTACTTTGTGTAAAGTTGCTCAGGTTTCTGATTAGAGACTGATTTTGCAGATGTTAGCCATGAGCAACTTAAAGATTAATATGTAAATAAAGTGAACAAAAATATTTCAGACCGCTTCATATATGACCTGTTATAAAACGCCTGTTTAAAAATAAAAAGCTTTAGAAATGCAGACTGGCATTTGAGTGGATCTGTGGTTAAATGCACCATGAGGTATGATGCTAAAATATGCAGTTTATAGTGGTCCAGGTAATGTTTATGATCTATGCAAGGACATTTGGAGGTTCCAGCTGGACTTAGCATTTCTAAACCATATGAGGCAGAGTTATTACTACTGTTCAATCTCCAGTGACAGATGGTAATTTGAGGGCATATTAGATATATCTGTATGGTAAACCTGCCTTCCCACACTCTCAGAATGGAGCCATAGTAAGAAGACCAGCCACTTGAGAAATGTACCAGACAACACATGGAACAAGATAAGCCAGCACTGAATACAGAACTAAAAAGTAAGCTCACACATGACAAAAATATTTTACAACCAATCTTGTGGTGCCACACAAGCTGCAGTAAACCTTAAATAAAACCAAAAAATTGCAGATGCTGGAAATCTGAAACAAAAATAGAAATTGCTGGAGAAATTCAGCAGGTATGGCAGCATCTGCAGGGAGAAAGATCAGTAAGATCAGGGAAGGTGATAAAAAGGGGGAGGTATGGCATTGTTAGTCAAAGACAGTATTACAGTGACAGAAAGGATGTTTGATGAGGACTCATCTACTGAGGTAATATGGGCTGAGGTTAGAAACAGGAAAGAAGAGGTCACCCTGTTGGGAGCTTTCTATAGGTCTCCGAAAGTTCCAGAGATGTAAAGGAAAGGATTGCAAAGATAATTCTGGATAGAGCAAAAGTAACAGAGTAGTTGTTATGGGGGATTTTAAATTTCAAATATTGACTGGAAACGGTTATAGTTCGAGTACTTTAGATAGGTCAGTGTTTGTCCAATGTGTGCAGAAGAATTTCCTTACACAGTGTGTAGGTAGGCCAACAAGAAACAAGGCCACATTTTGTTGGGTAAGAAACCAGGCCAGATATTAGATTTGGAGGTAGATGGGCACTTTGGTGATAGTGATCACAATTTGGTAATGTTTATTTTAGAGATGGAAAGGGATAGGTATGTACGTAGGACAAGAGTTATAGCTGGGGGAAAGGTAATTATGATGTGATTAGGTGAGATTTAGGATGCATAGTATACTGAAAGGAATGGGCACAATTGAAATGTGAAGCTTGTTCAAGGAACAGCAACTGCATACCCTTGTTAAGTATGTATCTGTCAGGCAGGGAGGGAATCATAGTTTACTGAAGAAGTTGAACCTCTTGTCAAGAGGAAGAAGAAGGCTTATGTAAAGATGAGATGTGAAGCCTCAGATAGGACGCTTGAAAGCTACAAGTTAGCCAGGAAGGACCGAAGAGAGAGCTAAGAAGAACCAGGAGGGGACATGGGAACTTTTTGGCAGGTAGGATCAAGGAAAACCCTAAAGATCTATAGGTATGTTAGAAATACAAGAATGATAGGGTAAGATAGGGGTCAGTCAAGGACAGTAGTGGGACGTTGTGCGTGGAGTCTGAAGAAATAAGGAAGTGCTAAATGAATATTTTTCGTCAGTATTCACACAGGAAAAAGACAATGTTGTCGAGGAGAATACTGAGATACAGGCTATTAGAATTGATGTTCATAAGGAGGAGTTGTTCGTAATTCTGGAAAGTGTAAAAATAGATAAGTCCCCTGGGCCAGATGGAATTTATCCTTGGATTCTCTGGGAAGCCAGGGAGGAGATTGCAGAACCTTTGGCTTTGATCTTTATGTCATCATTATCTACAGGAAAAGTGTCAGAAAACTGGACGATAGCAAATGTTGTCCCCTTGTTCAAGAAAGGTAATTATTGACCAGTGAACCTTACTTCTGTTGTGGGCAAAGTTTTGGAAAGGATTATAAGAAATAGGATTTATAATCATCTTGAGGGGAATAAGTTGATTAGGGATAGTTAACACTGTTTTGTAAAGGGTAAGTTGTGCCTCACAAACCTTATTGAGTTCTTTGGGAAAGTAACCAAACAGGTGGAATAAGGGTAAAGCAGTTGATGTAGTGTATATGGATTTCGGTGAAGCGTTTGATAAGGTTCCCCACTGTAGGCTATTTACGAAAATATGGAGGCATGGGATTGAGGGTGATTTAGCAGTTTGGATCAGAATTTGGCTACTTATAAGAAGGCAGAGGGTGGTGTTGATGGGAAATGTTCATCCTGGAGTTCAGTTATTAGTGGTGTACCGCAAAGATCTGTTTTGGGGCCACTGCTGTTTGTCATTTTTATAAATGACCTGGATGAGTATGTAGAAGGATGGGTAAGTAAATTTGCGGATGACACTAAAGTTGGTGAAGTTGTAGACAGCGCGGAAGGATGCTGCAGGTTACAGAGGGACATACATAAGCTGCATAGCTGGGTTGAGAGGTGGAAAATGGAGTTTAATGTGGAAAAGTTTGAGGTGATTCACTTTGGAAGTAGTAACAGGAATACAGAATACTGAGCTAATGGTAAGATTCTTGGGTAGTGTAGATGAGGAGAGAGATCTCGGTGTCCATGTGTATAGGTCCCTGAAAGTGGCCACCCAAGTTGATAGGTTAGTTAAGACGACGTACGCTGTGTTAGCTTTAATTGGTAGAGAGATTGACTTTGAGTCATGAGGTCATTTTACAGATGTACAAAACTCTGGTGCGGCTGCACTTTGAGTATTGCTTACAGTTCTGGTCACTGCATTATAGGAAGGATGTGGAAGCATTCAAAAGGGTGCAGAGAAGGTTTACCAGGATGTTGAGGAGAAAGTGAGGTCTGCAGATGCTGGAGATCAGAGCTGAAAATGTGTTGCTGGAAAAGCGCAGCAGGTCAGGCAGCATCCAGGGAACAGGAGAATCGACGTTTCGGGCATAAGCCCTTCTTCAGGAATGAACAGGAGAATCGAGGTACCAGGATGTTGCCTGGGATGAGAGAAGGTCTAATGAGGAAAATCTGAGGGACTTGAGGCTATTTTCGTTCGACAAAAGAAGGTTAAGAGGTGACTTAATAGAGGCATACAAGATGATCAGAGGATGAGATAGGGTGGACAGTGAGAGCCTTTGACCTTGGATGGTCATGGCTAGCACAAGGGGACATAGATTTAAATTGAGGGGTGATAGATATAGGACAGATGTCAGAGGTAGGTTCTTTACTCAGAGTAGTAAGGGCAGGGAATGCCCTGCCTGCAATAGTAGTGGACTCACCATCATTGAGGACATTTAAATGGTCACTGGATAAACATGTGGATGATATTAGAATAGTGTCGGTTAGATTGGTTTCACAGTTCAGTGCAACACCGAGGGCCAAAGGGCCTGTACTGCGCTGTAATGTTCTATGAGAAAGCAGAGTTCAGATTTCAAGTTCAGTGACTCTTCATCATAATTCCCATGAATAGTCTGATGCAGAGTCACCAGACCCAAAACATCAAGTCTGCTTTCTCCATACAGTTGCTGTCAGACTTGCTGAGTTTGCCAGCAATTTCTGTTTTGTTGCAGAAAACTTAAATGTCTACAGCATTAGGAACATATACTAACAAAAAGTGCTCAACTTCAAATGAGTTGAAACTGAATAGTTTCATTTTCTTACAGGAACTGAAAAGGGTTGGGTCACACCTGGAGCCAAGTATACTTGAAGTAAGCAGAGTTTCTGCAATGAATCCAACCTCCAATTATCTATAATCTTCAGCTCTGACCCAAGAGCTCTTTGACAAAATATTTCACCTCGGGCAGAGACTGATTTATGCTTGAATTAAAGCTGCATTACTAATGCTCAATCAGCTTTCATCACAACTCTGGCACAAACAAAAGTAAATTTTAAGCCCAATGAGTTTTGGATTTGAAACACTGGCAAGCTGAATTTTATAGTTAATGTTCTAACAGTTTCTTCAGCTGCTCATTTTACTTTAAATTTGTTTAGATCATATCTTAGGAAACCAAAATACATGAGAAGCCATCAAGCATTTAACTTAAATTCTCTTAACCTGCTGGCAGAATCTTAAGATAATGCATTTTCTAATGCATAATTCTGTTGCTGGAATTAGACAAGTTATTTTATAATGTAAACACCATTGTCTTCCACAATCAAACCAACACTCAAGTATCAAAGCTTTTCAGTACAAATGTTTTCACCCAACTGCCAGACAGCAAAACCAACACAGTTATTCTACATTTGAAAAGATACTTAATACTTCAAAGGTTATACAAACACATCTGAAGATATATGTTTCAACTATTGATACAATGACAGGGTTTAATATGTGTTGCAAATTCAATATAACTGTACTGTATGAAGTCCTGGGGACTCTTCCCTCAGTCTGCTCTCTCTTGATGGGCTGTAATATTTTATGATAGCAACACTGCTGTATTTGACGGTTTGGATCTTGGCAGATAACAATCTGTTTCTGGGGCTACATCCTCATTGGTGAATATACATTTCAGCACCAGTCTGTGGTCAGTTGTCTCAACCTGGCCACAGTTCTAGAATTAGCTTTAGCACATCTTGGGCTATGGAGTGGAAACTGAACCCAGCCTCTTGATGCTAATTAATATTCAGTCGCCTGTGAGAAAGAGAGAAAGAGAGAGAGAGAGAGAGAGAAAGAGAGAGTGTGTGCGAGACAGTGAGAGAGAGAGAGAGACAGTGAGAGAGAGAGAGAGAGATTGTGTGTGAGACAGTGAGAGAGAGAGAGAGAGATTGTGTGTGAGACAGTGAGAGAGAGAGAGAGATTGTGTGTGAGACAGTGAGAGAGAGAGAGAGAGCGCGCGAGACAGTGAGTGAGAG
>NC_057743.1:24882341-24900263 GCF_004010195.1 Chiloscyllium plagiosum | reverse complement strand
GAGACAGTGAGAGAGAGAGAGAGAGAGAGAGATTGTGTGCGAGACAGTGAGAGAAAGAGAGACAGTGAGAGAGAGAGAGAGAGAGAGACAGTGAGTGAGAGACAGTGACTGAGAGAGAGAGACAGTGAGTGAGTGAGTGAGTGAGTGAGTGAGAGAGCGAGAGAGCGAGAGAAGAAAGATTGTGATTGTGTGTGGAAGGACATAATTGAGCCAAACTTAATGACCCGCTAAAATTCAATCCCAATACGAAATTCCTCTGCCTGGCTGATACAGGCTAGTGGAGAAGGAAGAGGAGCAATTTAGCAACTCTGACTCCACATTTTTTTCCTCCACAGGTATGAATAATAAGCTGTTATTTGAATTAAGTGAGCAGAACATCCAAAGAAATCAGCAAACTATTTAAATGGGCAGTTCTAGACTTCCCAACTGGGAAAACAGTTTCTTTCAATTATGATCTAACTGATTATAATACTGGACAAGTCAAATCTCAGAGTGAAACTGGCTTGATACCTCCTTAGCTTTGATTTCCCATTTAGGCTATTTGTTCAGCCATTGAATAAATTCACAGGAGGCAGCCAATGTTCTTTTAACAAAAGAACACAACTTTATTGCACATAACTTTTAAAAAAGCATTAGAAAGATTTTGACATTGACAACAAAAACAATTCTCCACCCTTTTTTTTCCAGATTATCTTTTCACAGATACTCAATTCGAGAAATACTACTTCTGCTGCAACTCTTAATTCTTTTTTACATAACTGTTTTTTAGATTACTGAGACACACACAGTCATAGAGCTATACAGCATGGAATCAGACCCTTTGGTTCAACCTGACCGTGCTAATTAAAAAATGATTTCAGGGAATTAGGTTGGAAGCTAAAAAGCAGGATAAGCAGAGTTGTAATCTTAGGCTTACTACTGGTGCCACGTACTAGTGAGGTGAGGAACAGGGAGCAAGTGCAGCTAAACACATGGCTACTGGGCTGGTGCAAGGACGAATGACTTCAGATATGTAGATCATTGTGGGGAGGGTGGGACCTGTACATGAAGAATGGGTTGCACTTAAACTGGAGGGGCATCAATGTCCTGGGCAGGAGATTTGCTAGTGCACTTCAGGAGGGTTTAAACTTGCTTGGCAGGGGAATGGGAACCAGATCTACAGATCAGAGGAGAGGATAGTTGTTGAAACAGCCAGAAATAGAATGCAGAGAGTCTGTCAGGAAATTACACAGTTGATAGGGCAAAGGAACAGGTTAAAGCATGTCTGTTTCAATGCAAGGAGTATCAGGAATACAAGTGATGAACTTAGAGCATGGACCAGTACTTGGAACTACGATGTCGTGGCCATACGGAGACATGGATTTCACAGGGCCAGGAATGGTTTCTGGATGTTCCAGGGCTTAGATCTTTTAAAAAGAACAGGGAGAGGGGTAAAACAAAAGAGGGGGAGTAGCATTGTTAATTAGAGAGTGCATCACAGCTGCAGAAAAGGAGGTTGTTGAGGAGTGTTTGTCTACTGAGTCAGTATGGGTGGAAGTCAGTAACAGGAAAGGTGCAGTCACTTTATTGGGTGTTTTCTATAGAACTCCTAATAGCAACAGTGATGGAAGAACAGATTGGACAGCAGATCTTGGAAAGGTGCAAATGTAATACAGTTGTTGTTATATTGATTGGAGCCTCCTTAGTGCAGATGGTCTGGATGGAGCTGATTTTGTCAGGTGTGTCCAGGAAGGATTCCTGACTCAATACGTAGATAAGTAAACTAGGGGGGGGGGGAGGCCATGTTGGATTTGGTGCTAGACAACAAGTCAGGTCAGGTGTCAGGTCTCTTGGTGGGAGAGCTTTTCAGTGACAGTGACCACAACTGCCTCACCTTTATCATAGCCACGGAACGGAGAGGAACAGATGGTATGGGAAGGTACTTTATTGGGAAAGGGGAAATTATACTGCTATTAGGCAGGGGCTGTGGGAACAATTGTTCTACAGGAAATGCACAACAAAAATGTGGATGCTGTTTATGAAGCACTTGATGTTAGTGTTGGATAACTTTGTCCCACTGAGACAGGCAAGGAATGGTCAGGTGAATGAGCCTTGGATGACATGAGAAGAGGAGCTTCTCGTCAAGAGGAAGGAGGAAGGAAGCTTACTTAAGGTTGAGGAAGCAAGGATTTGACACAGCTTTCGAGGATTACAGGGTAGCTGGGAAACAACTCACAAAATGGACTGAGGAGAACTAGGAGAGGAGAAAAGCCTTGGAAAGAAGAATTAGGGAAAATCCAAAGGCGTTCTACACTTACATGAGGAATAAGAGAATGATCAGAGAGAGGGTAGAACCTCTAGGATAGTCGAAGGAACTTCTGCCTGGAATCTGAAGAGGTAAGGGAGGCCCTAAATGAGTTTTTTGCTTCAGTTTTCACTAGGGAGAGGGACCTTGTTGATAGTGAGAACACCATGGGCCAGGTTAATAGGCTTGAACAGATTGATATTAAGAAAGTGGATGTGCTGGAAATTCTGGGAAGCATCAAGATAGATAAGTTCCCAGTGCTGGAACAGATCTATCCAAGGTTACTACGGGAAGAGAAGAATGAGATTGCAGCACCTCTGGCGTTGATCTTTGCATCCTCACTCTCCATGGGAGTAGTACTGAATAATTGGAGGGAGGCAAATGTTGTTACTCTGTTCAAGAAAGGGAATAGGGAAATCCTTGGGAATTACAGACCAGTCAGTCTTATGCCTGTAGTAAGAAGGTACTGAAAAGGATTCTGAAAGATAGGATTTATGACTATTTGGAAAAACATAGTTTGATTAAAGATAGCATGGCTTTGTGAGGGGCAGCTCATGCTTCGTAAGCCTCGAGTTCTTTGAGGATGTGACATGACAAGTTAACGAGCAGTGGATGTGGTGTATATGGATTTCAGTAAGTATTTGATAAAGTTCCCCACTGTAGGCTCATTCAGAAAGTTAGGAGGTATGGGATACAGAGAAATGTGGCTGTCTGGATACAGAATTGGCTGGCTGAAAGAAGACAGTGGATGGAAAGTATTCTGCCCGGAGGTCGGTGACCAGTGGCGTTCCGCAGGGCTCTGTTCTTGGGCCTCTGCTCTTTGTAGTTTTTATAAATTACTTTGATGAAGAAATGGAAGGGTGGTTAGCAAGTTTGCTGATGACACAAAGGTCGATGGTGTTATAGAAAGTGTCGAGGACTGTTACAGGCTACAACAAGACATTGACAGGATGCAGAGCTGGGCTGAGAAGTGGTAGATGGAGTTCAACCTGGATAAATGTAAAGTGATTCATTTTGGAAGGTCAAATTTGAATGCTGAATACAGGGTTAAAGATTTGGCACGTGGAGGAACAGTGGGACCTTGGGGTCCACGTACATAAGATCCCTCAAAGTTGCCACCCAAGTTGATAGGGTTGTTAAGGCGGCATATGGTGTGTTGGCTTTCATTAACAAGGGGATTGAGTTTAAGAGCTGCGAGGTTTTGCTGTAGCTCTATAAAACACTGGTTAGACCACACTTGGAATAGTGTTCAGTTCTGTTCGCCTTGTTATAAAAAGGATGTAGATGCTTTAAGACAGGGTGCATAGGAGATTTATCAGGATGCGGCCTGGATTGGAGGGTTTGTTTTATGAAGGGAGGTTCAGTGAGATTAGATTAGATTCCCTATAGTGTGGAATCATACCCTTTGGCCCAAGTCCACACTGATTCTCCGAAGAGTAATCCACCCAGACCCATTTCTGTCTAACTAATGCACCTAACACAATTGGCGATTTAGCATAGCCAATTCACCTGTCCTGCACATCTTTGGATTGTGGGAGGAAACCCATGCAGACACAGGGAGAATGTGCAAACTCCACACTGACATTCGCCCGAGGCAGGAATCGAACCTGGGTTCCTGGCATTGTGAGGCAGCAGTGCATTGTGAGGCAGCAGCCACCATGCTGCCCCAAGTGAGCTAGGGCTTTTCATACTGGAGAGAAGGAGGAAGAGAGGTGGCTTGATAGGGGTGAAGGTGGTAATGAGAGGCATATAAAGAGTAGATAGCCAGGGCAGAAACGGCTGTCATGAGAGGTCATAATTTTAAGGTGATTGAAGGAAGATATAGGGGAGATGTCAGAGGTAGGTTCTTTACGCAGAGTGTGGTGGGTGCGTGGAATGCACTGCCAACAGTGGTGGTAGAGTCAGAGACATTAGGGACATTTAAGCATTTGCTGGACAAGCACATAGATGGCAGTAAATTGCGGGGTGTGTAGATTAGGTTGATGTTAGATTAAGATAAATGCTGGCAAAACATCGTGGGCCCAAGGGCATGTACTGTTCTATGTAACCACATATCCCAAATCAATCTAGTCCCATTTGCCAGCACTTGGCTCATATCCCTCCAAACCCTTCTTATTCATATATTCACCTAAATGCCTTTTAAATATTGTAATTGTACCAGCCTCCACCAGTTCCTCTGGCAGTTCATTCCATACACGCGCCACTGTCCATGTGAAAAAGTTGTCCCTTATGTCCCTTTTAAATCTTTCTCCTATCTCACCTTAAACCTATGCTCATGCCCTCTAGATTTGGACTTCTCCCACCCTGGGTAAAAGAGCTTGGCTCTTCACCTTATCCACGTCCTTCATGATTTTATAAACTTCTATAACGTCACCCCTCAGCCTCCGATGCTCCACAGAAAATAGCCCCAGCCTATTCAGCTTCTCCCTATAGCTCAAACCCTCCAACCCTAGCAACATCCTTGTAAATCTTTTCTGAACCCTCTCAAGTTTCACAACATCTTTCCTATAGCAGAGAGACAAGAATTGCACGCAGTATTCCAAAAGTGGCCTAACCAATGTCCTGTACAGCCACAACATCACCTCCCAACTTCTATTCTCAATGCACTGACCAATAGAGGCTAGCATACCAAATGCTTTCTTCAAATTCCTATCTACCTGTGACTCCACTTTCAAGGAACTATGAACCTGCACTCCAATGTCTCTTTGTTCAGCAACATTACCCAGGACCTTACCACTAAGCGTATAAATCCTACCATGATTTGCCCTTCCAAAATGCACCATTTCACAACTTTCTAGATTAAATTCCAACTGCCAATCTTTGGCCATCTGCCCATCTGATCAAGGTCCCATACTCGCAACATCGATTTTCCTGTTCCTCGGATGCTGCCTGACCTGCTGTGCTTTTCCAGCACCACACTCTCGACTCTGTCTCCAGCATCTGTAGTCCTCACTTTCCCCTGATCAACATCCCATTGTAATCTGAGGCTGTCCACTACATCTCCAATTTTGGTGTCATCTGCAAACTTACTAACTATATCTCCTATGTTCACATCCAAATCATTAAATAAATAACAAAATGCAGTGAAGCCAGAAGCGATCCTTATGGCACTCCACTGATCACAGGCCTTCAATCTGAAAAGGAAACCTCCACCGCTACCCTCTGTCTTCTACCTTCGGGCCAGTTCTGTATCCAAATGGCTAGTTCTCCTTGTATTCCATGCAATCTAACCTTGTTAACTAATCTACACCATGCTGAACCTTGTCGAACGCCTTACTGAAGTCCATAGAAATCACGTCCACCACTCTGCCTTCATCAAACCTCTTCATTACTTCTTCAAAAACTCACTATTGCGACACGATTTCCTACACAAAAAGACGTGTCGACTATCCCTAATCAGGCACGTCTTTCCGAATACATGTAAATCATGTCCTTCAGGATCCCCTCCAATAACCTGCCCACCACTGATGTCATTCTATAATTCCCTGGCTTTTCCTTACCATCTTTCTTTAAAAGTGGCACCACATTAGCCAAACTTCAATCTACCACCACCTCAACTGTGTTTATCGATGATACAAATATCTCAGCAGGTACCCAGAAATCACTTCCGTAGCTTCCCACTCAGTTCTAGGATACACCTGATCAGGTTTCGGTGATTTATCCACTTTTATGCATTTTACGATGTCCAGCACCACCTCCTCTGTAATATGGACAGTTTTCAAGATGGCACTATTTATTTCCCCAAGTTCTCTAGCTTCTATATTCTTTGCCACAGTAACCATTAATGCAAAATACTCATTTAGTATCACACCCATCTCCTGTGATTCCACACATAAATGGCCTTGCTGATCTTTAAGGGGCCCTATACTCTCTCTCTCTAGTTACCCTTTTGTTCTTTTAATGTATTTGTAGAATCTGTTTGGATTCTCCTTAACCCTATTTGCCAAAGCTATCTCATATCCCCTTTTTGCCCTCTTGATTTCCCTCTTAAGTATACTTCCATAGTTTATGATTTCTTTAAATTTGCAGTTATGAATCTTTCATAATTCTGATGGTCTAACCTTGCTCAGTTCTAATAAATCATAGACTTCTATGCAGCTTGGAAGCTCTACAAACTAACATCACTTCAGCTAAAGTAATCAGCTCCCCTTAACTAAAACTAGGTTCTCTTGCTAGGTAAACATGTTCTCCCTTCTAAGCTAAACTTGTAATTTTTAACTACTAGCAGAAAACTGTCCTCCCCTCTAAACTGCACTGAAGTCAATCGGATTCTGACTTCAGAATAAGATTGAAGTCTTGAATCTGCTGAACTGCTGGGAGCAAACTGCTAGGAGAAAATTGCTCCTCCCTCTGAACTGAAGTTAAAACCTAAAATATTGGCCTCTGATATGGATGTAAACTCAACAGTATAAACGTTTCATCCATTAAACACCACAGATGTCTTGTCAGGTTCCTGGCTGAAGCCATGTGTCTTTTTGGAAATGAACGATGAAGGCAATCCATGATGACATTAAAAATTAAAAATTTATCTACACACAACTGAAACTAAAATATCTGATACTGCTTTAAAATCTAAATTCAAAAATTATAACCTTTATCTTGCCTACCTCCCCAAAGAAAAAAATGGAAGTATCAAAAAGTATTTTAATTTTCTATCAAAATTCTTTTTTATTACTATTTCTATGTTACACTAACAGCAATATGTTCACATTAATTATACACTGCTTATTGCAGCGACCATTTCTACATAGCATTTTGGTTGCAGCATTCATTCTAAAGCATCCATTACAATATTGTTCTTACTGGCCATGTAAGTTATTTTTAAGTCAGTAACATTAAACTCCCATAAAACAATCTCAGATTATTGTCATAAAAGTTTTCTAAGAAAAATAAAGGATTGTATCCTGTATAAATAGCAGTTTCTTTGGAACTGTTAGATATGTACACTTCAAATTTTTGTAGAGTCAACTCAAGTTTCAGTGACTCTTTCTCAATTGTTTAATATTTCTGTTGATTCTCATTTAGTTTTTGAGAAAAATAACTGACCTTTTCAACCCTATCTTGTCTTCTTACAGTAAAATAGCACCGAAATGGATGTTGTGGCATCCGATAGCCAGTAAGAAAGACTTCTCTATATGCTGCTAAAAGCATTGCAGTTATCAGTATAGCTTTCAAATTGTCAGGGGCACTCTGACACTTGTCCTTTCAATTTTTTTTGTCTTTCTCTAGCAAATTTATCAAAGGAGCTATTACAACACTGAAGTTCAGAATGACCTTCCAATAAAATCCACTTATGCCAATAAACCACAGAATTTTGTTTTGCTTTAAGGCACAGGAAAATCCAGATTAGCTCTTACCTTTGCTTGTCTACATGCCAAGTCATGAATTCACAGTAAGTATTTATGTTCACTTTTACAAATACACTTTTAACCAAACCTATGATCAAACTGACTCTTAGTAACCAATCGCAAAGTTTATTTAAGTAACACAAACCTTCTTTTCGAGTTTGGTTGAACACAAGCAAATAATCAAGATATATAACAATGTTGCATAATCCTTCAATGACCCCGTTACTTTATTGTTGGAAAGTTGGTGGTGCATTTCCATTATCAATGTAAAGTTATACAATTGTGAAGTCACCTAAAGTTACAACAGCTTTTATTTCAGGCTGTGTCAGTCAATAATCCTTTTAACAAGCTTTTTTTGTATCAAATCATGTTTGTCCAATCCTCTCAATTCAATCTTCCAATCTCAGATTTCTATATGATTCCATCTTTGTTACCATGTTAATCCATACATAGGTGGCTGTGGTTGTTGGAGATTTATCATTTCAGCCCCAAGACATCATAGCAGGAGTTACTCAGGGTAGTGTCTGAGACCCAACCATCTTCAGCTGCTACATCAATGACATTTCCTCCTTCATAAGGACAGAAGTGGGATGTTCACCACCATTCATGACTCCTCATATACAGAGTTACTCTGAACTAATTTGCAACAAGACCTGCGTAACATCCAGGCTTGAGCTAATAACACAAGTGCCAGGCAATGGCCACATCCAACAAAAGAGAATCTAATCATCACCATGATGGCATTACGATCACTGAATCCCCTCTATCAACATCCTGAGTATTACCATTGTGGATCTCCTTACATCCAAAGAACTGTGGTGGTTTAAGAAAGCTGCTCGCTATCGACTTCTCCAGGGCATCAAATGCTGGTGTAGCATCTCACTTACAAATGAAATTTTAAGAAAATCTCATGAGACACTGGTCTCATCCATTCTTTAAACAATATTGATTATAAGAATAATTCAGGTCTTCCACGTTGAAATTGAACAGGCAAATGGAGTGATGGATGTTTCACCCAGAAACAAAGAATGTCTGATAGTGAAACAATCCTTCAGCACATCACTGAATTATCAATTTAGTTCTACAAATGGACTTTAAGATCCACAAACATTTGAACCGAAAATGCTCCCCACTGAGCCGAGCTAACACTTTTGCCGAACCAGGGTCTGAAATGCCACATCAAGAAGTGGTTCCTGCAGATATACACTGTTTTGGGTCATTGTGCATGGCTTCAACTAATTAAGCAAGTTCTACCATGGGCTTGCAGCTGTTATAAAGGCAAGTTCCACCCACACTGGAATCTTAAATGTATCTGTTAGCAGCTTGTTTCATTGCATTGATGTACTTGTCATCAATGCACGTTGATGAACCCTTGAAGTTCCTTCTTGTGAGATGACAAGGTTGAAATGTCAATATGAACAAATCCCTGGCCTAATGGATTAGTCTTGACAGGGAACATAGTAGTGAGCTACAGCCAGAATGTTTGTGCACAATAAATTCTTACAGACCAACATCTAATTCTGTGATCTTAGCACATAACTTCATTTCATTTCACATAAAATCAAAACTTCCATCCTTAAATTTTGTCAAGAAAGAGGCATGATACCATTCTGACAGACAGGCATTAGAGATTGACGTGAACTTTAATTAAACTCTTTTATCCCTTGCTCCCAAGGCAACACAGAAGACTTAATCCTGTTAAACCTAATTTTCATCTATGCAGTTTCAATAATCTCAGCCTATCCTAATCAGAGTGAAATAGTCACCTTTATCAGCAGCACATCAAAATTTGGAGGACATGTCAAAGTTTCCCACTGTTTGACGTAACCTTTAAGTATTTATTTCCATAAGACTACGGAAAAAAAACATAAGATACAAAATTAACTGATAATAAAGACAATTGCTCATGAAGTTTATCCCTTGAGTAATAAAGTCCTGCAGACACAAGATTTTAGATTCCATCTTTAGTCTTCACTGAGTTAGCTGAGCTCCGTGATACAAGGATATTTCAATTCAATGCATCGCCTCTGGGTTATGGAAAAAGTGCTACTTATTAACACATCACCTTGCTGAGAAGTGAACTGTGCACCCTACATCCCTGCCATCGTGACCAAAACAGCCTGCCAAAACTCACTGACTGGACACCTGAAAATAGTCACGACTTTAATGGCGCCTTCAAAACAAAGAGAAAGGAAATAAAAAGAAGTGTGGTGTCCGAAAATGAAATCCGTCAATAAGGCTCAGTCCACTAATCCTTAGCTTCACATAGAATTACCAAAAATTGACATTATTTTGTAGGACACCTCGTAATGTTCAAAAACTAAAGAAGATGAAATGGCACCAGAGAAAGGTGGCTCAGTACACCATCTAGTGATTTTCTCTGATCAACGCACAGGACTCGCACAACTTGCGTTTTTGACTTGTCCAGTCCTGCCCCATCAGCAATATTTTGATGTTTTATTTATTTGTACGTCTCCACTCTGTACCTTTTAATGACTTTTTACAATAAAACTCGGATGCACAATCTAACTGAAAATAGTTTACTTGGATTAGATGGCAAAAGATTTGTGAAACAACCAATTCATTTCTGGAAGTACCAGTAGAAACGTGCTCCGCTACAAAAGAAACAATTGGAGTTTCGGAGCAATTCTACAGATTACCATTTAGCGGTGCTGTGCTCTGGGTTGTGCGTACAAACACCACCTGCCTCAGGCTGCTTTTTCGAGTTCACATACTAATTGAGCAGTGCGCAAGACAGCTCACAAAAAAAGCATTACAATGAATTCCCTCAGCTCGTAACCATAGCAACAGATCATACCATTGCAAGTAAAGACGAAGGGGCGTGCAGCACTCTTTTACACTTAACTAACAACTCATAAAGCTTAATTTTTTTCAATTGCCTTTGTTGCATGTCCTCTCCCCTCCCTTTCTGGAGTTGCTGACTACTTATTGATGTAATGTTTTAATGGCTCGGAAAGCCTGCACATGCTGCCCTCAAGGGGGCCAATCATTTGCAACCAGTACTCTTAACTGTTTCAACAGAATATTAAGCATTACAGCAAGGCCCTCAAAAAACAAGTGCATAATTTCGATTACGATCACTGCAGTTTCCAGGAATTCTTGCTGTTTGTATCCCTTCTCAAGTCCAGGTAAGCTGACACCAATTGAGGAAAGGCAGTCCTTTTGATTAATTCATCAAGCCTTCTCCTTGGCATTTCTTCAGGAACGTAGATGATTTACTTCCACTACAGGTCAACGGGAAGAGATGGCTGCTAGGTCCAATGCACGGTCTGCAGATTCTGCCACGTGCTTGAAGGCTCAGACATTTGAAGTGTTTAGCGGTTATACCTTATCGCCGGTGGCTCAAATTCACCTATGCGTGCTCCCAATAAAGTCGCTTGATGCATCTGGAACCGGATTCCAAAATAGACCTTTTCCAAGTTGGTTGGTTACAGGCCAGAAACTCCATGAGATGTTTGATTTCTTCAGAAATTGTTGTGAAGACATCCCTAAAGCCTTACCACTCCTTAGAATTCAGCCACAGCAGGAGAATCCAAGTAGATCTGCTGTTAGGCTTACAAATGACTTATCTCTGAGCTGGTTTGGAGTGATTGGTGCTGCAATGATGGGCATATCAGTTTGAGAGAGACTACTCCTGTTAGGCCACTTTCTTACTATTGATTTGGAGAATCTTGCAAAGGCATTGTTCAAAGTATTGTTTCAGTGCTCTGAAGTGCCTGCTGTAGGTTGTCCAAGTCTAAAGCAGAATAGGCTGGGGCTGTTTTCCCTGGAGTGTTGGAGGCTAAGAGGTGACCTTATAGAGGTTTATAAATTAGGGGCATAGATAGGGTAAATAGGCAAGGTCTTTTTCCTGGGGTGGGGAGTCCAGAACTAGAGGGCACAGGTTTAGGGTGAGCAAGGTAAGATTTAAAAGGGACCTAAGGGGCAACTTTTTCACAGAAGATGACGCGTGTATGCAATGACCTGGCAGAGGAAGTGCTGGAGACTGGTACAATTACAAAATTTAAAATGCATCTGGATGGGTACATGAATAGGAAGAGTTTAGAGGGATAGGAACAAAGTACTGGCAGATGAGACTAGATTAATTTAGGATATTTGGTTGGCCTGGACAAGTTGGAATGAAGGGTCTTTTACTGTGCTGTACATCTCTATGATTCTATATAGAAATACAGGAATTGCTGCTTGCCAGTAAACCATGACCTTAGTCTCAGATTTGAGATCTGGTCTTCAAATACTCTTTTTTTTTAGTCAGTCAAAGGCTGAGCTGGCACATTGGAAGTGATGATAAAGATAGTCATCTATGACTATCTTCAGCGAGAGGAGATTACCAAGACACGGATAATAATCCACATTGACAAGGATTTCAATATTGATCTAAATTGACAGGAGGTGGTGTTGCTCTGTGAAAACTGGTTGGAAAGGAACCGTAGTTTTTCAAGTGTTTACCAGTTTTATGATATCCACAAATCAGGGTTGTGGGTTTGTATGTGCCAGCAATTCATTGTTGTAATCATTAATAGTACAAAAATTCTCTTCCGTGGGAATCATTAGATGTGCTACTTTGTTTCCAATAAACAACTCTTGATTTAAGCTGGTGTCACATCCCTTATTTTCCTTTCTTTACAATTTCATTCCCTCCTGTTCTAGCTTAATGGTGCTGATTAACATTGAAGAATGATTGTGCCAGTACTTTGCCTCAGCATACTTCTTAATTTGTGAACTACGAGATGATGGAATTGTACCTATAACCCATCTTATATTGCTACATAAGCTCACACTATTTTGCATTACCCACAAGAATAAATACTGGCAAATAAAATAAAGCTTTTATATTCCAGTGGATTAGAACATTTCCTTGAGTCAAGATAGAATGAGTGACCAAATATGTGATGCTATACATCATTGAGCTCGATTTACCAGACAAGTGAGAAATTCAACTGGTTTGTGCAGAATTGGCTGATCTCAAATGGGGCAGCAATTCTTCTTCCTCTTCCATGCACAACACAAGTCAACCCATTTCTTTCACTATCCTTGGCTTTGGATAGGCAGGCATTACATCTCCTGTGCTTTCTTGGAGAGTTGCCATGGTTGTTGGGATTGACTGAGGAGTGGAACAGCATATCAGAGAGTGAATAATACCTTTGGAATGCTGACAGGGGAGAGTAGGAGACAATGTGTTTGGTGGTAGCATCATGCTGGAGCTGACAAAAATAACGAAAGATGCTCTGCTAAATATGGAAGCTTCTGAGTGCAATACAAACCATATCATGGTTCTGGAAAGGAGGAGAAGCTGAGTGTGCAGAAGTGTGGGAAATAGGTTGGACACATTTGAGGGCTCAGCCAATCACAATGGGGGAAATCCTCAGTTGAGGAAAAAGGATGACATATCAGAAGCACTAGCATGTTTCTATCATCAGGCACATATGCAAATGCAATGGAGAAACTAGAACAACGGGACCGTTACAAAAAACAGGTTGTGAGGCATTGTAGTCTAGACAGCTGTCGGAATCATTGGACTTGTAATGAATTTTTGCCAATGGCCTGTTCGCAGTGAGGGAGACAAAGAAAAATTGAGGAGGGGAAGGAAAGAGTCAGAGAGAGACCACATGAAGGCAAAAGTAGGGTAGCAACTAGTAGCAAAATAGACAAAATTTCTCAATTTGGAGTGACCACAGGAAGCAGCACTATCATCAATGCAATTGGGGGGGGGGAGAAAGAGGTGAAAGCAGGAAGCTTGAGTATATTCCAAATATTCTATTAAGCAGAAACATCTCAAAGCATTGATCAATTGACTTATCTGAGGCCAAGTGAGCCACATTACTTTCATACATATAAAATATGCCAACTGGACAAGATAACAGGGGAGGGGATTTTGCTGGGGCTCATGAAGTTGAATCATTGCTAAAAGAGCTATTTCAGGAAGTGAGTAAAATTGGTAAAAATATAATTCAAGACTGGAAGTTAATTCCCATTGTTGGATGGGTCTGTGATGAACAGAAATGAAAGTAAAATCAAACAGAAAAGCATAATAGCATACATTATAACATACTAGACTAGTCTCACAAATATGGAACACAATTCTCTCCTGATTTCATAGGAGAACAATGAGTTGTTCTGACAGTCTTTCATGAGCTATGGCAAAGCATGTTTTAAGGGACAGATTTATGTAAAGACTGGCATAGCAAATAGACTGCTATACACACAGGAAAATACATTAGCAGATCAGTCTGCTGCATCACAATATAACATCACTAAGCCAAGGATGCATACTCGACATGAAGTAGTGATTTCAGCAGGGGAACTTCCTTAAAATTCAGCAAGGTAATACTATCACTCACAAAGAAACTTCCTTCGTCACAATTTCTCTCAGTACCTGCTGCCAGTTCAAAGTAGTGATAGATCCTCCTGGCTATCAGTCCAGTAAGTTCATCAGTTGGCCCTTCACTTGCAGATAGCTTCAACAGGTCCAGGCTACATTCAGAAATCAATATAACCATAACTATTTGTTGAAGGTTAATATTATTCCCTGAATATTGTTATGGGACAATATGTTGCCTTATAAGGTAGAACAGTGCAGACAAGAGATAACGTGAGAATTCCGTTGAACTGGCACTGCATGAAATCTATGACTGGAGTTTCCGATTAAGTACTTTAAACAAAAGCAGTAGCCAATGTTTTATTTGCATATATTAAATAAAGTGTTTAACCTCTTAAGATGATGTCATTTAGTGTCTTTAAATTCACATAATCCGAGTTCAAAATCTGTATTATTCAAATCCAAAATGTCTATAAGAAAAGGTCACTCCAGGAATTGAACTCTCCAAATGCACATGTAAAATACATTTTCTTAAAGGCACGTATGTATGCATCCCAATTGAGTAAGATATTATGGATGAAACTAGGTTTCCCTTTTGACTTTCAGGATCCTCGAGGAGAAAGTGAGGTCTGCAGATGCTGGAGATCAAAGTTGAAACTTTATTGCTGGAACAGCACAGCAGGTCAGGCAGCATCCAGGGAACAGGAGATTCGACGTTTCGGGCACAGGCCCTTCTTCCTGAAGAAGGGCCTGTGCCCGAAACGTCGAATCTCCTGTTCCCTGGATGCTGCCTGACCTGCTGTGCTGTTCCAGCAATAAAGTTTCAACTTTCAGGATCCTGATTGGTGAATTTATTTTTTGAGTTCTATTCAGATTTTAGCCATTTTATCTTTGATGTTTACTCAACAGTTGAAGGGTAATAGTTATAGCAACAGAAGCAAATTTTGAAGTGCAGGCGCTTCTAGTATTCTTGCTAATATATATGTCCTTCAGTTGATATCTGACTTTGCTGTGTGACTGTGTATAATATAGCTCACAGTGAAGTGCTTTGGGGTATTCCTAAGAAGTATGAAGTACAGTATAAAGACAATCCTTCCTTATCAGTATTAGGATCAATTTTTACCCGCTCTATCAAGCTGTCATTTTCTGTTTTTACAGAGTTCCAGCAATCTTCTTTTCATGTGCAAATATTAAAGAGGTGGCTGTCTGAATAAATTTAATATAACTTTCAATATTTTTAGACAACAGACTTGTCTTGTTAGTTTGCTTGTTAGTTTCTGTTCAAAGGCTAAGTTTGCTTCCTTTTATCACTGAACATTAACCAGATGTTGGAAGTTATTGACTATTTCTCAAGCATTTACAGAAGTTGTTGCTGTAATCTAGAGATGTGTGGACTTTTTTTTAAATCAATAGCCCAATTCCTCCTTGTACTGGGGCTCAATAGATGGTGAACAAGAACTATTGCAATGGCTGATAATATTCCTCTCCTTATTCTAAGATTGTCGAGGCCATTTGTAATTTCTACCTCTGTCAAGGCTTAGACCAGCTCGCTCAGCAAAGTTCATTGACATTGTGATGTACATCATCTTCAGCACATTCCAACCCTTTTCAGTTGCAGTGCTCCCAATCAGAAGATTTTGCTGACTCTGTCCAGTGAATAGAAGATATATCTTTAACATTAATTGAAACCAAATTCTAGTGAAATATTTTATAGTGAATTTAAGTGGGTAAAATGAATGCCTTATACCAGAGATTAAAAAAGATACTTTTTTCTTGTTTTAGCTGCAAAGCTCATTTTTGGTGAATGGATCACATTAGAACTCAATTATACCCTCACTTCACAACCATAGCCACTGCAGAATGAATTAACATATAGCAGATATTGGAATATTAACTTTTTCCAGGTGCTAAACTATCTGTTGATACTTAAGATGTAGAAAATATTCTTTGTTTTAAATACCAGAGGCTACCCCACTCCGGAGCAGAGACTGTAGTGCTGGAAAAGCACTCAATTCCAGAGGTCTTATGCCCGAAACGTTGACTCTTCTGCTCCTCAGATGCTGTCTGTCCTGCTGTGCTTTTCCAGCGCTACACTCTCGACTCTGATACTTCAGTATCTGCAGTTCTGACTTTCTCCTACCCCACCGCAGAGCCCATTCAGCCAACCCCATGTCCTAGTGAGCACCAAGGAGGAAAGGAAATTAAGAAAACATTAAAGATCCTGCATGGGTAAGCCTCAGCGTTTTCACGTGTCTTATCCGGTTTGAATTAGGTTTTGTTAAAATTGGAATATGAACAATTCCGGAAATCCCTCGAATTACCAGAAATCTTTTTTGAAAAAAAAATCATGAGAGGATGTGGGCTTCATTATCTGGTCCATTTGTTGCCAATCCTTAATTGCATTTGAATGTTGGGGTAAGGTGTCTGCTCAATGGGTGTAGTCTATTTGTTGTAGGGACACCCACAATGTTGTTAATGAGGCAGTTGCAGGATTTTGGCCCAGTGACACTGATGGAATGGTGATACATTTTTAAGTCAGGATGGTGACTGGCTTAGAGGGGAATATGCAGATGGTGGTGTTTCCATGTATCAGCTGCCCTTGTTCTTCTAGATGGTAATGGTGCTGTCTAAGGAACCTTGGTGAATTATTACAGTGCATCTTGTAGATGCTACACACTGCTGTTACTGTGCACTGATGATGGAGGGACTGAATGTTGGTGGATGTGCCAATCAAGCAGGCTGCTTTGTCTTAGATTGTGTCAAACTTCCTGAAAATTATCATTTAGGCACTTGTCTAGCATGAATGTCACTTCCTGTTTGACAATCCACATCTGGCTATGATCCAAGTCTTGCTGCACATGTACATGGACTGTTTTACGAAATCAGGAATCAAAAAATGGTGCTGCAACATTGTACAATAATTTACAAACATTCCCCAATTCTGAACTTATGATAGAGAGAAGTTCACTGATAAAGCAGCTGAAGATAGTTGGGCCTTGGACACTACCCTGAGGAACAACTGTTGAGATGTCCTGGAGTAGAGATGACTGATCTTCAGCAAGCACAATTAATCATTATTCTTTGTGCTAGTTACAACTCCAAGAAGCAGAAAGGTTTTCCAACCAATTACCATTAACTCCAGTTTTGTTAGGGCACCTTGATGCCACATTTGGTTAAATGTGACCTTGATGTTAAGTGCAGTCACTCTCATCTCCCCTCACGAGGTCAGCTCCTTTATTCATGTTTGAACCAAGTCTATAAACAAGGTCAGGAGTTGTGTGGTACTTGCAGAACCTTAACTGAGTATTATCCAAGATGGAGGACGGGAAAAATTTCTGGCTGTAAGAGCTGCTCCTTTTTTTGAGGTATTTTAGGTGTTGGAGGTGATTTCCTTGAATTCCAGGAGCAGCAATTACTGTTTTATATGCTGTTGCATTGTTTTGGAACTTTGGAAAAAACAAGTCAAAACAACAGCAGTTTAAAAGGGAGAAGAGCAGAAAAAGGAATCACATGGTGAGGACAGTGCAGGAGAGAAAGCGAACCTGCACAGTTACCACCTTTGCTGTTTGAATTCGTGTATCGCTGGACATCGGAGTGCATCTGGGAAAATTAACAAACAGTGACATTCACAACTAATCTTGGAGGAACTGTTGGGCGAAGTTCACAGCACAGAATCAGATAAGTTAATTGTTGTTTTAAGTCTGTCCAAGAGAAAGGCTGCAGTAGTGAGTATAGTGGATTCTTTCTTGATTATATGTTTTTAAGAGATAAGTCTCTAGATTAAACTTAAAATATAAGCCATAACTATTAATTTAACCTTGGGCAGTGTTTGCAGAGGAATAAGACAGTGTTATTTTCTGGGTCTGTAGATTGTGAAGGAGCAAAAATGGCCTTTGCAGTGATATGTACTTCTTGTCAGATGTGGGAGTTTAAAGAGAGTTTAAGGGTTACTG
>NC_057743.1:24880225-24881886 GCF_004010195.1 Chiloscyllium plagiosum | reverse complement strand
CTGGTATTGAGACTGGCTCTAATGCAACGAGGGGTATGTCGGCTTCCAAGAGATCAATTGTGTTAGGGGATTCTGTAGTCCGAGGTACAGACAGACATTTCTGTGGCCAGCAGAGAAAAAGCAGAATGGTGTGTTGTTTCCCTGGTGCCAGGATCAAGAATGTCTCAGAGGGTGCAGAATGTTCTCACGGGGGAAGAGGGGCCAGAGGAGGTCATTGTCCACATTGGAACCAACGACACTGGATGGGAAAAAGGTGAGATTCTGAAGGGAGATTAGAGTGAGTTAGGCAGAAATTTAAAAAGGAGGTCCTCTTGTGTAGTAATATCTGGATTACTCCCAGTGAGGGCAGGAATAGGAGGATAGAGCAGATGAATGCATGGCTGAGGAGCTGGTGTATGGGAGAAGGATTCACATTTTTGGATCATTGGAATCTCTCTTGGGATAGAAGTGACCTGTACAAGAAGGACAGATTGCACCTAAATTAGAAGGGGACTAATATACCGGCAGGGAAATTTGCTAGAACTGCTTGGGAGGATTTAATCGAGTAAGGTGGGGGTTGGGACCCAGGGAGATAGTGAGGATAGAGATCAATCAGAGATGGGTACAGCTGTGAACAGAAGTGAGTCAAACAGTCAGGGCAGGCAGGGACAAGGTAGGACTAATAAATTAAACTGCATTTATTTCAATGCAAGGAGCCTAACAGGGAAGGCAGATGAACTTAGGGCATGTTTAGGAACATGGAACTGGGATATCATAGCAATTACAGTAACATGGCTCAGGGATGGGCAGGACTGGCAGCTTAATGTTCCTGGATACAAATGCTACAGGAAGAATAGAAAGGGAGGCAAGAGAGCAGGGGGAGTGGCATTTTTGATAAGGGATAGCATTACAGCTGTGCTGAAGGAGGATATTTCCGGAAATACATCCAGGGAAGTTATTTGGGTGGAACTGAGAAATAAGAAAGGGATGATCACCTTATTGCGATTATATTATAGATCCCCCCCCAATAGTTAGAGGGAAATTGAGGAACAAACTTGGAAGGAGATCTCAGCTATCTGTAAGAATAATAGGGTAGTTATGGTAGGGGATTTAAACTTTCCAAACACAGACTGGGACTGCCAGAGTGTTAAAGGTTTAACACTATTTGTTAAGTGTGTACAAGACAATTTTCTGATTCAGTATGTAGATCTACCGACTAGAGAAGGTGCAAAACTTGACCTACTCTTGGGAAATAAGGTAGGGCAGGTGACTGAAGTGTCAGTGGGGGAGCACTGTGGGGCCAGCGACCATAATTCTATTCATTTTAAAATAGTGATGGAAAAGGA
Source organism: Chiloscyllium plagiosum (assembly GCF_004010195.1). Classification (NCBI taxonomy): domain Eukaryota; kingdom Metazoa; phylum Chordata; class Chondrichthyes; order Orectolobiformes; family Hemiscylliidae; genus Chiloscyllium; species Chiloscyllium plagiosum. The sequence goes on along the minus strand of NC_057743.1, from coordinate 24,880,561 downwards.
TAGACCAGATCTAAAATTTGAAGTTCTAAATTGGAGAAAAGCCAATTTTGATGGTATTAGGCAAGAACTTTTGAAAGCTGATTAGAGGCAGATGTTTGCAGGTAAAGGGACGGCTGGAAAATGGGAAGCCTTCAGAAATGAGATAACAAAAATCCAGAGAAAGTATATTCCTGTCAGGGCGAAAGGGAAGGCTGTAGGTACAGGGATTGCTGGATGACTAAAGAAATTGAGGGTTTGGTTAAGAAAAAGAAGGAAGCATATGTCAGGTACAGACAGGGTAGATCGAGTGAATCCTTCGAAGAGTATAAAGGAAGTAGGAGTATACTTAAGAGGGAA
>NC_057743.1:24725407-24879759 GCF_004010195.1 Chiloscyllium plagiosum | reverse complement strand
GAAAGGCAAGGACTGATTAGGGAGAGTCAGCATGGCTTTGTGCGTGGGAAATCATGCCTCACAAACTTGATTGAGTTTTTTGAAGAAGTAACAAAGAAGATTGATGAGGGCAGAGCAGTAGATGTTCGACCATGTTCCCCATGGGAGACTGATTAGCAAGGTTAGATCTCGTGGAATACAGGGAGAACTGTCCATTTGGATACAGAACTGGCTCGAAGGTAGAAGACAGAGGGTGGTGGTGGAGAGTTGTTTTTCAGACTGGAGGCCTGTGACCAGTGGAGTGCCACAAGGATCGGTGCTGGGCCCTCTACCTTTTGTCATTTACATAAATGATTTGGATGCGAGCATAAGAGATACAGTTAGTAAGTTTGCAGATGACACCAAAATTGGAGGTGTCGTGGACAGTGAAGAGCGTTACCTCAGATTACAACTGGATCTGGACCAGATGGACCAATGGGTTGAGAAGTGGCAGATGGAGTTTAATTCAGATAAATGCGAGGTGCTGCATTTTGGGAGAGCAAATCTTAGCAGGACTGTACACTTAATGGTAAGGTCCTAGGGAGTGTTGCTGAACAAAGAGACCTTGGAGTGCAGGTTCACAGCTCCTTGAAAGTGGAGTCGCAGGTAGATAGGATAGTGAAGGCAGCATTTGGTTGCTTTCCTTTATTGGTCAGAGTATTGACCACAGGAGTTGGGAGGTCATGTTGCGGCTGTACAGGACATTGGTTAGGCCACTGTTGGAATATTGCATACAGTTCTGGTCTCCTTCCTATTGGAAAGATGTTGTGAAACTTGAAAGGGTTCAGAAAAGATTTACAAGGATTTTGCCAGGGTTGGAGGATCTGAGCTACAGGGAGCGGCTGAACAGGCTGGGGCTGTTTTCCCTGAATCATAGAAGTCTGAGGGGTGACCTTATAGAGGTTTACAAAATTATGAGGGTCATGAATAGGATAAATAGGCAAAGTCTTTTCCCTGGTGTCGGGGAGTCCAGAACTAGAGGGCATAGGTTTAGGGTGAGAGGGGAAAGATATAGAACATAGAACATTACTGCGCAATACAGTCCCTTTGGCCCTCGATGTTGCGCCGCCCTGTCATACTAATCTGAAGCCCATCCCACCTACACTATTCCATGTACATCACATGCCTGTCCAATGACGACTTAAGTGCACTTAAACTTGGCAAATCTACTACAGTTGCAGGCAAAGCATTCCATACCCTTGCTACTCTCTGAGTAAAGAAGTATAAAAGAGACCTAAGGGGCAACATTTTCACACAGAGGGTGGTAGTTGTATGGAATGAGCTGCCAGAGGATGTGGTGGAGGCTGGTACAATTGCAACATTTAAGAGGCATTTGGATGGGTATATGAATAGGAAGGGTTTGGAGGGATATGGGCCGGGTGCTGGCAGGTGGGACTAGATTGGGTTGGGATATCTGGTCGGCATGGACAGGTTGGACCGAAGGGTCTGTTTCCATGCTGTACATCTCTATGTCTCTATCACTCTAAGTGCTGCTTAACAGCATATTTTGATGACACCTTTATCACGTTACTGATGATTATGGGGAGACTAATGGGGTGGTAATTGGTTGGGTTCAATTTGTCCTGGTTTTTGAGTATTGGATATACCCGGGCAATTTCCACATGGTCAGATAAATGTCAGTATTGCAGCTGTACTGGAACAGCCTGGCTAAGGGCACAGCAAATTCTCAAGCACAAGTCTTCAGGCCTGTTTTCAAAGTATTATCAGTACCCATAGTCTTTGCAGTATCCAATGCCTCCAGCTGTTTCTTGATATGACATGGAGTGAATTGAATTGAATGGGCTGAAGACTGGCATTTCAATGCTCGGGACTTTCAAAGAAGGCTGAGATGGATTTGGCATTTGGCACTTCTGCTTGAAGAGTGTTGTGAATACTTCTGCTTTAATCTTTTGCATTGATGGGCTGGGTTCCCCATTATTAAGAATGGGGATATTTGCGGAGTATCCTTCTCCAGCTGGTTGACTAATTGTCCATCACCATCCACAGCTGGATGTGAGAGCGCTGCAGAGCACAAATCAGATTTATTGATTGTGGAATCACTTAGCCTTGTCAATCACTTGCTGCTGATGCTATTTGTCATGCGAAGTGGTATTATGCCGTTGTTTCAACAAGTCGTCAACTCATTTTTACGTATGCCTGCTGCTGATCCAGGCATACCCTCCATTATCGCAACAACACTCTTCTCTATCTCCAGGTTTCAACACTTCACCCCATCTCATAAAATACCCCGCTTGAGTTGAGCTAACCTACAGAATGAGTGGCTAACCATTCAACATTAGATGCCTAAAGGCCAGAATGAAGACCACAATAATTTCTGTCACTGAGCTGCAATATGTAGACAACACATGCATGTGTGCACACTCAGATGCAGTGCTACAGACCACTGTTGATGTATTTGCCAAGGAGTATGAGAGAATGGACCTCAGACTAAACATTCAGAAAACAAAGATTTTCTATCAGCTCGCTAATGGCACATAACAACGTCCATGGCCATCAAAATTCAGGGTGAGCCCCTGGACAATGTGAATCATTTGCCTGCCCTTGAAGAATCCTATGAACATGAGCAAATATTTATAATGACATCCAACTCGACTCTATGTGCCAGTGTAGGAAGTCCAAGGAACAGAATTTTTTTTTTACATCTGAGACCGCAAACTCAGCACCAAGATCATGGTCTACAAAACAGCTGTAGTTCCCATCCTTCTGGAAACATGGACCACATACAGCAAACACCGCAAATCCCTGCAGAGTTACACCAGTGCTGCCTTCGCCAAAAACCACAAATATACCAGCAGGATAGGCATACCAATATGAGCTTCCTCTCCTAGGCCAATAACCCCAGTATCGAGACAATGGTCACACACCGCCACCTGCCAATGGGCAGTCCACACTTTTTGCATGTTTGACAGAAGACTCCTGAACAAGTGCTCTACTCCAAGCTCCACGATAGTCAGCAATCACAAGGAGGACAGAGGAAACAGTACAGGGACACCCTGAACAATTGCAACATCCCCAAGACACGCAAGGAGAAGAAGCATCTGTGAAGGCACCGACTACTTTAAATAAACTAAGTACATAGGAGCCAAGAGTAAGCAGGGGAAGGAGAATACAGAATCCAGAGCATTCAACCCATCTGTTACATCAAACACTACCTGCCCCACCTGTGACAAAGTCTGAGGCTTCAGCATTGGATTTTTCTGCCACTGCAGAAACTGCCCCCTAAAAAGCAGAAGAAAGTCATCCTCAGTCCTAAAGGATTGCCGAAGAAAGCAGAAGGACAGATGCATTCGTGACAGGCGGATTGGTGTGCATGAGGTTAAGTATGCTTTTCCCTCTTGTTACTTCACCACCTGTTGCAGTCCCCAAGCAGTTACTTCCTTTAGGAATTAATCAGCTCGGTCAGCTGTGGTGCTGCTCTCTTAGTAATGGAAATTGAGATTGCCCACCCACAGAGCATGCTATGCTGCTCTCAATGCTTCCTCCAAGTACTGTTCAATATGAAGGAGAACTGACTCATCAGCTGGGGGTGGGGTCAGTATGTGATATCAGAAGGAAGTTTTCTTGACCATGATGGTCTGATGCCATGAGACTTCATTGGATTCTGCCAGGCAAGAATAAATACTGAGCGTCTTTCAGTAGTCAGTTGCAGTGAATGGGTGAAAGCCAAAACAGGGAGAGAGCACCCAGTTCTGGGCACACAATCTGCAAAGCCTGCAGGGCTTTGATTTAATTTGATTTTTTTTTTGTCACATGTATTTATTACAAATACAGTGAGAACTGTTGATTAGCGTTGCTAATCTCTGGCGCCATTTTAAATCACATAATATAGAACCCCTCCCGGGTGAATAATAATGGGGGCTGTAGGGAGGCTGAGTAAACGTACCTATCTGCTATTGACAAGGTGCATCTTCTGAGGACCTGAGGTTGGAAAGTCCTACCTTCCAAGAGTTACTGCCTATCAGAGCCCAGCAGTTTGTTTGCTCACCAACATCATGAGGCTGATGATGGTCATTCCTTTGAGTTCTCAAATCCTTTTCACCATAAGTCAGATCATGTATGCAAGCCTAGATTTTGCTACAATAACATTCAATAAGTTCAATACTACAGATGATAAAGCACCACCCCATGACTGGCACCTCGTCAACCATCTTAAATTGCTCTGTTCACCATTGGTGCAATGTATCAACAAAGTGTACCATCTGAAAATACAATGCAACAACATGCCAAAACTTCCTAATTATTACCTTAAATCCACAATGTCTATGGCCTAGAATGACAAAAGCAACAGGCACAAGGGAACAGTATCACTTCCACAAGTACAAATAGAAACAGCAACAGATCTTTCCTGAATGAATAAAAAGTGAAAACGTGAATTAGATGCAGTTGCGGTATGAAACTCTGGACTGGAATAGTTGATAATGTGGCTTTAAAAACAAATCTCCTTTGAACACTCAATTTACACTTTCCTAACACCCTTCATTCCCCCTTAGTTGCTAAGCAACTAAATGTAATTTACAATTTGGTTCAATGCACCAATAAACAATACAGTTTCCTTTCAAAGGCAGCAATCAAACACAGTTCCCCACGCAGCAACTACTGATTAGTTTGTTTTAGATTATAGGACACAGTTAATACACAAACATATTTTACTGAATAATGATTCAAAATTGTCCATGAACATGAGAGATTAAATGATTCTTGAAATTGGTCACAGAATTGAGAAAGTTGTGCAGCATACATAAAGAAGCTAACATTAAGTATCAACCATCATTTCCATTTAGAGACAGGGCATTCTGCAATCTTTCTCTTGCACAATTGCAATTCTCAGGCTGCCTACAGCACTTATTCAAATATACAAATTTGCAAAATGATCTATCAAAATTGAAATTTTGTTGTAGTGCATCAGTATATGCACAAATCACAAGAACACAAAACTGTGCAGGTGCAGAGGAAGGCCACTTGGTCCACCTTGACTGACACCAGAGTCAAGTTACAGATGATTCAAACACAATATGGACTGAGACCCACACAAATGACATACAGAGTCAGATGTACAGCATGGAATCAAACCCTTCAGTCTAACTTGTCCCTGCCAATCAGATATCCTAACTAAGTCTAATCCCATTTGACAACATTTGGACCATATTCCTTGAAATCTTTCCTATTCATATACCCATCCAGATGTCATTTAAATATTGTAATTGTATCGGCCTCCACCACTTTCTCTCGCAGCTCAATCCACATACTGTATATACCACCCTGTGAAAAACCTGCCCTTTAGGTGCCTTATAAATCTTTCCTCTCACCTTAAACCAATGCCCATGCTCTCTAGGTTTAGACTCCCCCACCCCAGGGAAAAGTCTTTTTACCCTATCTATGCCCCTCATGATTCTATTAATCTCTGTAAAGTCACCTCTCAGCCTCCAATGCTCCAGGGAAAATAAAACCCGGTCTAATCAGCCTCTCACTATAGCTCAAACTCTCCAACCCTGGCCATATCCTTCTAAATCTTTTCCTGAATTCTCCCAAGTTTTGCAGCATCCTTCCTGTAGCAGAGAGATCAGAACTGCAGACAGTATTCCAAAAGTGGCCTAATCAATGTCCTGTACAGCTGCAACATGACATCCCGACTCCTATACTCAATGCTCTGACCAATGCATACCAAATGCCTTCTTAACTATCCTATCTGTATCTCCACTTTCAAGGAACTATGAACGTGCACTCAAAGGTCTCTGTTTGGCAACACTCCAAGACATTACCATTAAGTGTATAAGTACTGCCCTGATTTGCCTTTCCAAAATACAGCACCTCACATGTATTTAAATTAAACTCCATTGGCCCATCTGATCAAGATCCAGTTGTTCTGAGGTAACCATCTTCTGTATTCATTTGGTATTGTTCAGCTGGTGGCAAGAAGAGCATCCATGTCAGATGGCTCTTGCGCAGCCAGAGAGTCAATCCCTCTGCATTTGACAAGGTTCTGCATGGTAGACCAGTTAGCAAGGTTAGATCACATGGAATTCAGGGAGAGCGAGCCATTTGTATACAAAAGTGGCTTGAAGGTAGGAGACAGAGAGTGATGGTGGCGGGGTGTTTTTCAGACTGCATCCCTGTGACCAGCAGTGTGCAGCAAGAATTGATGCTGGATCCACTGCTTTTTGTCATTTATATAAATTGTTTCAATGTGAATAAGTTTGCAGATGACACCAAAATTGGTGGTGTGGTAGACAGTAAATAAGGTTATCTTGTAATACAACAGGACCTTGATCATGTAGGTCATTGGCCAGGAGCAGCAGATGGAGTTGAATTTAGATGAATGTGAGATGTTGCATTTTGCTCAAGCAAATCATGGCAGGACTGTAGGGTCCTGGGGTGTGTTACTCAAAGAGCACAGGTGCAGGTTCATAGTTCCTTGAAGGTGGAGTCACAGGTAGACAAGGTAGCGTAGTATGCTTGCCTTTATTGGTCAATGTGTTGAGTATAGGAGTTGGGATGTCATATTGTGGTTGTACAGAACATTGTATTCCAGAAGTGGCCCAACCAGTGTTCAATTCTGGTCTCCCTGTTATAGGAAAGATGTTGTTAAACTTGAAAGGGCACAGAGAAGATTTACAAGGATGTTGCTGTGTTGGAGGGTTTGAGCTATAGGGAGGGGCTGAATAGGCTGGGGCTATTTTCCCTGGAGGATCAGAGGCTGAGGGGTGATGTTATAAAATAATGAAGGGCATGGAGAGGGTGAATATGCAAGGTCTTTTTTCCCAGGATAGGAAGTCCAAAACTAGTGAGTTTAAGGTGAGAGGGAAAAGATATAAAAGAGACCTAAAAGGACAACTTTTTCCACACAGAGGGCCGTGCATGTACAGAATGAGCTGTGAGAGGAAGTAGTGGAAGCTAGTACAGTTATAACATTTAAAAGGCATCTGGATGAGTACATGAATAGAAATGGTTTAGAGGGATACAAATGCGACTAGATTAATTTAATATATCTGGTCAACATGGACAAGTTGGACTGAAGGGTCTGTTTCCATGCTATACAACTCTATGAGCATCTTTGTGGCAGCTACAGTTTTGTGAAACAGTGTTGCCAATTTCCTTCTGTAAAGCACCTTACAAGGTGTGGAAAGTGGTCAGAGTTTCACCCCAAACAACTCTAATGTAGGACTCACTGGTCAATGGGCTATCACTAATGGCACACCGAAATAAACATTAACTACTGCAACACAGGAAAACTGGATAAAAACAAATCAATACTGTAATAGATGGAAGTGAATGTATTTGTTGTACTGGAGCATTGTTCTGAGGTATGCAAGACATTTTGAACCAGAACACGTCATTTGCGAGTTTTCCTACTTTTTCCTACAGGAAAGCAACATCTTTCATCAAGTAGGTGATCTTCGATCTGTCCAAAACTAGCTGGTCATCCAGTATAAAGGACCATTGATGACAGAGAGTTGGATACTGGTACATTCTAAAGTTCAGAACTAGTTGCTGAGGGATGTACTGAACCTTGGGGTAGTTGCTACAAAGGCTAAGTGGTCAAAGGACATTGTACAAAAGGTTCTCCTGCTTTAGGGTGGAAACCAGTTAAAACCCTTCGAGCTGAATGCAATCAAGATCATTTGACTTAAAAAGATGCAAGTACAACTTTCAAGTATATAACCTGTGCAGCGAGGCACATCTACTATATTTGTAAGAAACTGATCTGTATTATTTTGTCTAAAAATTATGTTTTAACTTTTACATAAATGTACATTTATGAATAAAGTATATCTTTGAAAACATGTTCACTTAACAGGATTGCTGAGACTTCAGGATGATCTTAAATACCATTGTGAAGAATTCAGGAAAAAAATCACAGACATGAAAATGCATTTTCTTTCGACCATCATTGTTTATTATTTACAATTGTAATTTATTATAAAAATGTTAGATTTGGATAAAATAGTTGTTTGGCTGAACAAAGTGCTTGGTATTGGGAATTTATACAATGAAACATCCAGGAAAATGTGTTGATTTATTCATAACATTTGTAGAAGAACATAATGCAATGCAGATGGTACACATTGCTGCAAATAGATGGTGCAGATAATGAATGCTCAAGGTAATCATTGGGATGCAGATCAAGCAAGGTTGCTTTGTATTGGGTAGTGTTGGTTTTCTTGAGTAATGTTAGAGCTCAAAAGATCATTGTTCCTCTAAGTTGCAAAGCTGCTGAGCATGTAGACACATCGATTTCTGGTTCCAGAAGTCACTGCTGCACATGGATCTTGGAGATCCACAGAGTGGCAGGAAAATTTAGAGGGAATGTAGGTCCTTAATTCTGCTTTTTAGATGTGCACAGGTTGGAAAATAAGTTAGAGAGAGTTGCTTGCTATAGAATGCCCAGGTTTTGACCTGCTATTGTAGCCATAGTATTTTTATGATCATCCAGCTTCTAATCAATGATAACCTCCAGTGTCTTGATAGTCTTTGGGATTTCCCTGAACTGTCAGTACACATACTGACCTGTCAACATAAAGTGGCCTAGTGAGGGCCATTAAGTAAGTGTTAAAGGCGATTCAATTATTGCAATTTCACTTTCTAGAATAAACCACAAAAAAAAAATCAAAAGCATCACAGAACTATTTTGAGATGGAAATAAGCCAAAACAGTTTTTAATCTCTAAATTCATCTGTTCTAAGCCTTCCTTTCAGTTCTGCAATTAGCTGAACTCTCATTTTTAAATGACAAAGAAAAGGAAGCCAACGTATAAAGTGCAGCCCTTTGCATAACCAGCTTCCATTTATTTTGTTACCTTTGTGCTTTTTAAAACAAAAATTATGCCTTCTCCTCTTCATCTGTTTTGAACAAGCTCATACCTGCAAAGGGCTAGCAGGAGAATCCAGCTCCCGACTTCCCTTAAGTACAGCAGGATGCAACACAAGTCTTTTTAATACATTCTGCCCAGCAGGAATAAAGGTTGGGGATTTATTTTTAAACAATGTTATATACCCTGTCTGATAATTTATTCCACTGACTTCAAAGCCCTGCTCCAACCAGGTTAAAAATTCCTCCATTAATTTTTAAAATTCAAAAGTTCCTGCAACTGATTTACCTTCACAATCTGATCATCTGCTTTCTGTGTTATCTAAATGTATGGGTTTCAGGACTGTACATGACAGGGTGGAAAGCACAGAACTCTTAATTAAATAAAGAGGGCAGTAGATTCATATGCAATAGAATGAGAAGACTTTCATTTATATTGTACTTCTACGTTCTGTCAGGCCATGTTAAAGTGCACCATTACTCATCACGCTTTTGAAACTATGCCTTTATTTGATCAGGGTTAATATAGTTTGTGTCATTTACTGAGATAAATGTAGGTTAGCTCATCAGCAAATGATTGCAGCTCACCCCCAAATGGTATCTTTGACATCAATGTCAACACATGCAGGATCTTGGTTTAACATTTCATCTGTAAACTGACATCTGAAAATGGAGCACATTGCTCAATACTGTACTGAAATGGCAGCATAGATGATATACTCATGTCCCTGCAGTACTGATTGAACTTTGGGACATTTCTACAAGATGTTTTACAATATCATGTAAATAAAAGTCTTCTTTCATGTGTGCTTGCCTTCAATGTTCTTTTAGTTCCAGCCAGCTGGGACAGGAACTAGGAATCTGAAATGAGAGGCTGCTTCACAGCTTTAATGTGGTTCACATTTTTTAATTGCAACTCTGTGGCTCAACACGAACAACACTACAAGAGATTCAAGTTAAACAGATGATTTGAATGTTAACAAATGCGGTAGAATCGCCTGATCAATATGCACTGCTCACGGCAATCTTCCTAAGATTTAGCAATATAAAATACTCAAGACACTATTTCAAAGAACGTGGGAGTTCTCCCTGGAGTCCTGACAACATTTATCCCTTAACCAACATCAATAAAACAGGTTATTTGGTAATTATCATTTAGTTGTTTGTGGAACCTTGCTGTGTACATATGTACTGCACATTTCCTACATTGCAAGACTGAGCATACTTTAAAAGTACTATATAAATGCAAATTAGCCAGTTTTCTATGTAATCATTGTTTTATAGATAGATATGGAGAACATTTTGTGCACAGCAAGGTCCGACACACAGCAGTGGGATAAATTAATGATTAATAAGTTTTTGGTAATGTTGGATGAGAGGTGGACATTGACCAGAATACCTTGTTCTTTGAATTGTGCCATCGCTCTTTTACAGCCAAATGAACATGAAAAATTGCACTTTTGACAGTTTGCTCAGTGCTGCACTGAAATTTCAGCTCCATTGTGCACATGTACTTGCGTATCTTTGTGATATGGGGGACTGAGGACAAGGTTTTGGTGGAAGAGCTTTCCCGATGTTGATGAATGAGAGCAGTAAATTGATTAGCATTCCTACTTATGACATTTGGCTTCATGGTTGGTAGGTTGGCATGACGGTTCAATGCCTCACAGTGCCAGGGACCTGGGATTAGGGACCTATTCCAGCCTTGGGCAAGTGTATGGAGTTTGCATATTCTCACTGTGGTCTGTGTGGGCTTCTGCAGAATACTCTGGTTTCTCCCACAGTCCAAAGTTGTGCAGGTTAGGTGGATTAGCTATGCTAAATTGTCCTGTCGTGTCCAGGGATGGGTAGGTTAGGTAGATGAGACACGATAAATGCAGGGTTACGGGGACAAAATAGTAGCAGGGGGCTTGGTCTGGGTGGGCAGCTCTTCGGAAAATCAGTACAGACTTGGTAGACCAAATGGCCTTTTTCTGCACTACAGGATTACATGACTAAAGGCAACTCAGCTGATCCTCAACTCCACAGCACAGTACAAGCAATTTTCTTTATTATTTAATCAGATCAAGGCAAAAAGCTGAAGTAGTATATTATTACCCTATTAAATTCCCAAAGTAACTGAGTAAATGGTATAACAATGATTTAACTCTACAGTTTGTATATTATTTAAAATCATATAACTAGTCATTCAGAACAAACTATTGGAGAAGATAAAAATGATCCATTGGTTTGTGGAACCTACTTTGCTACTGACACATACAGGTGAACAAGCTGTTTTGGGAAGCATGTATGTGTTAATTTCAAGTCTGCAATCAGGATGTATATATGAAAAGTATATATTCTGCCAGTTCACCACCCTCATCTGCCTGTCTGAGCTTTTTCTCACTTTGAACAATTTCTCCTTTAGCTTGTTTCACTTTCTTCAAATAAAAGTCATGATTTGGAGGTGCCAATGTTGGACTGGTGTGAACAAAATTAAAAATCACTCAACACCAGGTTATAGTGTTGGAAGCACTCGCTTCCATTCCAACACCCGCATCTCCAAGTCATTCTAAAAGATGAGAGACTTAAACAATCCAGGTCTTTTTCAATATATAATTTCAGTTGTGTCACACTGTAAACGTTTGCTATAAATTCTGTGTCTTACAATCTTATACTCCACAACCACCTGAAGAAAGAGCTGTGATCCAAAAGCTAGTGCTTCCAAATAAGCCTGTTGGACTTTAACCTGGTGTTGTGTGAATTTTAACTTCAATTAAAAGGTGCATCTATGGGTACTGGTTATGGGGCTAACTTTTACTTGTTCCAGTCCTACTCGGGCCCTATCCCACAATACGTTCTTTAGTACAGTTATGACTGCAATGGTGTCACTTCCTGTCTTCATTCAAAACTGAAAAAATTAAGCAAATGTGCTTTCACATTCACATTTTTCAATCTAGATTTACTTACAGCCGTGATTGACAGAGGCCTCGGCCACATCTGACTAATTTCCCATACTTCTGCTCTTACCCCTACCCCTCCCTGGCTCATGATAAGGTTCCCCCTTATTGTCACTTTGCACCTTATATTTCTGCATTCAAATGATCATTCTCCTTCATTTTCATCACCTCAAACATGCTACCACCACAAAAACATATCTTTCTTTACCCACCCCTGTCAGGTTTTAGTCAGGATCATTCCCTCTACAACACCCTGATCCACTAATTCATCACCCCCAATGCCTCATTTCCCTCACCTCCACCCATGAACCTTTCCCATGCAATCACAGACAGGTATAACTTATCTGGCTTTCTTAAATAAAAGTCATGATTTGGAGGTGCCAGTGTTGGACTGAGGTGAACAAAGTTAAAAATCACATAACGCCAGGTTATAATCCAACAGGTTTATTTGGAAGCTTGGCCCCTGTTCATGGCCCCAAACCATCTTTGCTGGTGAAGATGAAGTGATTTACATGTAATTTAAAAAAATTTAGTCTACTGCATTGACTATTCATGTTACAGTCTCCTCTACGCCAAAGGGCCAAACACACAGTTTTGAAGAGAGATCATTAGACTTGACATGTTTACTGTTTATCCACAAATGCTACCAGACCTGAAACAGTGAGGAATTGCTGGAGAAACTCAGGTTTGTGGGGAGAAAGCAGAGTTAATGTTTCAAGTCCAGTGACTTGGTGAGTTTCTCCAGCAATTTCTGTTTTTGTTTCATATATTCAGCATCCACAATTGTGTGTTTTGTTTTAATGCTGCCAATCCTGCTGGGTTTCTCTGTAATTAGTGCCTATCCACTATTGTTTATTACAAGGAAAATAGAATACAACATTTCAATAGACTTCCAAATCACTTACCAGCATACTAGCATTATGTGATTTATGTCCTGGATATCCAGATCCCTCTGCACCATAGAGTTCTGCAATCTATTTCCACTTGAATAACATGCTGCTTTTCTATTCTCCCTGCAGAAGTGGACTAATTCACAACTTTCCACATTATATTCCATCACTTTTACAAAACACTTAAACCATCCAGCCTTACTCCCTATGTACTATTTACAAAACTACTCTCCTACCTACCTTAGGGTCATGAGCAAATTTAGCAGCCATATATTCAGTTGCTTCAAAGTCATTGCTATAGATTGTAAAATACTATAGTTGAAACTCCAGCATGATTTTGCGAAAGGTGCTGGAATCAATCTTTAAGGAGGTTTTGGCTATACACTTGGAAAACTCAAGGAGATTGGCAAAAGTCATCATTGTTTTGTGAAAGGGAAATCACATTTAACCAAGTTATTGGAATTATTTCATTTGGTGCAATAATGAGTGCTGCAGATAAAGGGAAGCCTGTAGATGTACTCTACTTGAATTTCTAGAAGGCATTTGACACAGAACTGCATAAAAGGTTATTGCACAAAGTAGAAGCTCATGGTATGGGGGTAAAGTTAGCATGGATAGAAGAATAGCTGGTTGGCAGAGAACAGAATGCATAAACGGATCCTTGTCCGATTGGCAGAATGTGACAAGTGAAATTCTGCAAGGGTCTGTGGTGGAGCCTTAGCCTTTTACAATTACTTGCAAGAAGGTAGCACACATAACAGTAAGGTCCTAGGGTGTATTGCTGAACAACAAGACATTGGAGTGCAGGTTCATAGCTCCTTGAAAGTGGAGTCACAGGTAGACAGGATAGTGAAGGCAGCATTTGGTATGCTTTCCTTTATTGGTCAGAGTATTGAGTACAGGAGTTGGGAGGTCTTGTTGCGGCTGTACAGGACATTGGTTAGGCCATGTTGGAATATTTTGTGCAATTCTGGTCTCCTTCCTATCAGAAGGATGTTGTGAAACTTGAAAGGGTTCAGAAAAGATTTACAAGGATGTTGCCAGGGTTGGAGGATTTGAGCTATAGGGAAAGGTTGAATAGACTTAGGGTTGTTTTCCCTAGAGCGTCAGAGGCTGAGGGGTGAACTCATCGAGGTTTATAAAATTATGAGTGACATGGATAGGATAAACAGACAAAGTTTTTCCCTGGGGTGGAAGAGTCCAGAACTAGAGGGCATAGATTTAGTGTGAGAGGGGAAAGATATAAAAGAGACCCATATCCTAAAAGTGTGCAGATTTGCTCTCCTTAATTAAGGAAGGATGTAAATATTCCCTCTATCTGCAGCGCACATTATTCCACCAAATGAAAGAATTTCAATAAATTGGTTAAAATTGATTTCCCTTTCACAAAACAATGATGGCATTTCAGAGGGGAAGTTACTGGAATGGAATGAGGGGCTTATCTTCTAAGGAAAGGTTGAATAGGCTGGGTTTGTTACGACTGGAATTTAGATGTGTGAGAGAGGCATGACTTGATTAATTATGTGGACAAGATGAATATGGAAAGAATGTTTCCTGTTGTGATTGGGATTGCCCTTTTATGTCAGTGATAAGGAGAATTTTTGATTATGTAACTTTTGAACTCTCTGCCTCGGAAGACACTGGAGGCAACATTGCTGAATATTTTTGAGGGGGAGTTAGGTATTTTTTATTAGGCAAGGGAATCAAAGGTTATCAGGGTAGATGTCAATATGTAATTCAAAACACAAACAGATCAACCATGATCTTATTAAATAGCAGAGCAGGCTCAAGGGACTGAATAATCTATTTCGGTTCCTAACCCTTATGTTCGTATGACCACTGTGGCACTCCACTCATTATATCTTGCCAATCCAAAAATGACCCACTTATTCCTACTGCTTCTTGTTAGCTTACTGATCCTTAATGCATGCTAATATTTTAACAGCTATACCATTGCTTTGTGTAGTAATGTTTAATGTGGTATGTGTCTTTTATCAAATGCTTTTAAGAAATCCAAGTACCCCATATCTAAAACTTTCCTTTTATCCACATTATTAGAATTCTTTTGAGGAAATCTAAACAAACTAGTCAAATTCAATTTCACTTTCATAAAACCACATTGAAAATTTCAATGTAATCAGGCAGAGGCAAAGTGCCATACTATAGATTCCAGCATATTCCTTAAAGCAGATGATCAACTTTAAGTTTCCTACATTCTATTTTCCCCCAACCTTGAATAGAAGAGATATATTCACTATTTTCCATTCTCTTGCAACCTTGCCAGAGTCCAGGCAATTTTTGGAAAATTAAAACCAATGCATCCACAGTCTCAGCAGCCACATGTTCTAAGATCCTAGGATGAATTCAAATCAGGACCTTGAGATTTGTCAGCATTTAGCGCTATTAATTTTCTCAGTACCCTTTCCCTTAACTTTGCAACTGTTTTAAGTTGCACCTATTTTTCCAATTGATTTGAATTTTGAGATGTTATTAGATATTGAGCATAAGGAAGTTCTGATTTACTGCCAGCCTACATTCAAGAAATGCAGTACTCAGATGACCAGGTTTCCAAGGTCCTGGACCTTACCCTAATGAATTGCAACAAAACAATTCAAGAACACCTACAAAGTGCTATCCCTTTCCCCTAACCTCTGACATCACATGATCCATTTAGATGCTTGTTTGGTATGCTTTCCTTTATTGGTCAGAGTATTGAGTACAGGAGTTGGAAGGTCATGTTGCAGCTGTACAGGACATTGGTTAGGCCACTGTTGGAATATTGTGTGCAATTCTGGTCTCTTTACTATCAGAAAGATGTTGTGATATTTGAAAGGGTTCAGAAAAGATTTACAAGGATGTTGCCAGGGTTGGAGGGTTTGAGCTATAGGGAGAGGCTGAACAGGCTGGGGCTGTTTTTCCCTGGAGCATCGGAGGCTGAAGGGTGACCTTATTGAGGTTTACAAAATTATAGGGGAATGGATAGGGTAAATAGGCAAAGCCTTTTCCCTGGGGTCGGTGAGTCCAGAACTAGAGGACATAGGTTTAGGGTGAGAGGGGAAAGATATAAAAGTGACCTAAGGGGCAACTTTTTCACACAGAGGGTGGTACGGGTATGGAATGAGCTGCCAGAGGAAGTGGTGGAGGCTGGTACAATTGCAACATTTAAGAGGCATTTGGATGTGTATATGAATAGGAAGGGTTTGGAGGGATATGGGCCAGGTGCTGGCAGGTGGGACTAGATTGAGTTGGGATATCTGGTATTGACGGGTTGGACCGAAGGGTCTGTTTCCATGCTGTACATCTCTATGACCTTTAAATAAAAGTGCTCTACTTGGCTGTTTCATGAGAATAAATATACTTTTGAAAAGCTATTAAAGCATTACAAACTCCACTCCTTCATACCAGCCAGGTAAATAGTTAAAAATCACACAACACTAGGTTATAGTCCAACAAATTTATTTGGAAGCACTAGCTTTCAGAGTGCTGCTCCTTCATCAGCAGGTTGTGGAGTATAAGATTGAAAGACACAGAACTTATAGCAAAAGTTTACAGTGTGATGTAACTGAAGTTATATATTGAAAAAGAACTGGATTGCTTATTAAGTCTCTCATCTTCTAGAATGACCATGTTGGTTTCAGTTCTTTCATATGTAAATCACAGAACTTTTTTTAGAAGTTACATTCTGAAGTGAACTTTAACAATTGGTGTCATGTTGGCCCAGATAATGCATCGAAGGTGTGAACTGCCCTGTGTGAGACGATGCTCAACTCATCGACCTCCAGTTCCAACATGGGCCAACATGACACCAATCCAGGTCTTTTTCAATATATAATTTCAGTTACATCACACTGTAAACTTTTGCTATAGATTCTGTGTCTTACAATTTTATACTTCACCACCACCTGATGAAGGAGCAGCGCTCCAAAAGCTAGTGCTTCCAAATAAACCTGTTGGATTATAACCTGGTGTTGTGTGATTTTTAACTTTGTACATCCCAGCCCAACACTGGCACATCCAAATCAGGTAAATATATATATATTATTAAATTGTATGTATTGCACCTTTTACTGCTACTTAGTTCAATGAATTTGCCCTAGTGTTTTTTTCCCTCATTATCATAGTGAGGCCTGCTAAAAAATGATGAGAATTTTTGGAAAGAAAAAGGAACAGCATGAAGGGCAGTTAAAGCAATCACCAAAAAGTTGACAGCATTTCACTGCAACAAAAAGGTTGGACCTCATATTCAAATGAGTTAGTCAAGCCCAGAGTAACAACAAGCATCCTCCTCTTCCACTAGGATTAATGATACAAGTGTAAATATGACTACTAGATTCATGAATATGATGTGTTCTTGCAGTTGTGTGCACATTAGCAGACATGAACTAGCTTTTAAAGGAGCCAATAGAAAGTTTTACTTGCCACACAACAGGAACTTTTTAGCTTGAAAGAACTTCTGTTAAGTTTGATCCATTTCTTGCCAAACACATGATATTTCCACTATCAGTGTCTTTTCTGTTCAAATCATACCTTTTTTTTGATAATGTTATGCTGGTTCTTAGATTTGACAGAGCTGAGGGCCTCATTGTCTTAATCCGTACCTGGCTGACTGACTTATTCTCCTTGCTAACAAATGGGAGAAAATATAGGTAAAATTAGCAAAAAAAAAGTCTTGTACTTGAAGAATTGTACTGCAGCTGGTTTGGCAGGAATAGAGAACCCTGGATGACAAGAGACGTGAGGTTTTGACCAGAAAAAAAAAGGCATGGCTCAGATACAGGCAGCTGGGATCAAGGGAATACAGGAGTTTACTGAAGAAGGAAATCAGGAGGATGAAAAGAGGACACGAGTTATCCCTGGCTGAGAAAATTAGGGGCAATTCAAAGAAGTACTTTAAGTGTATTAAAGGAAAAAGAATAATGAGAGAGAGAGAATAGGCCCCTCAAGGACCAAAATAGACATGTATGCATAGAACCACAGGAGATGGGAGAGGTACTCAATGAATATTTTTCCTATGTTTACCATGGAGGAAGACAAGACGACTTGGGGACAGGCGATATCACAGTAGAGGTCGTGTTGGATGTATTAGAATGTATGAAGGTGGATAAATCTCCTGGTCCTGACCAGATATATCAAAGAACAAGAGGCTAGAGAATAAATTGTGGGGGCCCTTGCTGATATTTTTGCATCATCATTAGCCACAAGAAAAGCCTGACAATTATAGACCAACAAGCTTAACATCTGTGATGGTAAGTTACTTGAGAAGATTATAGGGATAAGATATACATGCATTTGGAAAGACAGGGTTTGATTAGGAGTAGTCCGCATGGCTTTGTGAGTGGGAAATCATGCCTCTAATATTTGTTAGAGTTCTTTGACGAAGTGACCAGGAAGGTTAATGAGGGCAGTGTGGTAGATGTAGTCTATATGGACGTCAGTAAGGCCTTTAATAAGGCACATGGTAGGCTGCTCTGGGAGGTTAGATCGCATGGAATCCAGGGCAAGCTGGCAAAATTGGATACAAAATTGGCTTGATGGTAGGAAGCAGAGGCTAATAGTGAAAGGATGCTCATCGGACTGGAGGCCTGTCACGAGTGGAGTATCTCAAGTGTTGGTGCTGGGCCCATTACGGTTTGTTATCTATATCAATGATTTGGATGAGAATGTACAAGGGGCATGATTAGTAAGTTTGCTGATGACACTAAAATAGGCAGTATTGTGGACAGTGAGGAAAGTTATCAGATATTGCAGCTGACCTTGATCAGCTGGGGAAGTGGGCCAAGAAATGATAAACTGAGCTTAATTTAGATAAGTGTGAGAGCTTGCATTTTGGAAAGTCAAATCAAGATAGGAGTTTCATGGCGAATGGTAGGTCCTTGAGGAGTGCAGTGGAACAGAGGGATTCAGGTTCACAGTTTTCTGAAAGTGGAGTCACAGGTAGACAGGGCAGTGAAGAGACTTTGGCACACTTGCCTTCATCAGTCAGGGTATTCAATATAGAAGTTGGGAAGTTATGTTGCGGTTACACAGGATGTTGGTGAGACTGTACTTAGAGTATTGTGTTCAGTTTTGGCCATCTTGTTATAGGAAGAATGTTACTAAATTGGAAAGAATGCAAAAAAAAACTACAAGGATGTTGCCTGGACTTAATGGTCTGAGTTATAGGAAGACATTGGACAAGCTAGGATTTTTTTCGTTAGAGTGTAAGAGACTGAGAGGAGAACCTTATAGATGTATATAAAGATCATGAGAGGCATGGATAGACTGAGTGCATTCACCCTTTTTCCCAGGGTTGGGGAATCAAGAACAAGAGGGAATCAGTTTAAGGTTAGAGGGGAAAGAATAAAAGGGAACCTCAGGGGCAACTTTTTTTCCTGTAAAACACAGACAGTGGTATGCATATGGAATGAGCTGCCAGCGGAAGTGATTGAAGCAGGTATATTAACAACATTTAAAAGTCTTTGCAACAAATACATGGATAGGAAAGGATTAGAAGGATATGGGCCATGTGCAGGGAAATAGGCTTAGTATGGACGGACATTTTGGTCAGCATGGACTGATTTGGGCCAAAGGGGCTGTCTCTGTGCTATAGGACTCTATGCAACAGATTCTGCCCATCTGAGATGGAGAAAGAAAACTGGTAAAAGTAAAAAGCTGAGGAATATTGTAAATAAAGATGCCTCAACTAACCATTCATGTAAAGTTTTTGAGCATATTTATGTTCGGGTTTGCATATGAACTTCACACTGTGAAAAAGAACTAATTTCATACAATTTCTGGTCAAAACATACACTGAATGAAGGCTTAACAAAGCAAATTGTTTAATAAGTAAACAACTTGTCTTATTATAACTGATCAAGAGCTATACCAAATTATTGTCAGTGTAAAAAGAACAGAACAATCATAGTTTAAAGCAACAGCAGACCATAACCCAAGCAATGTCTCATTGATCTTCACACCCATTCACAGAACCAATGAAACAACTCCTAAAATGTCAGCGGTAAGACAAAAAAAACCTGTTGTTGATTTCAAAATTACACAAAGAAAACTGTAAAATGATTAATTGAAATTGCACATCGTAATTCAAAATATAAGCATTGAATAAGACAAGACATTCGAGGTAGTGTGCAAAATTTTGTTTCAAATTTAGCAAGTACAGCACATGTTCCTAAAAGAACTATAGGTGGAAATTTTGGTTGGTGAACTTCAGTCAACACTGTATTATTTTTAAACAGGTGTTAATTTTTTTGTATTCAAAAGGGTTACTTCCTGTAGAAGAAAACCATACAGGAATGCAACATTAGGACAGTAAACATGTACACAGAGGTGATCTAAGATGACAGCGATCTGATAGGTCTGCTGTGCTGAGCTCTGCACCATAACCCAAGAAAAGTGGTGCTTTCACCCTCCCCCGCTAGCCATTTATAAGAAAAATCAGGAAAATAAAGTTTAAAAAGCACCAAGAACCTTTAAACACTAATTTTAACATTTTGTGAAGATGGTGACGACGACCAAAGGTTAGGGATCGTGAGAATCGCAGCAACAGAGCATTCCCCTACAGTATCAAATGTGCCCATGGCCGCAGAGCCGACCCCCGTGGTAGTGCCTTTGAACCCAATGGTACAGCAGTACTTAGTCTCAGAGTTCATAAAACTCAGAGAGAAAATCAAGTCAGCACTGGAACCAATCTCTGCCATGATACAAAAGCATGAGCTGGAGATCCAAAAGCTTGATCAACACGTGGAGGTGTTGAACAGAGGGCCACAGTGTTGGAAACCGTGGCGCAAAACTAGGAAGGGCAGATCCATGCGCTGGAAAGCCAGGTACGGGCTTTGCTAGACCAGGTTGACAACCTTGAGAATGGAGGTCAAAGAAAAAAAGCTTACGCGAAGGGGAGAATCTGGTCAGCTTCCTGGAGCAATGGCTCCTGCAACTTCTGAGACTGGGAGGGGAAAGTCGGGCCAAGTGCATGTGGAACTGACCCACTGGATCGCGATGTGCAGGCCCGGGTATCGGAGCAGCGCCTCCGCCTGGTCATATAGCACTGGAGTCGTGCTAAGGAGAAGCAAATGATTATGGAAGCCTCCAGAGTGCAGAGAAAAGACTCCCAGGCCCTGGTGCATAACGGGTCAAAAATTATGTTTTTGCAAGACATTTCTGTAATCAGAAAAAGGAAATCCTTTGATGAAGTTAGGAAGAGATTGAGACACCTGAACATTCGACACTCTGTGACGTACCCGGCCGTACTGTGTTTCAGCTATGGTGGGTCTGTTTACAACTTTGACTCAGCAGAGAAAGCAAGCGATTTCTTAGACTCTTTAAAATAGATTGACTGGGTCAAAAAAGAATAAAGGACAATAGCATATCCTCTGCTCTCTCAGTTGTTTAATTTATATGCCTGGCATTGTTCTGACAATGTGTGGAGATGGGGAGGAGGGGGTCCTTTTTATTCCTCCATCTTTCATTCCCTTTCCTGTAATTTTTATTAATTCCTGTTATTCCCTTTGTTCTCTTTGGGCGTGAGGTGCTCATGTTTTTTTTATTAAAGACAAGTGGGGTTGACGTATGGAGGGGATGGGTTGGATGCCCACTTATAATTTACACACATGGAAATTAAAAAAGTTTTCTTTGTTTCTGTATTACTTGGGTGTTAGACACGGCTCTAGCTGGAAGGAGCCATCGTGATATTAGGGATTAGGATGAGTGCCCCCTATGGGGGAAAGAGAGGAAATCTCCAGCTGTTTATTTTCTGTCCAATTTAAAAGAGTAGTGTTCAGTTTTTTTTTGCTTTGGTAGGGTTTGTTGCAGTAGTTTTTAAGATTTTATAAATCCTGTTTTGTCTCCACTCAATGCACTATGAGTAGGCGCAAGTGGGTACTGCAGATGCTGGAGATTAGAGTGTTGCTAGAAAAGCACAGCAGGTCAGGCAGCATCTGAGGAGCAGAAAAATCGGGCATTCCTGATGAAGAGCTTTTGCCTGAAATGTCGATTTTCCTGCACTATGAGTAGGCTTCTTCTTAACGGGGGTGGGATGTTGCGGGCCACTTCAGATGGTTATGGCTCGTTGTTCTGTGTAGACGGTGTACCTGGAACAGGAGGGGGGGGTCATTCACAGGTCAAAACAAAGAAGGTGCTCTTGAATCTCAGAAAGGAGAGGATTGATATTGCTTTAGTAGAAAAAAAATGCACTTGAATGATAAGGAACATCTAAAATTACAGTAGGGAGGGTTTGGCAGGGTACTCATTTCATCTTTTAATTCTCTAAGCAGAGGAGTGGCTATATTAACACAGAGGAACCTCCCATTACAGTAATAGATGAAATTAAGGATGATCATGGGTAGTTTATTATCCTCAAAGCCTTAATTCATGGGGAGGAGTATGGCATCTTGAATGTCTATTGCCCCCGCAGCACACCCTCTTAAATTCTTAACTGATGCATTCTCTAAATTGATGGCTTTTGGGTGTGTTGCATGATTATAGGGGGAGACTATCTCGAGTCCAGAGGTGGCTAGGAGGCCAAGGTGCCTCTTGGGTATCTCCCGCAAACCAAACAGTTTTAGGTAGACTTGTGTGGGGACTTGGGGTTGGAGGATGTGTGGAGATGTCTCCACCTTAATGGTGGGGGTTTTACTTTTTACTCCAAACCCGCACAAGTGCCACACAAAGATCAATATGTCTTTGTTCCATCAATCTGTCTGGACTGGTACTATCCTGCAGGAATGGGAATAAAGCCATTTTGGACCATGTGGCAGTGTACTTGGATTTAAGATCAGGCTGATGGAACAGATACTTGGCATTGGCACACAGATCCATTTCTTTTGAAAGATAGCAAGTTTATTGAATACTTCACAACATAATTTAGGACTTTCTGGGATATTCCCAGATATGGCCAGTAACACATCGATGCTCTAGGAGACCACCAAGGCTTATTTAAGGGGCTTAATTATTTTATACTCAGCAACCAGGAAAAGGTAGAGAGCACAGCAGAGTATACAGGAGGCCCAGCTGAAGGCAGCCGAATATGATAGCCTGTCTTGTGACTAAGTTACAGCAGATCACAGCTCTCTGGGCTGCTCTGAATTCAGTATTCACCCAGGCAGCGAAGAGAGAGGTCACTTTCGCGATGCAAAGACTATTTGAATACGGTGATAAACAAGGTAGATAGTTGGCCTATCTGGCTGGGAAGAAGAGTGCCCCGCAATCCATTATGTCCATTAGGGAAATACTGGTATTCTCGTCTGAGAGTCTAAAAAGATTAATGTAATATTTAGGAAATTTTATGCTAAGCTATACCAGTCTGAGGGCTGAGAGGACGGGTTAGCAAGAATGGAATCCTTTTTTGAGAACTTGGGCCTCTCTGGTATAACTGTAGAGTAAGCCTCCCTTTTGCATGCACCTTTAACAGTACGAGAGATACAAGAGGCGGTAAGGCAGCTCCAAAGTGTCAAAGCACCAGGCTCGGACGGATTTCCAATAAGGAGTTCATAAATATGTTGGCTGAGCCAATATTAGGCATGTACGACCACTCATACAGCCAGGACTGCCTTCTGCCTTCTCTTAGGGAAGCCAATATCTTTCTTATTCTTGAGAGGGAAATTTCCTGAGGACTGTGCTTCATATTGACCTATATCATTACTGAATGTAGACTTCAAGATCCTGTCTAAAATTGTGTTGAGATTGGAGAAGGTACTGCCCTCTATCATAAAGTAGGACTAGACAGGCTTTGTTAAGGATCGCAGTTCTTCTAACAATAGTAGGAGAGTGCTGAATATGGTACAGGTATGTCAGCAGAGCTCAATCCCGGGTTTGGTGGTTTCCTTAGACACAGACTGGGTGGAGTGGCTGTATCTTTTTAATGTCCTGGAACGTTTTGGCCTTGGAGAGGCCTTCGCCAGCTGGGTGGCAGTGCTGTATAGTGACCCTATGGCAGCGGTCCTTACGAATAGCATAAAATCAGATAACTTTATAATTGGGAGATGCAACTGACAAGGGTGTCCTCTTTTGCCGCTGCTATTCACTTTAGTAATCGAACAGCTGTGGAGGCGATTCAAAAGGACTTTAAAATAGTTGCTCCAGAGGTAGGAATGAAGAGCATAAAATCACTTACTACGCTGATGATTTTTTTTGGCTAACCCGACAGTCTGTGCCCCAGCTAATATAAAAGTTAATTTATTTGGCACTTGCTCAGCGTATAAAATTAATTTTACAAAGTCTGAAGCCATGCCAATGGGGGGGTCTGGTGGGAATACCTGACCTGGAAGATGCAACACTATTTCCTTTTCAGTGGTCACCAGTGCGTGGGCACTCTCTTGGCTATACCACCTAGAGAGGGGGCACTTTGGAAGATATGGCAAGACTTTATGGAGTTTGGAACCAGGAACTAGGAGCACATCTCAATGGAAACACAGGAGGCTATCTGGGAGAATGTGAAAAAGATCTTGATTTACAATAAAACGCAGGCCATGCAACTAAAAGTTCTTCACAGGGCCCATATAGCACCAGAGCAGTTAGCATCTCCAGGGTGCCCTAAATGCAAAACAAGGACCGGCACTCTTACACACTGTTTTTGGTCATGCCACAAGATCCATAGGTACTAGGGTGCCATAGCGAATGAGTTGAAAGGGATCCTGGGAACTGAAATCAAAGCGGATCAGGTATCCCTTTTTCTGGGATTGCCGAATCTGCCTTGGCTAGATGAACAAGGGAGGACACTATTCAACATTCTCATATATTGTGCAAGGAAGAACATTTTAATGAGTTGAATATCAGAACACCAACCAAGTCTTACAGGGTAGCACAGATTAGTGAGGGAACACATATCCTAGACTTTCTTACGAATGTGATGCACCAGAAAAAGGACATCACTGACTAGGTAATCAAACACTGGATCAGCTCCTTTTACAAATTATTTAAAAACAAGTGTTTGAAACAATTACTTTCACACTAAAGTCCAAGGCAACACTGAAGTTGTTGTCACCACACTCCTGTATTGTAGCGAGGGCTAAACTATATCACTGACAAATAAAGTGTGCTACAGAACTTTCATCAGCAATGTGTCTAGATTCAATGAGAGGACTATCGAATAAAACTTGTGTCATTCTTTTGACAGCTCCACAAACATTCATGCAAAATCAAACGCCATGAACGGAACAGTGAGAAGATGACCGAAAACAACTCCCTCTCCAGGTCTTGTTTTCTCAACTTTCCAGGAGGCAAGAAACACTGCAAAGACACTCTGAAATATAACAGCATTAACATTAATGACTTGGAGAATTTTGCTAACAATTATTCAAAATAGTGACAACATGTCCATCAAGCAACTTCACAATGTGAATTGCAATGCCTTAATGGTGAAGCAGCATAGAAAAAAAAAGGAAACAAATTCCACATTTCTAATCCTACTATTTTGTATGATATCCTGCCCAATGTGAGTTGAGAATCAGCCTTTCAGTCACATGAAGATCCACAGCAACAATGAGGAGACCTGATGAACAGCCAGTGAGTTCAGAAATCTTAGCAGTGCCACTTAGAACTATGGCCACTGCTGGGACTCCATCTGGGAGATGAAAATGCCTTCGCAGTAGGCAGCCAGTGAATCAAGTAAACTGGGTCTCAGAACGCTGACATATGAAGTCAACCTTGCTGAGTGGTGATGTTGGTGAGTTGAGTGAGTGAAGGTAGTTGTCATGGGTCAACTATTACACCAGATGTTTCTTCCATGATCCAGATTACAAGGAGGATGCCAGGATTCAAAAGGCAATTTCCCTATCCAGCAAATTGGCCACTCAAGTTCAAGTTGCCCTGGTGAGGAACTAAATGCCTCAGTGGTGAGAAGGTAGCAGCACTCCATTTTCCACATTTACTTGCCATTTTATTGCCTACAAACTGTTGCCCAATAGTGAAATCCAGCCTGCTATTGCAATTAACCAATTATACCGCTGTCACAAATAACTGAGAACTCAATACTGATGGTCACTTAATGGTTCAAATGACATTACTGTTTTAATGCAGCCACTGACCAGTTTATTTCCTGCATTAAAATTGTCACAGTGGAATGTGATCCAAACATACAAAGCAGTTATGAACAAATAAATTCCAAATTAGAAAGGCTGCACAAGAAAATGAAATTAGAAGAGGCTGAAGAAAGTGGAGCAAAAATGTAATCAACAATTGATTCTACCGCTTGGTCAAAATTTGGCTAAAGTTTGTCAAAGCTGCTCAACACCAAATCATAATGGTCTTTCCAATGGTTAGACATTCAGCTGATCAATACTGGTCTGACACCAAGAAGTCACACCCCACTTAAACTTTTCCCCCAAAATATATTTTATTCATAATATTTATAAATTACATTACAAAACATTGAGACGAATACTATAGAATTTGCAATAAAATTCAACTTGTCTCTGTACAGCATACAGAGTAACCTCAATTATCTGGCATTCGATTATCCAAATATTGGATTATCTGGCAAGATCGCAATGTACTGGTGCTTGGCTAAATTATGTTATCTGGCATTCGATTATCCGGAATTTGATTAACTCAACGAAATACTCCCCGCCCATGTCCTTCGGATAATCGAGGTTCCTCTGTATTTCACTCTTATGTACTTCATCACAATCATTATAGATGCAATGTTTACAATATACATTCCATTATCAGGTATACAGTCTAAGGGCAACACATTTTAAATTAGAAGTTACCAAAGGTGCCTCAATACAAATTAAATACTCTCAATGTTCATTATCTACATTCTTTGCGAGACACAGCCTGAGACATTTTTGACAGCTTCGAGCCATTCAGTGCACTATGGCTAAAAGGCCTGAGACACGAACTTTACCTATTGATTGTCCTCCAACTTATACCCAACATGAAATACAAAAAACACAAGAGAAGCCCATCCACTCCTTTGGTGTGATATAACATGACTTGCATCATCAAAAAGGGATTCCCACTATTTGTGGCAAAAAAAAGGTAACTAAATATGTAGTCACATAACATGGGAGCTTATCTCCTACCTCAGTTCCATAAATTGTTATTTTCCGAGAAGCCAGTTTTTCAGTGAAAGCCACCATCGTAAAAGCTGCTGTCACTCCTTCCTCAAATTCCATATTCACAACCTGGCAAAAAGATTTACCTTATGAGAACCTTGGTAGCAGTAACTTTCAGGCTACAAAAGCAAGCAATTTAGTTTCCATACAGTGTAGCTAGATTTTAGTTCCTTCAAGCCATATCTGTGCTTTACAATAATTCCTTACAGGCTCTTTATTTTATAGAGCATGGACATGCAATAATAACATGATGAAATAGATTATTGTACAATCTTACTTAATAGAATGATTTTTGTACAGCATAAACACTAAACTCAGGACAGCTTCAAACAGAATACTGTTGTGCAAGTGAAATTAGTAACACGTGTTTACTAGAATCGAATTGGAAGCTACTGAAATTGATTGAGCCTTAAGTTTTCAAGACGGAATTATGAGAAAAGCATTTTAAGAAATATTAAAGGATAAACACAATAGGTTTTACAGCAGGCATAGCTCCAGCATGGAAGTGGTACTAGTATTAGTAAACAAGAATTTTCAGCTACTGCACTATTTGTTGAAGTGTCCGCAAATCTAAATGTTTATGCATGACAGAATATATAGCTGTAAGTTTTCATTTGTATTTTACTGTAGCTTATATTACTGTACTGCTTAAATCATTGAAAAGTTAATACTTAAACTGACAAAAATGTCATAATTACCTGATGGGTGACAACATCATTATCACATTCGTAAACACATCTTCCATATGGACCTTCACGAAGTGCCTTTGTAACCGATTCAATGTCAACAGTAGACCCTTCACAGATCACAGAGATGGGCCATCCTTTCTTGCCCTGCTTGACAAAGTAAAGAATATCAGAACACTTAATAACCATTTCCTCTTGACTATCAACTGTATCATTATTGCATGTCCCCAGTGTTAATATACCAGAGTTCAGCAATGTACAGAGCTTAAGTAGATTAACAGTGGCTATAAGAAACGATCTGGGTTGGACACCTTGCAACAAGCGATTCACCTCCTGATACCTCAGTCTCTATACCATCTATGAGGCTCAAATCAGGATTTTGATGGAAAACTCACCATTCGATGAGACAGATCATATTGCAACACAAGAAGCTTGTCATCATCCATTACAAAGCAATTTTCCTAATCCCTTGCACGTTGTGGATCTGTGTATAGTCTCCAGTATTGCTGAAGCTACTAACCACGATGGTATCAAAAGCTCAGGAAAACTTGGTGATAACCAATAAAATACAAGGTTGCCAGCAATATCTAATTTCAGAATTACAAAAAAGTACCAGATCCAACGGAATGGAGGATATTACCTGTTGGACTAATGATACTGACTGACTTTAAGTTAGTAAAATGTGTTCTACCATCAGATGGAAGGTCAATTTTCTCTCGGTTCTTTGTGCAGCAATCTCTGCCTCAAAGATGTACGACTTCAAGTAATGTGCACTGCCATTGCTTTTTTTGTGCACATGCTGCCATAGGACAACTATTTTTGAAGGTGTGTCTGACTGCAGAGGATCAGCCAACAGTTGCTCTGCTGTCACATACTTTCTTGATGGAGTCAGCAGTCATGTTAGAGTTAAAATATTACAGCCACTGACAAAATTAAAAAGGATATACGGTACAGAAACAAGCTAGCTCCAGTTCAACCATCGCCATGTATCTTCATCTGAATCAATCATCCTGACAATCTATTTCCTCCTCTCTCATTTGTCTCGCTTCCTCTTAAATGCATTTCAACCATTTGTTTCAACCACACCCTGCATTAGCGAGCTCTCTCCAACCTCTGGACAGGGAAGTTTATTTGGAATGATCCATTGAACTTCTTAGAAATGCTCTCAAATTGATGGCCCCAGCTCATACTCTTTGTCATAAGCAGAAGCATTCTTTCTGTATCCACTATCAAAACCTTTTAATTTGAAATACTTTTGTTAGGTCATATCTCAATCTGCTTTGAGAAAACAAGAAGAGACTCAGTCTATTAATTATTTCCAATGATGATTAAGTAATCATATACCAAGTGAGCACTAACTGAGCCAACACCTGCTCATGAAAGTCATATAGATAACATGAAAAGCCTTGATGTCCACATGGGCATGATCTGCAATGCTTTGTTTTCAAAGAAACCCTGCCTTCTGATAATGATGCCTTCTCCCTATAAGAAAAGGCAGAAATAAATATTTATTTCCCAAAATATATACATTGCAGACAGCCTGATAGGATGTTTCCTCTGGTGATAAGTTTGTGTAGGAAACTTTGCTCTTTTTCTTTTTGCATAGGAACGTGAATGTCACTGGCAAAGCCAGCACTTCTTGCCCATCCTAAACTGCCTTTGAACCGAGTGGCCTTCTCTGCCCTATCAGAGGGAAGATATGAGTCAAACACATTTCTATGGGTCCAGAGTCACAAGTAATAACAGCAGATTTCCTTCCCTAAAGGGGTATTAGATTTTATAACAACTAATGGTAGTTGTCACAGTCACATCATTTGAGACTAACACTAGATTCCAGATTTATTAAATCAAACGTTAACTTTACCAGTTACTGAGACTCGTACCCCAGAGCATTTCCTGGGCCTCTGGATTACCTGTCTATAGTGACATTACAAGTACAGCAGTGCCTCCCTCTGTCAAGAGACACCTCTGGTCCAGATGTCACATGAAGATAGTTAGACAGAACTCTGTGGAAAACTGTCCAATGAAGCAAAGGTAGCAAATCCAGGATTCCAATATCTAGTGCACGTGGAGGTCCCCAGGTAGTGACCAGAGCACCTTCATTGCATGCATTTATGCAGCACTTTTGGAATCCACTGTCAAGTTTTTGTAAAGGTGTTAAATTCAAAGCAAAAATTATGAAGCAAACTAGATACAGAGAAAGGAATAAAGGCCTTTCCTGAAAAAAAAAAGTCATTTTAGAACCAAAATGAAATGAAACATACTTAAACATATGATTTTAAAAATACTTTTATATGAAAATGTTCCCTAAAATAGGTCTTGTCAAGTTTCCAAACATTCCAACATTTCCAATATGAATTAAGCCTAAAAGTCCACGCCCTGCCCAGCTAAACAGAAGTCTAATTTTTCTAATGGGATTGCTCATGTTGATAGTACCGCTTCATATAGAGTTACAGGACCAAATGAATTCGCACTATCAAGAACTGGATTTAGACAGATGCAGCACCACCTCCTTTGCTGCCGCCAATACTGCCAGTGTATATATACTATTGTTTTATTTGTTGTGAATGTTGAAAAGTCTGAATAAAGAAAGCTGGCTGAGCCACTGGTCCTCTATTGAACATGATTTAATACAGTATGTTATCTGACACAAGGGAACAAAACTGTTTAAGCAATGCTTGAGACCTTGCTAATTGGATCACAGAGTTTCCTTTTGGCCTTTTATTTCCTATCAAGTTTGACCTTTTTTTGTATACTATGTTCCACCTGGTAGAGATAGTGCCAGGCTGCTACAATGCAGTCCTAAAGAGACAGGCTTCACTGTTGACCGTCTGAGCTTCACCAGATGTCCTCTTATGCTGGCACAGACAGATTGGTCATGCTCAGCAGCTGCGTGATGAGCATCCCCTTGCTTTCCTGGCAGAAGGCATGGGCTTTTGTGCTGCTCTGTTCAAACCCTGGCCTTTTGCTCTCTCATTCAGTTTCCTTTTTTAATGTCCATTTGTCATTCATGCAGCATTAGGAGGTCTGCACGAGTTTAATGAGCAGATGGCCACATTTGTGTAGCCTGTAAAAACTTTGAACAAAGGAGTCCTTAATTGTATGATCTTTATACTATTAGTTGACAAAGGCAAAGCTGTTCTCCATGGTAACAGATTTATTCCTGTGCTTTTGTTACATTGCTGTATAGTTACCCATGTAGCTGTGTATCTGATTGCAGGCTCTACTAGTTAAAGAAACTGAAGGCTGACAAAAAGACACTGAGGTTATGGAATGGTCAGCACTGTCATTACAATTTATGATAATTGCACATTAATCGCTCAGGAGATATTATGCTCTTTTTCTAAAATAAATGCAGTAAATAACTAAACCACATGACTAGGACAGACCTAAAAGAATTGTGAACAGGCAAAGGCTCCAGATTAATAACTTGAAGGAAGAAACAAAAAAAACAGTCTGGGACCACCTCCAATGACTTCACTTTAGAAGCTTGGATGTCCACAGATCAGTTAAGGACAGGATCAGGCTTATTGGAGAGCTTGATGACACTCAGGAATCAGAACTGAATATAATCATAAGCTTCAGGTTCCTACGTTTGGGACCAAACGGGAATCCTGAACTCAGATTTACTGGCAACACCAAAACTGCAATCTACCTAGATGCAGCCTTCTACCCATAATTGTGTCTGTACTGCTGTTAAGGGGGCTATTGCATTTTGAATCATATCTTCTGGCAGCTCGAGTCTCAGCATTCCCATCAGCAAAAACAGGTGCTCCCAAGGCTAGGCAAAGACTGCATGACTGCCTCAACAAAAAGATTCCTTTGACGGAAGTTGGCTTCAAAATAAAAGCAATGTACTTGTTAGATTCCTCGAAGGGGAGGGAAATCTCCTCAGAATGGATTGGTTAAACTGTGCATGGCACCTTTCCATACCTGTCCTGGTCACTGAAGTTTGCCATTTAGTCTGCTGTAGAGAGGCTATCCCCATTGAGTTGGAGGCCTCCATACATGCAAGTGTTGGGAATTCTGCTACATGCAAAATGACAGTCCAATCCTGTAGAGTGACCAGCCAATCCTATTCCCAGTCCCTTCTTGGATATCTCTTCAGTGACAGGGAGACAGTGTATCAAAAATCTGTGACAACAGTTCTACCCTGTATTTACCAGTTTCCTTCGCCTCAAAGCATGTCATGCTGGGGCTGGGGAAAATAGCACTCAATATCCAGAATCATACATAAAGAATGGCCAATTGGGTCGAGTACCAAAGTAAAAAAATCTTGCACCTAATCTATTCATAATCAGTAATCATTATCAAAATACAAGGGAAGTTGAGCAAAAAAATCAAAAGATTACTTTTTTAATTCTTTGGGGAGTCTAACTAGAAATCACTTATCACTTTGTGGCTTAGGTTAAATAAAATTCCAATTACATCAGCTTGCACAAAATATACCTAGCATATATGATGGTACTTCCCTACAGAATAAAGGCTTTGCCTGATGTTGTATCCAATTGTGCAGATCAGTATTCCACATATTCAATCCTTGACCTGTACTTCATTAGCTGATTTCAGGTATGAGAAAAATAATTCACTGTGTAAAATACCGTGCTTCCTGTGTAGATGAGCACCAAAGAGAGAGACATGAACCCAAATCAGTTAGGTAAGGGGAGGTAGCCTAAAAGGAAGATTATAACATCCTGACTGCCTCCAACATCAGAATGCAGGCAAGTTAAACAGGGGCAGAATTGTGGTTCAAAATCCGGTGTCTCCCCAATCCGTTGTCTGTAGTTCTACTCACATTCTTGACACCTTCCAGATAAAGTTTCTTAGCAGAGTATGGGCAACACTTCTCCACAGCACAATCCAAGCATCGGTCAGCAGCACCCTCAGGCTGGGTAGGAGAGCAAAAATTGTTAGCCCTGTTAGTTACTTCTGTCTTCTCTTATAAAGCCATTAAAAACTTGACAATATGCAACTCAACACAAGTGTAGTACGAGAAAACAATGATTATCCTTTCTCAGCAGCCAACAGCATATTAAAATTGAACAGTATAAATTTGAAACACCAACTTTGATTCAGCCTGTGCTAGGTTGGTAGATCTTGAATATAATGATGATAAGTACTTTGCAATTTTCCTCAATGAGCAGGGAAAGGAAGAAATTAACCAGGGCTGCTGTCTGGTAAACAGCATAGAGACTACCTGTGCATCATATTACATACAGCCTAGGCAGAACTAATGTATAAGGAGAGATTGAATTGGTTAGGATTGCATTCACTGGTGCTTAGAAGAATAAGGAGGGAATTGTAACAATATGATGGCTTTAAGAGGTTTACTTTGTCCCTTTTTTTTAAATGAAGGCAGGTTGAGACAGAGGCGTTGAGTGGTCTGCTTCAAGCCAATAAAGTAAACAGTTTGTGAGGGCTTGTGGTTATTTTAAAGTTGGAACAATAGGAGCAACCTGAATGGATGGGGTCAAGTTCCCACAGAACCAACATTTGTAGTTTAGCTTTCAGTAGCAGTTGCTGAGTCTTGAAGCTAGATGCGGAAATTCTTATTCCTCTCTGTTATAGCTAAAAGATGGGGTTCTCTTCCTGCTACTAGAACTGCTTTGCTGAATTTGCTTTTGCCAATGGTGTGTTTATGCGATGTTACTACATTGGAATAGTTAATGAGTAGTTTATTATTTTGTTAATTATTTTGATAGTTATAGCTTTTCCTTTATTTTATTTTGCCTGGATTTTAACTATAATGCATGAATAAAGTGTGTTTAGCTTCAAGCCTTGTAGTTTGACCAATCAAATTGCATCTGGAACACAAAGCCTGGCACTTGCCTTCAAAATAAGAAAACGTTAGGGTCCAAGCTATCTCCTGGACATAATTTGAGGGGGTTTGGTCAGGTCCATAACCGAATCTCAAATTTATAAAATTCCAACAGGATTAGAGAGGTTAGATGTAGGAAGGTTGCTGCCAATGGTGGCGAAGTCCAGAACCAGAGGTTATAGCTTTTGGATAAGGAGGAAATCTTTTAGGACTGAGACAAGGAGAAATTTCTTAACCCAGAGAGTAGTCAGCCTGTGGAAGTCGTTACTGCTGAAAACAGTGGAGGCCAAAATATTGTGTTTTTAAGAAGGAGGTAGATATAACTAGATTACACTAGTAAATTATGGGAGCTGGCAGGGTAGGGAGAAGTCAATGCAGCTTCAGAATAGAATAATATGATAGACAGTAAAGGAACAGTCAGGAATGCTACTTCAGGTATGGCAGGAAATGACAAAGCAGTGTGTGATTAAAGCAGAAGCAAATAATAATAAACAGGCAAAGAAAGCATCAGTGTTGACAGACAGGTTACAATGTATGGCCCAAATAAGAGTTCAATATTCAAACACGCAATAAATTAAATGAGCTGCAGTTAAAACTAATCACCTGCCCAGCACCACTGTTGTAATTACATAGTTCTTAATTTGATTTTCAAACATTTCATCTGGTGTTTTAGTTTGTAACCTGGGAATATTTTCCCCATTTACTTTCAAGCTGGAAGCAACTTATAATAGTCAAATTAGTAGCTATTACCAGCCAATGAACTCGCAGTGTACCTGTGATTTTACTCATTTTTTTGTCCTGGGCTTCATACCCCATTTTAAAAAAAACTTTACAAACTAAGTGAGCCAAAAAAAAAGCAAGCAAAAAGCACCTCTTCACATCTGCTCCAAGTTTCCCAAACTATATTCTCACTCTGGCTGTGTCTCACTTCTTGGCTTTGTGAAGCAGGAGTCCCAGTCAACATAGGAGGTTAAAATTACTCACTATAGCAATCTTGACTATTATAAGTTGCTTCCAGATTGAAAGTAAATGGGGAAAATATTCCCAGGTTACAAACTAAAACACCAGATGAAATGTTTGAAAATCAAATTAAGAACTATGTAATTACAACATTGGTGCTGGGCAGGTGATTACTTTTAAGTGCATGATGTGAGAATTGGTGGACCCTCTTGTGGTCCATAGGTGACCACATCTGTAGTAAGCATCATTTGCTTGTGGAACTCCAACTCAGAAGACGAACTGGAGTCTGAGGTTCAAACACTGACACTTCAGGGATAGGAAGACTGGATGTTGTGTTTCAGGAGGCAGTCACACAGTTTAGATGAACTATCTGGAATTTGTTCAGTGGTCAGGGACAGGAGGGTGTGACTACCAGTGAGACAGGTAGTGGGATCCAGAAGATAGTGCTAAAGGAGCCTCAGCCCTTGAGCTTGTCTAACAGGTTTGAGATTCTTGCTCCATTATTTGATTTATTTATCGTTATGTGTACTTATTAGAAATACTGGAAAAAGTGGTGTTTAGTATTGCACCACTGCAAATAAATCAAAACACAATATAGAGCCCTCCCTAGGTGGATGAGTGTGGGAGCTGTAGGGAGGGTAAGTAAACTGACCATAGCACCATGGTACAGGGAGCCACTCAAGATTGATTAGATTAGATTGATTAAATTCCCTGCAGTGTGGAAACAGGCCCTTTGGCCCAACCAGTCCACACTGACTGTCCGAAGAGTAACCCACCTAGACCCATTTCCCTCTGACTATTGCACCTAACGCTATGGGCAATTTAGCATGGCCAATTCACCTGACCCGCACATCTTTGGACTGTGGGAGGAAACCGGAGCACCCGGAGGAAACCCATGCAGACACAAGGAGAATGTGCAAACTCCACACAGACAGTCATCCGAGGCTGTGAATTGAACCTGGGACCCTGGCGCTGTGAGGCAGCAGCGATAACCATTGGGCCACAGAGAAAAAAAGGGAAATGTAACTGTAATTGAGGAGACTGTAGTCAGGAGAACAGACATTGTTCTATGGCCAGGATAAAGAGTCCCAAAGGTTGTGTTACCTGCCTGTTGCCTGGGTTTAGGAATTTCATCAATGCTGTATAGGAACTTGGGAGTAGGAGGAGGAAAGTCCAGTTGTCATGGTCCACAGAGTTACCAACGAGATAAGTAGAAAGAGGGAAGAGGTTCTGCTGAGAGAATATGAGCAGCTAAGGGTTAATTTAAAAAGCAGAGCCAAAAAGGTAATCTCTGGATTACTACCTAAGCCATAAGCAAATTGGTACAGGGTCAACAAGATTAATATGTGGCTGAAACAGGTTTGAATTCATGGAATTTTGGCACCAGTAGTGTGGAGGGAGGGAGCAGTTCCAACAGGATGAGTTCCATCTGAACCATGCTGGCACCAGAGTCCTGGCAAAACACATAACTGGGGCTGTTAACCAGAGCTACATAAACTAAAAAGGGGTGGGGGTTCAGGTTCAGTTGCATGGAAATTACAGAAAAAGGGCTCAGCAGAGGTTATTAAAATACCAAGAACAAGTAATAGGATAAACAGTAGGGAAAGGGTTAGAAAGCTAACTTCAGGCACAGCAGGTAAGGGGACAACTATGAGAAGGAGGGCAGTCAACACACAGCCGAGGGTATTGTGCTTAAGTGTGCGCAGTGTGCAAAGCAAGGTAAATGAGCTTATAGTGCAGATTGAAATTGGCAAGCACGATATTGTGGGTGTCACAGATGTGCCGGCAAGGGGATCAGGGCTGCAAATTAAATATCCAAAAGTACATGTCCTATTGAAAAGGATAGGTAGATGGCAGAGAGGGCAGGTTGCCATGTTAGAAATGAATGAAATTAAATCTATAGTAAGAAATAATGTAGAGCCTGAACGCATAAAATCTATGTGGCCAGAGTTAAGGAACCATAAAGGAGTTGTTGGGAGTTATGTACAGGCCTCCAAGCAGTAGTGAGGATGTGGGGAATAATATAATTCAGGAGATAGAAAAGGCATGTGAGAAAGACACTATTACAATAATCATGGAGGACTTCAATATGCGAATGGAAAAATCAGGTTGGTAGCAGATCTCAAGAAAAAGAAATTCATGGAATGTCTGGGAGATTTTTTTTTGGAGCATCCTGTTGGTTGAACCCACTAGAAAATAGACAATTCTGGGTCTGGTGATGTGTAATGAGGCAGACTTGTTTGGGAAGTTTAAGGTGAAGGAACTTCAAGAGGACAGTGATCATAACATGATGAATTCACCCTGCAGTTTGAGGGGGTGAAGCTGGAATCAGATGCAGCAATAATACAATTAAATAAGGGTAACTACATTGATACGAGGGAGAAGCTGGCCAGAATCAATTGAAAGGCGAGCTTGCAGGGAAAATATTGGAGTAGCAATGGCAGGGGTTTCTGAGGGTAATTCAGAAGGCACAGAGAAATTCATCCCAACAAAGGTGAAGCATACTAAGGAAAGGATGAGGCAACCATGGCTCACAAGAGAAGTCAGGGATAGCAAAAGAGCAAAAGAAAAAGCAGACAAAGTGGTGAAAATTAGTGGGAAGCCTTGAAATTCTGCTCCAATATTTTTAAATCCTGGGGAAAATTTATTTAATACATCCAGGATGGTTTCTTAATACTTGTTATCCAACTAGGGAAGGGGCAGTACTAATTCCCTCACTATGGTTATTGTGGATCTTCTCAAGGGCAGGTAAATGCTGACCCAACCAAAAATGCCCATGTCCCAGGAGAGGATTAAAAAAAAAACTTTTATTGGGGAAGGAACCTGGTCAGGTGATTGAACCTTTAGAGGGGAGCGTTTTGGGAAGAGTGATCGTAATTCCATAAGTTTTAAGATAGTTATTGTTAAAGGTTAGACTGTTTCTCAGGTGAAAAGTGATAATTGAGGGAAGACTAATTACAACAGTATTAGGGAAGAATTGGAGAAATTAGATTGGAAGTGGCTGTTTGAGGATAAATCCACACATGATATGTGTGAGCCCTTTAAAGGCCGGAATTGATCAGAGCTCAAGATTGGCATGTTCCTATAAGGATGAAAGATAAGGATGGCAAGATTCAGGAACTTGATGACAAGAGATATCGAAAGGATAATCAAAAAGAAAAAGAAAGCATATGTAAGGTTTTAGAAACTGAAATCAAACCAGGCCCTTCACAAGTATAAAGGAAGCAGAAAATAACTCAAAGAAGAAACTAGGAGGCAGCTGAAATATCCTTGGCAAATAGGATTACACAGAGAATCCCAAGGTATTTTATACATTTATTCGGAGCAAGAATTTATACAGGGAGCCAGAGAAAGTGGGTGAAATCCTTAATAAGTACTTTGCTTTGGTACTCATCAAGGAGAAGGATGTGGATGATGGTAAGGTTAGGGAGGGGCATGATGATATTTTTAAAAAAAAGGTGGCACTGGGTGTCTTGAAAATGTTGAGGTAGATAAGTCCAAGAAACTAATAGATCTATTCCAGAAAACTGAAAGAGGCAAGGGAGGAATTGCTGGGGCCTTGACAAAAATCTTTGTATCCTGTTTTAGCCATAGGCGAGGTCACAGGAGACTAGAGAATAGCCATTGTTGTTGCTTTGTTTATAAGGGCAGGAAATTCTAGGCCAGAAAGTTATCAGTTGTAGAGGAATTACTGGAGAAGAGCTTAAGGAAGTAACAAAGATGATTGATGAGGGTAGGGCTGTGGATAATGTCTACATGGATTTTACTAAGCATTTGTTAAGGCTACTCCAGAAGATGGAGTCAAACGGCATCCATGATGAGTTGAAAAGTTTGATACAAAATTGGCTTAGTTATAGACGACAGAAGGTAGTTGTGGAGATGTAATTTTCTGATCAGAGGTCTGTGACCACTGGTGTTCTGCAAGGATAAGTGTTGGGACTGCTTGTTTGTTTGTAATGTAAACAGATGATATGGATGAAAATGTAGGTGGTCTGATTAGTAAGTTTGCAGATGACATGAAAATTGATGGAGTTGTGGATTGTGTGGAAGGTTAACAGGGAATACAGCAGGAGATAGATTAGTTGGAAAATTGGGTGGAGAAACGGTAAATGGAGTTTAATCCAGACAAATGTGAGGTCAAATGCAAGAGGAAAGTATAAAATAAATGGCAGGACCCTTAGAGCATTGATATACAGAGAGGGCTTGGTGTACAAATCCATAGCTCCCTGAAAAATGGCAACACAAATGGATAAGATGGCAAAACAAAAATGCATACAGTATGCTGCTTTCATTGGTCAGCGCATTAACTATACAAGGTGGCAAGTCATATTGCAATCACATAAAGCTTTAGTCAGGCTACATTTGGAATATTGTGCGCAGTTCTGGTCAGCACATTATAGGAAGGATGTGGAAGCTTTAGAGGGTGCAAAAGAGATTTACCAGGATGTTGCCTGAATTAGAGTGTATTGCCTATAAAGGGGAGGTTGGAAAAATCTGGATTATTTTTGCTAGAGTGTTGGAGGCTGAGATGTGACCTAATAGCAGTATATAAAATTATTAGAGGCATTGAATGAGAGTCATAGTCAGAGTGGATTGGGTAGATAGTTGGAGTCTTTCTTCCCAGGTTGGAAATGTCAAATACTGGGGGACACAGATTTAAGTGAGAGGGGGAAAATTTAAAGGAGGTGTGCAAAGAAAGGTTTTTTTTAAAACAGAGAGTGGTCAAAGCAGATATGATAGCAATGTTTAAGAGGCACTTAAACACAGAACAAGCAGGGAACGGGGGTACAGACCATTGCAGGCAGATTGGATTAGTCTAGAAAGGCATCATAGTTGGCACTGACATGGTCGGCCAAAGGGTATCCTGTACTATTCTATGATGCAGAGGTTATGCTGTAATTATTAAAAACAACCCTAGCTAGACTACACTTGGAGTACTGTGTGCAGATCCTGGCACCATATCTTAGGAAGAATGCACTGGCCTTGAAGGATGTAAAATAAGTTTACAAGAATGATACCTGGACTACAGTGTTATGTTAGGAGGAGAGATTAATCAAATTCAGGAGAGATTATTCTAGAATTTAGATAGTCAAGGGGAGATTTG
The DNA here is from genome assembly GCF_004010195.1 of Chiloscyllium plagiosum. Lineage (NCBI taxonomy): Eukaryota > Metazoa > Chordata > Chondrichthyes > Orectolobiformes > Hemiscylliidae > Chiloscyllium > Chiloscyllium plagiosum. The sequence continues at coordinate 24,840,470 of NC_057743.1, read as the reverse complement.
ATCAGTCTTCAACATGTTAACGAAAAGATAGTGTGGATAAAGAAACTATTTCCACTGGCTGGGGATTCTAAAACTTGGGGGATTTTTCTGAGAATTAGTAACAGACCGTTCAAGAAAAATAAGCGGAAGTGGGTACTGCAGATGCTGGTGATTAGAGTCAAGACTAGAGTGGTGCTGGAAAAGCACAGCAGGTCAGGCAGCATCCGAGGAGCAGGAAAATCGACGTCGATTTTCCTGCTCCTCGGATGCTGCCTGACCTGCTGTGCCATTCAAGAAAGATGTCAGGAAGCATAAGACCATAATACACAGGAACAGAATTTAGGCCATTCAGCCCATCGAATCTGCTCCACCATTCAATCATGCCGACAGATTTTTCAACCCCATTTTCCCGCTTTCTCCCCATAACCTTTGATACCCTGGGCAATCAAGAACCTCTGTTTTAAATATACTCAATGACTTGGTCTCCATTGCCACAGAAGCCAATGAATTCCACAGATTCACCACTCACTGGCTAAAGAAATTTTCCTTATCTCTGTTCTAAAAGGTCTTCCCTTTATCGAAGGCTGTGCACTCAGGTCCTCATCTCTCCTGCCAATGGAAATATCTTTGCAACGTCCACTCTGTCCAGGCTGTTCAGTATTTTGAAAGTTTCAACCAGAGCCCCCCCCACCCCAAATCCTTCTAAACTGCATCAAGTATAGTCCCAGAGTCCTCAAACATTCCCGGGACCATTCTTGTGAACCTCCTCTGGACCTGCTCCAGGGCCAGTACATCTTTCTTGAGGTGTGGGGCCCAACATTGCTCACAATACTCTAAACGTGGTCTGACCAGAGGCTTATAAAGCCTCAGAAGTACATCTCTGCTTCCTAACTACCGACTTAACCTGCAAGTTTACCTTAAGTGAAACCTGGACTAGGACTTCCAAGTCCCTTTGCATTTCAGGATTTCCTCCTCATTTAAAAAATAGTTCATGGCTCAAAGTTTGTGACAAGATTTGTAGCTCGGGTGCTCGTTGTTGTGGTTCTGTTCGCCGAGCTGGGAATTTGTTCCAGCTGTCCGCTGCAGTGGTCGGTATATTGGTCGACCAGCTATCCCGAGTAGCCACACACGCAGATGACAAGCAATATGAATTCGACTGGGACAACACTACTATTACAGGACAAGCCAAACAGAGAACAGCCAGGGAATTCCTAGAGGCATGGCATTCATCCACAGATTCAATCAATAAGCACATCGATCTGGACCCAATATACCGGCCACTGCAACGGACAGCTGGAACTGACAACCGGAAGCGACAGATTCAAACCACTACAAATGCCGGAGGAAAGATCACAGAAGCGCTTCAAAGGAGACTCCCAAGCACGGAGGATGTCACCTAGACAGGGGACGAAACGTCTGCAACACAAATTCCCAGCTCGGCGAACAGAACCACAACAGTTCATGCCTCTATTCTTCCTACCAAAGTGCATGACCTCAGAGTTTTTCGTGTGGTATTTCATCTGCCCCTTATTTGCCCACATTCTTAACATGTCTAAATCTTTATGCAGCCTCCCAATCTTCTTAATACTACCTGGCCCCCCAACTAGCTTTGTATCATCTGCAAACTTTGCCAGAATGCCTTCAGTTCCTTCATTCACATCATTAACATATAAAATAAAAAGTTGTGGACCGAACACCAAACCTTGTGGAACACTGCTAGTCACCGCCTTCCATCCTGAGAAGGATCCTTTTATCCCCACTCTCAGCTTTCTGCCAGACAGCCAATCTTCTACCTCTGCTAGTACCTGACCTCTAACACCATTGGGCCTTTATCTTACTTAGCAGCCTCCTGTGCTTCAACTTATCAAAAGCATTCTGGAAACCCAGATAGATAACATCCATTGGCTCTCCTTGGTCTAACCTGCTCCTTGATTAGATTAGATTACAGCGTGGAAACAGGCCCTTCGGCCCAACAAGTCCACACTGACCCGCCGAAGCGCAACCCACCCATGCCCCTACACTTACCCCTTACCTAACACTACGGGCAATTTAGAATGGCCAATTCACCTGACCTGCACATCTTTGGACTGTGGGAGGAAACCGGAGCACCTGGAGGAAACCCACGCAGACACGGGGAGAACGTGCAAACTCCACACAGTCAGTCGCCTGAGGCGAGAATTGAACCCGGGTCTCAGGCGCTGTGCGGTAGCAGTGCTAACCACTGTGCCACCGTGCCGCCCTTGCTTCCTCAAAGAATTCTAACAGATTTGTCAGGCATGACCTCCCCTTGATGAAACCATGCTGACTTTGCCTTATTTTACCCTGCACATGTAAGTACTCAAATCTCATCCTCTACAATGGACTCCAAAAATCTTACCTACAACTGAGGTCAGACTAATCAGCCTATAATTTCCTGTCTTTTGCCTTGCTCCCTTTTTAAAATGGGGGCAGGGGATGACATTAGCAATTTTCCAGTCCTCTGGGAGCTTCCCAGACTCCGGTGATATCTGAAAGATTACTACTAATGCCTCCACTATCTCTTCAGCTATCTCCTTCAGAACTCCGGAGTGTAACCCATCTAGTCCAGGCAAATGATTCACTTTCAAACCTTTCCATTTTTCTAGCACCTTCTCCTTTGTGATTGCCACCCTATTTATCTCTGCTTCCTGCCCCCCCCCAACAATTGTCTTGAACGTTTGGGGTATTGCTCATGTCTTCCACCATGAATACTAATACAAAGTACATATGCAGTTCCCCGGCCATTTCTTTATCCCCATTACTACTTCTCCATTATATTTCAGCAGCCCAATGCCCGTTTTTGCCTTTCTTTTCCCCTTTAGATATCTAAAAAAAACTCTTGCAATCTTTCCTAATGTTATCAGCTAAAATTACCCTCATATTTAATATTGTCCTTCATTTCTTTCTTCGTTGTCCTCTGTTGATCTTTGTCGGCTTTCCAATCCTCTGGCTCCCACTACCCTTCACCACATTGTATGCTTTCTCTTTTGCTATTATGCAGAGCCCAACTTCCCTGGTCAGCCATGGTTGCCTCATCCTTCCTTTAGTATGCTCCTTTTTCTAAGGAGGACTACAAGGATGGGAGATGTTTGGAATTCTCTTCCACAAATGGCAGTGGATTTTGGATCAGTTGTTAATTTTAAATCTGAGATAGATAAGTTTTGTTAAGCAAAGGGATTTAGGGATATGAGTAAAAAGCAGGTATATAGATAAAAACCAAAAGAACTGCGAATTCTGTAAATCATTCAGTTTTGGAGAAGATTTCTAGCTCAGGTTGAGGTTCTGGATGTAGGTTTGCTCGCTGAGCCGGAAGGTTAATTTTCATCACCATACTAGGTAACATCTTCAGTGTGCCTCCGCACGAAGCATTGCTGGTGTTTCCTTCTTTCAATGGTGACGAAACGTCTAAAAATGAACCTTCTAGCTCAGCGAGCAAACCTATATCCATGCTGTAAATCAGAAACAAAAACAAATTGCTGGAAAAATTCAGCAGGTCTGGCAGCATGTGTTTTCTAAGGAAGGGTCCTTGGACCTGAAACATTGATTTCTCTCCACAGCTGCTGCCAGACCTGCTGAGTTTTTCCAGCAATTTGTTTTTGCTGGAGGGGCTGAATGACTTACTTACTTTTGTTCCTATATAGTTCTTTGTGGCTAAAGACATTGAGGGAAATGGAGTGGTTTAGGGTATTGAGCTCCATGATCAGCCATGATCTTGTTGAAAGGCAGAGTAGGCTGTAAGGGTCAAACGGAAAATCCTGCTTCTACCTTCTATGCACTAACACACTGTCATATCATACATGCAAAGAACAATCTCTTGAAAGGACAACTGGAACTGGATCTCTGAAAATAACCAATGACACAAAGATTCACTATCTAATTTCATCCAAAATGCTTTCAAAAGTAATAAAACTGTTAAAGTAGAAAGGATGTTTTATGCTTGGCACCAGTAGTTTATGGTTCATACCTAATGGCAATATCAACCCATCAATAGTTTGATTGACCTAACAATCAAGAGAGAAGTGATACAACTTTTACTTAAATGATTGGTCGTATGTTCAGCACAATCATTTAATAGGTTTCTTTTTGTTCAGCAATCTTCACTCTCTTCTCTTTCAGATGTTGATCAATTGCTGGAGTAATTTGATAGTATTGGGTTTGGCCTTTGGCAGCTCACCTAGGTGGCCTTTATACATTGCAACAAAGTTTGTTGGCAAGCTAGTCTAGTCACAGGCATCACTAATAAACCTGATGCATATTTCACTAGTTCACAGATTGCACTTCAAACAAGGGTGACTGGATAGTGAACAGGTATGGGAATCTTCCTTAGACCAAGGATCAAGTAATTTAAAACTATGAGAAATTAAGCTTGTGATCTTGTGGTCTTCATTGTTCAGTTGCACATGTATAAACTTACTGAATCATCAAGAGATCTATTTATATTTCTAGATAACTTAAACAGGACTGTTGAAATCAACAAGGCGAAAGGGAGGACTGCAGATGCGAGAGATTAGAGTCGAGAGTGTGGTGCTGGAAACACACCAGGTGGTCAGGCTGCATCCCAGGAGCAGGAAAGTAGACTTTTCGGGCAAAAGCCTTTCACCAGGAATGAGGGGGGAGCCTCGGGGGTGGAGAGATAAATGGGAGAGGGGGGTGGGGCTGGGGAGGAGGGGAATGTAGCTGAGTGTCATTGACCCATTGTCTCTGCCTGCTCCTGCCCCACCAAATTCATCTCCACATACCTCAATACTGTCCTATCTCCCTGGTCCAGGAACTCCCCACATATTTTCGGGACACCACCCACGCCCTCCAACTCCTCCAAGACTTCCATTTCCCTGGCGCCCAATGTCTCATCTTCACCATGGGCATCCAGTCCCTAAACACCTCCATTCACCATGACCAGGGCCTCCAAGCCCTCCTTGCTTCCTCTCCCAACGTCCCCACCAGTACCCTTCCACTGACACTAATTCGTTTGGCTGAACTGGTCCTCACAGTCAACAATTGCTCCTTCGAATCTTCTCATTTCCTCCAGACGACAGTTTGGCCATGGGCAGCCACATGGGCCCCAGGTATGCCTGTCTCTTTGTCGGCTATATAGAACAGTCCATCTTCGGCAGTTGCACCGGCACCACTCCCCACCTTTTCCTGCGCTGCATTGATGACTGTACCAGCGCCACCTCATGCTCCCACAAGGAGGTTGAACAGTTCATCAACTTCACCAACACATTCCACCCAGACCTTAAATTCACCTGGACCATCTCTAACACTCCCCTTTCTAGACCTCACCATCTCCATCAATGGTGACCGATTCAACATTGACATTTTCTACAAACCCACTGACTCCCACAGCTATCTGGATTACACCTCCTCCCACCCTGCCTCCTCCAAAAATGCTGTACCTTTTTCCCCAATTCGTCCGCCTCCACCGCATCTGCTCTCAGAAGGACCAGTTCCACCACAGAACACACCAAATGGCCTCCTCCTTTAAAGACCGCAATTTCCCCTCTCACGTGGTTGATGATGCCCTTCAGCGCATTTCATCCACTTCCCGCTCCGTCCTCAAACCCCACCCCTCCAACCGCAACAAGGACAGAAGTCCCCTGGCCATCACCTTCCACCTCACCAACCTCCATATAATTGGATCATCCTCCACCATTTTTGCCACCTACAAATGGACCCCACCACCAGAGATATATTTCCTTCCCCACCCCTACCTGCTTTCTGTAAAGTCTGTTCCCCCTGTGACTACCTCGTCGGGTTCACATCCCCCAGCAAACCACCCTCCCCTCCCGGCACCTTCCGCTGCCATCGCAGGAATTGCAAAACCTGCGACGACATATCCCCCCTCACCACCGTCCAAGGCCCCAAAGGAGCCTTCCACATCCAAAGTTTCACCTGCACTTCCATACATCATTTACTGTTTCCATTGCTCCCAATGTGGTCTCCTCTACACTGGGGAGACAGGACACCTACTCACAGAGCGCTTCAGAGAACATCTCTGGGACACCCGTACCAACCAACCCCACCGCCATGTGGCTGACAACTTCAACTCCCCCCTCCCACTCCACCGAGGACATGCAGGTCCTGGGCCTCCTCCACTGCGACTCCCTTACTACCCAATGCCTGGAGGAAGAATGCCTCATCTTCTGCCTCAGGACCCTCCAACCCCATGGCATCAATGTGAATGTCATCAGTTTCCTCATTTCCCCTCCCCCCATCTTATCCCAGTTCCAATCTTCCAGATCAGCACCACCCTCATGACTTTTCCCACCTGTCTATCTTCCTTCCCACCTATATGCTCCACCCTCCCCTCTGACTATGACTATTACCCACACCTCCATCCACCTACTGCATTCTCAGCTACCTTCCCCTCCAGCCTCACCCCCTCCCATTTATCTCTCCAACCCAGAGGCTCCCAGCTTCATTCCTGATGAAGGGCTTTTCCCGAAAAGTCAATTTTCCTGCTCTTCGGATGCAGCCTGACCTGCTGTGCTTTTCCAGCACCACATTCTCTACTTGGAATCAACAGTTTAATTGCATTACTAATCTCTACCTGAGCTCCTACATTTGAGTATCTGTATTAAAGTTATTCAGACATTGTACTTAACATGAATTCTGTAAAGCTAAAAATGAAAATTAGAATGATACATGAAGTTTCATGGCACAATGTGGTGGAACTGTAATTAAGGTCATCATACAGAAGTTGGACCTGCAATCAGAGTGAGGAAGCAAAATCATTGAAGGATTTAGTGGTGCCACCCTCCTGAATTTTAGTCAAAACCATTATTTTAGCTCAGTTGTACTTGCTGAATCTTTGTGAATTCTCATCTACAGTCTGATACCAGTTGAAGGACTGAAATCACCAAGTTCATTAACAAGTACCAAGAGGAGATTTTGAGTTCAAAATGTCAGTGAAATATACAGAACTACCCAGTTGGAAATAGTAAGGACTTGAGATGCTGGAAAGTCAAGAGTCGATAAAATGTGGAGCTGGAAAAACACAACAGATCAAGCAGCATCAGGATGAAGGGTACTGTCTGAAATGCCAACTCTCCTGCTCCACATTTTATCAAGAATTACCCAGTTATACTTATTCAAAGAAGTTTTTGTTTGTTCATTTCCACTTTTGTCCCTTCCTCAAAATGTGATTGAATACATTAACATGTATGGAAGTATCCCTCCGGTACTTCACTCAAATGACCTTCTGCAACTATGGCACTGAATAGTAACATCAGCAATTTAACTAACTGATGGATAAATCATCACAGCCTTCCATGTCTTGTTCTAACCCAACATTTCCACATACATTTACTTTGCAAAGATCATTCCTTGGGTGATCAGGAGAAACAACTTTGGCTAATGCGCAAATTCTACACAATGCACATTAAAAGCAGATTTTCAAAAACATTAACGATACCGATTCTCAATTCGACTTGATTTAACTTGTGAGCTCATGACCAGTAAAACCACAAGTCAATTTTGGGACCTTGGCTAATTGCAGTAATTACGGATTTCTGTGAAAGCAGCCAGTTTCAGACAAACCGAGATACAACACAGAAACTTGTCACTAATACTTCATATCATGCTGAGCTACATTTATCAAAGAAAACTTTCTCAAAAGCAGGAATATTTGAAGGATAGGAAGATATGGGAGAAAGCAGGGCTAATTGGATTACTTTACAAAGAGAGGGATTCAACAGACACAATGAAACAAATAGCTTCTTTCTGTCCTGCAAACCTTCATGGTTCTTTGGAACTTTAAGTCTACAAACTGGTGTCTTGGCTTTGTTACAATGTTTTTTTAAAGATACTGACCTTGTCATCTTTGATAAAATGAGACAGAGATCCAAATGATGATACCTTGATGCACCTTAAAAAGGTAAATAAAAACATCTAATCAAATAGCTTTTTATTGTACCATTCAACATTGTGTTTCTCATCCTTGTCGCTTAAGCAGGAGTACAATAGCGTAGCGGTTATAGCATGACTAATTATTAGTGGAGACCTCTGGGTTATAAGATAAATGTGAGTTCAATATAGCAGTTAGCCTCACATTAAAATCCATCCTGTTCACTGATATCCTTTAAGGAAACTTGCAATCTTACTCAGTCTGGTCTACATCTGATCTTAGACCCATACCAATATAGTTAACTGTCAAGACATCTTGGAGGTATCTTAGCAAACTAATCTGTTGTTAATAGTAATTCATTACTATTCTTATCAGGGCAAATATAAATAGCCAATGAATGACCCTCACATCCCAAGAATTAATAATCCAGTGCCAATCTGTGGAAATAATGAAGTGGAGGTGCTGGCGTTGACTGGAGTGGATAAAGTTAAAAATCACATAACACCAGCTGATGAAGGAGCAGCACTCCAAAAGCTTGTACTTCCAAATAAACTGGTTGGACTATAACCTAGTGTTTGTGATCTTTAAGTTAACCTGTGGAAAGGTATGGAGAAGTTTAACCCAAGTACTTGCATGCATTAAGGTCATGAACAGGAACTCTTGCCATAGATAATCAAGTAGAAGGTCTGTTTTTCCTTTCCTTGATCCAGAGATGTGAAGCATTTGCCTTGACTGACATCAATGCAAACATCACTGAATGGGACTCTAATCTAGCAGCTAAATAGTTTATGTGTAAAGCACCATTGTAGATCTGGTAGCAAGTTACATATAATTTCAGAGGTAGGTCTAAAATTTGTACACTTCCTAAAGATTAGACAAGGAAAAGTAATTACTTTTAATAATCTACTTATTTAATCCTTCATGCCAATTGTGATCATAAAACCAAAGGACATAGGACCAGAAGTAGGCCATTCAGCCCATCAAATGATGATCAAATGATTCAATGAGATCATCACAGCATGAGACTCTAATCTGGCAGCTAAATAGTTTGTGTGTAAAGCACCACTAGAGATCTGGTAGCAAGTTACATATAATTTCAGAGATGTATATACATCCAGAATATACACATCCAGAGATATTGTATGTATTACTACCTGGTATGACAGCTGTACCATTCAAGATCAGAGACAGTTACAGAGTGTGGTGAACTTGGCCTGGACAATCACAAAGGCCAACCTCCCATCTATAGATTCCATCTACCAGGCCCACTGTCAAGGAAAGGCCGCCATCATTCTCAAAGATCCATCCCACCCTGGCAATGTTTTTCTACAACCTTTACCATTGGGGAGAAGGTACAAAAGCCTGAACACACGCACCTGCTGGTTTCAAAACAGTTTCTACCCTACTAAATACTGAATGGACTCAAACTCTTCACATTTGCCTGTACCTGTGTTTTTGTTTTTACTGCTATTTACCTATGCTACTTAATTATGTGATCTGCCTGTATTGCTCGCAAGACAAAGCTTTTCACTGTGCCTCGGTATGTGACAATAAATTCAATTCAAATTCAATACAATCCTGACGATTGTCAAATCCACTTCTCCTGTCTCATCCCGATAGCCCACGATTCCCGTACTGTTTAAAACTCTATCTCAGTCTTGAATACATTTAGCAGCCAAGCTTCTACTGTCTTTTGCAATAAAGACATCCTCCTCATCTTCCTTTATTCTGAGATTATGCCTTCTGATTCTAGAATGTCCCACACAGGGAAACAACCTCTTTGCACCAACTTGTCAAGCCTCCAAAAAGGTTTCAATAAGGTCACTTTTCATTCTGCTCGCCTCCAAATGAGTACAAGTCCAACCTATTAAGAAAATCCTACATTACAGACTCAACTTAATGAACCTTCTCTGGGCTGCTTCTAAAGCCAATTTACCTTTTCTCGCAAAAGGGGACCAAAATTATTTACAATATTCCAGTGGCAATCTGCCGAGTGCTTTGCATAATCTTAATGAGACTTTATACTTTAATTTATTACCTTTGAAATAAAGGCCAATTGTTCATTTGCCTTTCGTGGGTTGGTACCTGGGACTTCGATGTTGTGGCTATTACGGAGACATGGGTAGAACAGGGACAGGATTGGCTGTTGCAGGTCCCAGGGTTTAAATGTTTTAGTAGGGTCACAGGTGGGGGTAAAAGAGGGGGAGGTGTGGCATTGCTTGTCAAAGATAGTATTACAGCTGTGGAAAGGACGATGAATGAAGACTCGCCATCTGAGGTAGTTTGGGCTGAAGTTAGGAATAGGAAAGGTGAGCTCACCCTGTTAGGAGATTTTTACAGGCCTCCTAATAGTCCTAGAAACGTAGAAGAAACGATTGCGAGGATGATTCAAGAGAAGAGTGAAAGTAATAGAGTGGTTGTTATGGGGGACTTTAACTTTCCAGATATTGATTGGGAAAGCTATAGCTCAAGTTCGTTAGATGGGTCAGTGTTTCTCCAATGTGTGCAGGAGGGTTTCCTGACACAATATGCAGATAGGCCAACAAGAGGTGAGGCCATACTGGATTTGGTTCTGGGTAATGAACCAGGCCAAGTGTTAGAATTAGAGGTAGGTGAGCACTTTGGGGACAGTGACCACAATTCGGTGACCTTTACTCGAGTGATGGAGAGGGATAAGTGTGCACTACAGGGCAAGAGTTATAGATGGGGGCAGGGAAATTATGATGCGGTGAGGCATAACTTAGGATGTGTGGCTTGGAAAAGTAGACTCCAAGGCAAGAGTGTAAATGATATGTGGAACTTGTCCAAGGGGCAACTATTGAGTGTCCTTGATAATTATGTACCTGTCAGGCAAGGAGGAAAGGGTCGTGCGAGGGAGCCGTGGTTTAATAAGGAATTGGAATCCCTTGTTAAATGGAAGAGGGCGGCCTATCTCAAGATGAGACATGAAGGTTCAATTGGGGCGATTGAGAGTTATAGGGTAGCCAGGAAGGACCTGAAGAGAGAGCTAAAAGCAGCAAGGAGGGGACATGAAAGGTCCTTAGTCGGTAGGATTAAGGAAAACCCTAAGGCTTTCTATAGGTATGTTAGGAATAAAAGAATGACTAGGGTAGGAATAGGTCCAGTCAAGGATAGTAGGGGGAAGTTGCGTGTGGAGGCAGAAGAGATTGCGGAGACACTGAATGAATACTTTTCTTCAGTATTCACTCAGGAACAGGGCATTGTCGATGAGAATACTGAGGCACAAATAAGTAGAATGGATGGCTTTGAGGTATGTAGAGAAGAGGTGTTGGAAATCCTGGAAAAGGTGAAAATAGATAAGTCCCCTGGGCCTGATGGCATTTATCCTAGGATTCTCTGGGAAGCAAGGGAGGAGATTGCAGAGCCATTGGCCTTGATTTTTATGTCCTCTTTGTCTACAGGAGTAGTCCCAGAAGACTGGAGGATAGCAAATGTGGTTCCCTTGTTCAAAAAGGGGAGTAGGGATAGCCCTAGTAACTATAGGCCGGTGAGTCTCACTTCTGTTGTGGGCAAAGTCTTAGAGAGAATTGTAAGGGATAGCATTTATGCACATCTGGATAGGAATAATGTGATCAAGGATAGTCAGCATGGTTTTGTGAAGGGAAGGTCGTGCCTCACAAACCTTATTGAATTCTTTGAAAAGGTGACGAAAGAGGTTGATGAGGGGAAAGCGGTAGATGTGGTATATATGGATTCTAGTAAGGCGTTTGATAAGGTTCCCCATGGTAGGCTACTGCAGAAAATACGGAGATATGGCATTGAGGGTGAGTTGGAGGTTAGGATTAGGAATTGGCTGGATGGAAGAAGACAGAGGGTAGTAGTTGATGGCAAAGTTTCTTCATGGAGTGCCGTCACTAGCGGTGTTCCGCAAGGATCTGTTTTGGGACCATTGCTGTTTGTCATTTTTATAAATGACCTGGAAGAGGGGTTAGAAGGTTGGGTGAGCAAGTTTGCGGATGATACGAAAGTCGGAGGAGTTGCTGACAGTGAGGAAGGATGTGGCAGGTTACAGCAAGATATAGAGAAGCTGCAGAGCTGGGCAGAAAGGTGGCAGATGGAATACAATGTAGCTAAGTGCGAGGTGATTCACTTTGGGAAGAATAACAAAAAGATGGGGTACTGGGCTAATGGTCGGATACTTGGTAGTGTGGATGAGCAGAGGGATCTTGGTGTCCATGTACACAAATCTTTGAAAGTTGCCACCCAGGTAAATAGTGCGGTGAGGAAGGCATATGGCGTACAGGCTTTTATTGGTACCTTCTGCATAATGCTTTAGGCTTTCAGATAGAAGCTTCTAAAATTTCTTGTGGGAGCGTGGAGTAACACCCATAACTTGGGAAAGGTTTGTATGAAGCTGAAAGCTCAGTTATATGACAAATGAAGATGAGGCTATCAAAGTCTTAAAACTGGAAATTGAAGCCGCAGCTAAGTCAAAACCGATGTGGAATAGAGAAGGGAATTCTTTTTGGTTTTGGAATATTGCACTTAGAACTAAAGTAGCCATTACATTATTTTTAAATTGTGTACCCCAGTTCTAGACTTCCCAATCAGGAGCCTGTATCTGTGATATTTACCCCTTGAAATATTTTGTAAGTTTCTGAGATCATATTTCATTCTTTGAAACAATAGAGAATACGGTCCAGTTTGCCCAATCTCACTTCATAGAACAGTCTTGCCATCTAAAGAATTAAAGTCAAAAAACTGCTGATGCTGGAATCCAAGGTAGACAAGCAGGAGGCTGCAAGACCACAGCATGTCAGGCAGCATCAGGAGATGGAGAAGTCAACTTTTTGGGTATAATGTTCAGGACTGAGGTGGGTGTGAGGGAAGCTTCAGATGATCTTTTTCCACGTATGGAGTCAGCTATTATGAGGGGGCATAGCTTTAAATTAAGGGGGAGTTGGTATAGGACAGATGTTAGGGGTAGGTTCTTTACTCAGCGTGTCGTGAGTTCATGGAATGCCCTGCCAGCAGCAGTGGTGGACTCTCCCTCATTATGGGCATTTAAGCGGGCATTGGATAGGCATATGGAGGATAGTGGACTAGTGTAGGTTAGGTGGGCTTGGATCGGCACAACATCGAGGGCCGAAGGGCCTGTACTGTGCTTTATTCTTCTATGTTCTATATTACCAGCTGAACTTGGATGCTAGCTATTGTGATTCCTGCATGAGAACCCCTAAATCTCTCTATGCTGTAGCTTTCTCCAGTCTTTGTCAATCTAAGTCATATTCAGCTCATTTTTTCTTCCTGTCAAAATGCACATGCTCTCAAGTTATATTCCATATGTCAAGTTTTTGGCCTAGTCACTTTACCTGTCTATAGCCTTCTGTAGACTATGCTATCACTCTCACTACACGTCATCTTACCTACTTTTATGTCACTCAAACTTGGCAATAGTACATTCACTTTAATCATCCAAGTAATTAACATACATTGTAAATAATACTGTGGCATCAACATGGATTCTTGTTGTATTCCAGTAGTTAGAGGTTGCCATCTTGAAAATGCCTCCTCTACCACAAATTATTATTTGTGGTAAAGTCTTCTATTATTTAGTAAATCTCCAACCATGAGTGACAGGTGAGGTGCCAGAAGACTGGAGGTTGGCTAACGTGGTGCCACTATTTAAGAAAGGTGGTAAGGAAAAGCCAGGGAATTATATAATAGTCAGCCTGACAGCGGTGGTGGAGGAAATCCGGCGGGACAGTATTTGGAAAGTAAAGGAATGATTAGGGATAGTCAACATGGCTTTGTGCATGGGAAATCAAGTTTCATTGAGTTCTTTGAAGTAGTAACAAAGGATTGAAAAGGGCAGAGTGTTGGACGTGATCGATACGGACTTTAGTAAGGCGATCGACAAGGTTCCTCATAGTAGACTGGTTAGCAAGGTTAGAATACATAGAATACAGGGAGAACTATCCAAATGGATAAAGAACTGTCTTCTACATTGAGCCAGAGGGTGGTGGTGGAGGGTTACTTTTCAAACTGGAGGCCTGTGACCAGTGGTGTGCCACAGGGATCAGTGCTGGGTCCCCTGGAGTTTATTTTGGATAAATGAGAGGTGCTGCATTTTGGAAAGGCAAATCACCAGGACCTATACACTTAATGGTAAGGTCCTGGGGAGTGTTGTTGAACAAAGAGACCTTGAAGTGCACGTTCAGTTCCTTGAAAGTGGAGTCTCAGGTAGATCAGATAATGAAGGAGGCATTTGGTATGCTTTCCTTTATTGGTCAGACCATTGAGAATAGAACCTGGGAGGTCATGTTGCAACTGTAGAGGACATTGTGTGCAATTCTGGTCTCCCTCCTATAGGATGTTGTGAAATTTGATCAGAAAAAATTTACGAGGATTTTGCCAGAGTTGAGGATTTGAGCTATAAGGAGAGACTGAATAGGCTGGGCCTGTATTCCTTGGAGTGTTGGAGGCTGAAGAGTGACTTTTGAGGTTTATAAAATCATGAGGGGCACGGATAGAATAAATAGACTAGGTCTTTTCTTTGGGTGGTGGGGGGGGGGGGGGGGGGGGGGGGGGGGGGGAGGAGTCCAAAACTAGGGAGTATAAGTTTAGGGTGAGAGGGGAAGTTTTAAAAAAGAGACCTAAGGGGCAACTTTTTCCATGCAAAGAGTGGGGAGTGTATGGAATGAGCTGCCAGAGGAAGTGATGGAGGCTGGTACAATTATAACATTTAAAAGACACCTGAACGGATACATGAATAGGAAGGGTTTCTAGGGAAATAGGCCAAGTGCGAGCAAACAGCTCAAGATTAATCTAGGATATCTGGTCAGCATGGATGAGTTGGACAGAAGGATCTGATTCCAGCTCTAGGACTCTGATTATAATCTATAATCTAATACCCATGCTGGTAAATTTCTGGTCAGATTACACAAGGTTGCCAAATTATCAATTGTTTATTACAATTGGAAAAACAAATTATCCTAAGATAACACCTTAAAAATACACAAGTTACACATGTCTTATGACTTGATTGCAATTGGTTTATGCTAAAAGGACTCTCACTTGATGGTAATGTATTAAATACATGCATTGAATGAGCATGACCAGCAAATAGTGAGGAGACAATTACCATTCAGAATACAATGCGACTATGTTTAAATTACTGAATCTACTAATTTGGAGAGTGATGTTGGAATTTTCAAAGATCCAAGTATTAGGAATTTGCTGTTCTTACCAGAGGACAGCAGAACAATTTCCTTTCACACATAAGGTAATGTCTATTTTTTTTAGACACTACCTTTGTCCAGTACCACCCTCTCCATTAGGAGAAAGAACAGTTTACTGGAATTGATTTTTTTTTTGTGTTGACAAGTTGCTTTATCAAAGGATAAAAATCACAGCTCAGCTCAATCCCATTCTGACAGAAAGTTTACTTATGTACATTTTCCAACAGAAGTAGTTTCATTGTGATTCAGCATTAGAAATCTACCTAAACCAATAAGGCAATATAGTCAACTGTAACTAAGACCAACTAGCTCAGAGTCTGGAAATGAACCTGGGACCTTCAACCTTCAAAAGTGAAAATTTTTTAAGTGCCAAGGATATCACCTTCCATTACAAGCATGGCTTTGTAAGTTTTTTTCACCTCTTTCCAAACATCAAACTGTTGATGATGTCAATGTCATGACAAGATTTTGCCATTAGTGAGAAGGTGCTTTCCTGCTCATTTCTCCAATTCCCTCGAACGAACGAGTGAGCAAAGTGATAAAAACCAACCTAGGATAAGGAGGAAAAGCAATGATTCTCATCTCACCAATAAGACATTGTGTTTACATTCAATAAATGTCAAGATCCTCCTGGCTCTCTATTTGTTCCATATGATTTGCAGTAATCAATCAGATCAAGTATCACAATTCAGATTTTTAGATTCTTGAGAAACAAGAGGTCCAATTTTTATGCAAAGGAACCAGGTTTCCTGATTGAAAGAATAATCCAGAGAGTTTCAGAGTGCCAGCAAAGCTGTGATGGGCTAAATGGCCTCCTTAGTCAAAGAGTCAATATTACTTGTATGATATTATCTGTTGCATAGGTTTCTATTGTACGAAATTTTTTTAAAAAGGTGTTCTCTATAAGAACTCTTATAGGAAAATAACTAAAATCCAATTAAATTGTCACTTGACAAATTAGTTTACAATAGTGAAACTAGAAAAGTACTGGGAGTAATGAATTATTTTCTCGTTGCTTTTGACCCAAGCCTTGATTTAAACCTTTCGCATTGGATACTGTATATTTGCTGTGACTTACTTTAGTAGGCAACAAGTATATCTGCTGCAAAAGGAAGACGAAATAGATAACTGAAAGCAATAAGCTTGAATTAGCATTTCTTCTGTATTAAAGAAACTCATTCCAAAGAGATGAATGATGCATTCTTTTTTATTATTTTTAAGTAGGAAAATAAGTTTGCAAATGTAGCATTAAAAAGAAAAAAAATAGAAAATATCACAAGAAGAGGAAACATAGAGAAAACATAGAATCCAAACCATCCCATTCAGGAATTCAGAAGAAGAACAGAAAAATCAATCACTGGCACTGGCCATACCTATTGGACAGAAGCAATAGATTATGTAGGACATATTCCACTGGAGTCCTGGTCTATACAGGATTAGCTGAGTTACTGTCACAAGAAGATTACTACAACTCTTGGATCATGTAGGTGGATTACTTCTTCAAATAATGTATGACAATTATTCCCCAAGTTTACACCTGAAGATGTCCACTTGGGTGAGGTATCAGGGTTTGTCAGTAGGCATCGAATCCCTTACCTCTTGAGTTAAAGAAAACAGCCTTCTCAGAACAACTTTCTCAGAAATGACAAACTATATTGCTTCATCTACATTTGTTATGCCTTTACTTGTGCTAAAAGCTGGAATCATATTTGAGGCCAACTGGCACTCATGGCTGGAAAATTTGGGTATTCCTTCCTAGAAATGGATCAAGCCAGAGATAGATCCATATCGGCACTTCATCATATACTTAAAATATCTCAAAAATAGTTTTAAAAAAGTCAGGAGCCTGTTCCATTCAAATATTGTGCATACATCAACCACACCTTCCCATCTCCCTGCCAACGCCTACCTCTTTGTTCACCATCTGTCATGCATACTTGTCTCCAGAGAGAGGCAATGACACCACTGTCCACACAGTCAATTACTTATGGAACATAGTAACTTACTATAAAGATGAATCATGTGACTATATACATAACTCATGCCTCAAGTCAAAGGAGTCTGGATTTGGTACTAACACAAATTATGTCAACACAGCTGTGCAGGAGATACCTATTGCATATTAGAAGCGTAATCCTTTCGATAAGGAACTAAACAGAGACCCTGTCTTCAGTAGTAACTGATACACATTAAAGATCTCATGGAATTAACTGAAGAATAGCTGGGAGTTCTTCTAGTGTCTTGCACAATATCCTCATCTCAGCCAACCCCACCAAAAAACAAAACCAAATTACATCAAGTGGTACAGAAGGTTGATAAAGAGGAAAGCTTTAGGTATTATTAAACACCTGGTCAGGCATGTTATGACATACCTCTAGAGCCTATGGGAACCCAGGCATTCTCCCTCAGTCAGCAACATAGCACTGTGCCACAAGAACAAAAAGGATACCTTGACACTGACAAAACGAATTCAAAATATTTTGTACATTTTCAGTTAAATATTTCTCAAGAGGGCAGGAAGGGGGAGTTTAAATCAACAGCATTATCTAAATCTTAATACTGAATTCTTCTTAGCTGGAAATTGATACCAGCTGTTTTTTGGCCAAATTCAAGCAAGTCACAATATCTTCCAGAATGCATAATGAGACCTTGAAGGATTAGAAACAAAAATTTGCACATTTACACTGCAAAAAAAAAACTATTGTCTGCAATATTAGTTTATAATCAATTAATTTACAATTTGTACTGTGCCTATTATTTTGACTGATCTAATGAAAACTTGAAATAGACAGATTGTGGTCCAGTAATGTCACAAAAACATTGTAACTCATTAATATGAACAGTAATAAATCAGCATTTGAATTAAGAAAACAAATGTTTTAAAATATAACAACATGAAGTGCACAACACAACTGAAATTAACATGAAAAGAGGAAAGAAAATGAGTCAAATGTGCTCAATGTGAAAGCTGTTTTGACAATATGTTATAAAAATCAGTCATGTTTCATTGTCAAAGTGAGTAAAACATTTTATCATTGCTGGGATAAAAGTGTTAATCAAATAAGTTAAAATCATTCCATTTTTAACCACATTTTACAAAATAATTTTCGTGATTAAAAATGTTCAAAGAATGACCCACACACTAAGATTTTTTTTCAAAAAAATTTATTTGCTTAAACTCAAACTGGTGAAGTAACTTCATGAGAAACTCCTAGCTAAATTGTGAAAGAATTATTCAGCTACCTTATTTCAAGAAGATCAACACATACTTGAATATAAAAGTGGAAATTGAAACTTGATAAAATTATTAATTTCAAACAAAAATTGTGTGATATCTCATATGATTTTCACATCTCAAACACAAGGAAAATTACAATTTCTCTTTCACACTTACTTGAAGATGCTGATACCAGTTAGGATACAATACCATTGGCAACACATTTCAGTAAGTTACATGGTGGCATATCACATCCAAATCCAATTCTGTCCTCATCTGACATCCACATAACAGAAGGGGCTGCTGGAAATCATCAGGAGGTGAAAGTCTGCATTTCTTTTTCTCTTTTTAAGTCTGGAGGCTGAGATCATGACAGCACTCCAGTGGCATCCCAGATGAGATTATTAAATAAACAACAGAGCAGGATTACATCTGGCACCTTCCTGGTCTGTACCACATTAGTTGATGCATTTGTCCATTAAGGTATCAAAGAACCACAACACCTATATGGTCATTTGTCTGTCATATGTGCAAGAGAATTTATTATTCTAACAACAATATAACGAGATATTGTCAGATAAATCTTTACTCAAAGATGTCATTTCAGTTATATTTATTTTGAAAATCATTTTTGTGGAATAAAGTAGGAAGCTGGTTATTACTTATTAAAAATGTTAAAGCAGAAGATACTGGAAATAATTAGCAGGTACGCAACTTCCTTGGGAGAGAATTAAAACAGATTATTATCAATCTGAAATATTTACTTTGCTTCTGCCTGACCTGGAGTATTTTTCACATTTTTTGCTTATATTTCACATTTCCACCATCCATCACGTTTTGGAGTTGGATTCATCAAGAACTGGTTGCATACTGCAGTAACATATCTTTTTCAAGTAACACGTGTACAGTATTGGGATAGCAAAAACTAATCAGAAATAAATTGAAACAAATCCCATCATTTATAATTACTGAGACAACATCTACAGAAAGTGTACAATAATTTGAAACACTCCCTCTAATTTACTAATGTACAGGTTGTGATAAAAATTTCAGTTTTTTTTAAGCTTTTGGGGAGAAGACACTATCAAGATTCTTTATGTAACTTTGCTGCTCACTGCAAAACATACCAAGATTTAGAATATTTTAGGTCAGAATATTTTAGGTCATATTTACAAATGCCTTTCAAGAAATTATTTTCATGTAGATATTTTTGGGAGCGAACACAATGTCTTGTGCTTACACATCCTTTTAAGAATTAGTGGCAGTCGAAGAATAATAAGTCATTTTTTGAGATTTTGCTATAAGCAGAATTCTTCACAAACAAATTGCAGCTTTTTTATAGAAGTTCTAAATTTGCACAACAAATTGTCAAGCTGCATTTAAGAAGGTAATGCACAATATTGTCACCTAAACAGGCAAGTCAATTTGAGTTGTGTCTATAAAGATTACTGTACATATGTTAATTCTGATAAAGATATGATTCTTACCGTGTTCACAACCAGGCAGACTTGTCAATTTTCAATCCGTCATCACAATATGACAGCAGATAATATCCATGCTCAACCAACAACTGTTTCATAAACACTGCAACAGCTCCTGCTATCATCTCCATATCCAGTTTTCATCATATGAAAAAAAACCTACACCAAGTGAATTGGATTGGGGACGAAGGTGGTGGTGGCGTGTGGGGGGGGAGGAGAGAAGAGAGAAAGGAAAGAAGAAATTGGAGGAAAAACTAAAAGATCAAATATTAAAATGTTATGGAATATGCTTTTTAAAAGTTAGTTATTTTGCAGGCTTTTAAAGAAAAATGTATTTGATATCTTACAAAGTGCATTTTTAAAAAAAAATTGCTTGGTACACTTTTTTTTCATGAAATCAGCTTTTCACTGAATTTGGGGACTTTTAAGTGGGCACTACTGTGTGCCAGTTGTGGGTTCAACGTGCAGGCAAGAAGGCTGACTGGCCCTTTAATGATAACGAAGCGGACACCAAACGGACGTGAGGCACTGTACTGCAATGTACTCACTCACAGGTTCCAGATGTTGTAAATGGACCACTTCTCCGATCACTCCCTGGCATAGCAGCTCCTGCATAAATAGATACTGACGTCACATGTCTTATTTGCAACTTCCAATCTACGCCCTGTCTGCCGCAGACATCACTCCCACCAGCAGCCTATCGGAGGGCGGAATGTAAATGAGACCACCGGCAGGCCGCCCCTGCACTGCAGTTCGTGTATCCCCTTCATATTAATATTCTCCCCTCCCCCTCCAAAGTAGTTACTGAAAGTGCTCCTCCTTGCGTTAGTGCTCTTGGTCGGGAAAAGGGATGGAAAATTCCATTTTTTAAAAAAACTGAACAAGAATTCAGACATTAAATAGGCTACCCAGAAATAATCTTGTCACTCAAACGGGGACTGAGTTTCTGCAGAAAACAGCCTGCGCTCATGCGCACATCGCTGAAACACCAACTGCAATTTGCTAGGTTTTTGTCCGCCATTATATGACGGTTCAGAATTACATTCTTGATTAGCCGAACCGGCAATTAAATCTATCCTACTTATGGCTTAATTTTTAAAAACGTGTTTTTGCTTACACAAATAAATACATTAGAATCGCAAATAATGTAAACAGGACTATATAAAAAGCAAGATTACGCAAAATCACTTGCACTGCAAAAATGTATTATCATAGCAGACATTGACAAAGCTGGAAGGTTTTTGTGTACTTTCCACACAAGGGAATATGAATGTCCTTTGAAATAATGTACCAGTATAACCACTGTAAAGTAACACCATTTGTTCACGAATCTACCCGAGAGACTAAGATTTATTTTAAAGTAGTGAGGGATTACACATTTTATTTCAGATCTAGAGAATATTTCATTTTTATCCCGACAATAAAGGTGCAACTTAGTTACTTTAGCGCAGACCAAGGGTTGCCTTGATGTTTGTTACTGATTTGTTTTATAGGGGCCTTTTGCGAAAGGAAACACTTTCACAATCACTGGCTGTCTCAAAAGACTTGAAGGAGAAAGTGAGGGCTGCAGATGCTGGAGATCAGAGCTGAAAATGTGTTGCTGGAGAAGCGCAGCAGGTCAGGCAACATCCAAGGAACAGGAGAATCGACGTTTCGGGCATGAGCCCTTTTTCAGGAAGAAGCCCTTCCTGAAGAAGGGCTTATGCCCGAAACGTCGATTCTCCTGTTCCTTGGATGCTGCCTGACCTGCTGCGCTTCTCCAGCAACACATTTTCAACTCAAAAGACTTGAAGCCAATTAAGTACTTTTGAAATGTAGTCAACGTTGTAGTGGAAACATGAAGTTTAAAAATTAAAATTGGACTTCAAGATATTTAGGTTACAAATGAATCCAAACATTCATTTCTAAATTTTTGGAACTTTGCGCTTATATAAGATTCTTCTTATGTTTAGCCTTTAGTTGTCTTCCAACTCCTAAAATAGGTATTACTGCCAGAAGGTACATGTGGCGGTATAAAGAAAAATCTACATTTATATAGCATCTTTCAAGACCTCAGGATTTTCGAAAATACTTTACAATCAACAAAGTACTTTTGAAGCATTGTGATGTAGGGAAATGAATATGGGGAGGATACATTATGTAACATGTTACAATAAAAAGGTGGCACATAACATTTTTTTTTAAAATTCCAAATGAGATGTTAGCTACCTGACAAAAGAGCAGCACTCTAAAGCTTGTACTTTCAAATAAACCTAATGTACTATAACCTGGTGTCATATCATTTTTAACTTTGTCCATCCCAGTCCAACACTGGCATATGTTAAATTCTATGAGCTACTGATGTATCAGTTAATTATCTTTTGATTGAAACCACTGCTAAAAACAAACAATATGAAATACAGAAATAACCAAGAACTTAGAGCTAGTTTAGTCTAGAAATTATCCATATTCTGAAGACACAAATGAAAACATCAGAAAGTCTGGCTATTTCTAGCCATGTTCTTCTTGAATCTCGCAAGCTTACATTCAGGTGCACCAAACTGTATATCTTGTCTATTGGGAGCCAGTACCACTAGCAAGGGCCTCAGTGTGGTATAACAGTAGCTAATAAGGAGCAGCTATAAACATGAGCAGCTTGTGACTGGATAGTTATGATGGGCCTGGCTTGTCTGTTGTTAAGATAATGACTAATTTCATTACAAAGTAATCAAATACGTCCGAGCTGAGAAAACACATCGTGGAAGATATGAGATGGTGGGATTATATAGGAGATGAGTGTCAACAGGCAGACAGCTGTATAACTGGCAGACAAGAGAGGCAGTAATGTCTTGTAATGTCTCTAGGCAGCCTAGTTTTGATGACAGACTGACTGGGTATCTCAAATACTGCAGTCACGCCTGACTAAGATTAGTTGTTCTTTACCAGTTATTTTATTGCTCAGTGCCTCTCCTTTCTCGTGTATCCATAGCATGAGTCGTTTATTAATATATGACAAATAACAACATTGCAGCAGCTATTTGAAAATTTGATAGCATCTTTTTAAATCTTTAAACCTAAATATAGGTTTGAACAAAATGCCTATAGCATATCTACTTTTGGGTTTGATTAAACTACTCTGGGATTTTAAATAAAATTAGCTCCTTCATAGTTCAATGTGTGAAACTATAACCTTATGTGATATTTCAGCCATAATAGCTACATAAATCTTAAGGTGAATCCTTGATCTGTAGTAACAATGACCTTTTGTATTTTTATAGCAGATTCAATCCAAAAAAGCATCCCAAGGAACTTCAAAGAGGCACAGACAAAAATGGACTCCCAATTAAATCAAGTGAGATGGATATTAAAGTAGGCCTTAAGGAACAATAGGGAGGTGGAAAGCTGGAGAGGTTTTGAAATGGAATTCCAGAGCATGGAGCCAAGAGTTCTAAAGCACAAGCAACAGAAAAATGGGGGGGGGGGGGGGGGGGGGGGGGGTGCACAAAAATCTAGATTCCGAAGAACAAAAGAGTTATGGAAGGGATGTTACAGGTTTGCAAGTGGTTAGGGTCAGGGAGTATTAGCAGTATTAAGTTAACTGATGTCAATGAGGGTAGAAAGGATATAATAATTGAGCGCAATACCATCACAATGGAATGACAACACAGCTGCTAGTTTATTTATTTTCATTGCAGTGTAACAACGAAGGAGTACCACCTACTCAGAGATGTTACCTTTAAGCTGAGCCACCAAATCCAACTTCAGCTTAATTTCATGCAAAGATCTTTTACAGTTCACTAACAACACAATTTCAGCCAATGTGCAGATTTACATTTTACCCGATATCAACACAAGCACAATAAAACACATTATCTTGCTACTAACATCATTTGCAACCGTGGGTCCTGCTGTACATAATTGGCAGTCATATTTGTCTATATGACAACAGTAATAGCACTTCAAATAATTATTTTTGTCACATGTTCTAGGACATCCAGAGATTATGATAAGGAACCACATAAAAGTTAGACAGCAGATTTTAGTTTTTGTTGCCTGGTCTGTGAGGATTCTGTAACAAAATAGTCTTCATATATAAAAAAATGTTGATAATTTTGTTGCAAATGTTTTGTCCCATATTTTGTGACCATAAACAAATGTAATAAAATATTTCTATACAAAACATTTTGCCAAAAGCCTATTTTAAGAAGACTGTATATAACTCGATATAGAATATACGTGCTGTGTTTTAAGTTCCTTGTTGCTGTCCTTAATTCCTGGTAATTGCTGCAGCTTTTTCTAATTCTTCATTTGTAAGTTAATCATCCTCAACTAATTACAGCAACAAAACCAAAGTTGCTGCAAATACAAGGAAGCATTGCATGATGAAGTGAAATTAGTGCAACCTCTCAGGATTCAGAATAATCTTATTCAAACCAAAAACACACATCAAAGAACTTCAAAGTGCTTTGCAAGTAACAAATCAAAAACACTTTTCTCACAGTTCCAAAAAGCTGTATTACCAAATGAAATTCTGTGGTTTTTAATATATAGCTTTGGAAATTACTTCTAAAATCCATAGTCATCAGACTGTCTGACAGAGGAAAACTATTTTTTTGTATTTTTCTGCCTTGTTTTGAGAAGGTCTAAAGTGCTTCTTAGCCAATTAAATAATGATGTAAGACAAATTCAGTCTCAGAATTGTGCATGAATTCTCATAAACAATGAGATAAATAATACAACTCCAAATTTGTTTTAGTTGTATTGGTTCAGGAATAAATGCTGGTCAGGGCACTAATTAACTCCCAAGTCCTCTTTAAATAATATCATGAGATTTTATCTGACCACCAGAACAGGCAAACAGAGGAAATCAATACTAAGTTGAAAAATCTTCTACATTCGGTGCTCAAGTGCTGAAAGGGTCTAGAAACTATGAAATTCTGCCTCCGATCTTAGACCACAATACTGAGTTAATAATTGTTAGTCCTCTTGAGCTCCATTCTACACAAACACAGTGGCTACAAGCACAGGTCAGAGGATAGGAATACAGTGGAAAGTAACTCACCTTTTGACTCCCAAAATCTGTCATCTACAAGGCACAAGTCAGCAATGTGATGGCATACTCCCCACTTGCCTGAATAAATGCAGCTCCAAAAACACTCAAGAAGTTTGCTACCATCCAGGACAAAGCAACCTGCTTAATTGACACCACATCCATTCCCTCCACCACCAACACTCAATAGCAGCAGTACGCACTATCTGCAAGATGCACTATAGAAATTCTTCAAAGATGCTTAGATATCACCTTCCAACCACGACTGCTTCCATTGAGGAGGACAAGGACAGCAGGTAATGGGAACACTACTACCTGCAAGTTCCCCTTCAAACCACTCACCATCCTGATTTGGAAATATATTGCTGTTCTTTCACTGTCACTGGGTCAAAATCCTGAAATTCTGTCCCTTTGTGGGTCTACTGACAGCACATAAATTCAACGGTTCAAGAAAGTATCTCACCACCACCTTCTCAAGGACAACAAAGGATGAGCAATAAATGCTGGCCAGCCAGCAATGCCTATGTCTCCCAAGTGAACCAAAACTTTTCCAAAACTCCACCATCTGTTTTCAGTAACAAAGGAATCACTTAAACAGAAATAAAATGTTGTGAATGTTGGAAATCTGAAGCAAAAACAGAAACTGCTGGATAAAGTCAGCAGGTCTCACAACATCTGTGGAGACAGTAACAGAGACTTTTCTTTACAGATTTAAAAAAAGAGTCAGATCAGACTTAAAACGTTAACTGTTTCTCTCTCCACCAGTGCGCTGTCAGTTCCGTTGAGATTCTCCAGCATTTTCTGTGTTTGTTTCAAACAATTTATGATTCATTTTCACCCCTGTCCTTTCTAATCTTCATTGGGGGCTCCTAAGGGTTGTCAAAGTAATCCCACCAAGCAGCAGCAACTTCAAGAGAGATGGGGAATAAATGGGAACTAGTCCAGATTTTGGCTTTAAAGTTTACAAATACCTTAAACATAAAAAAGCATAAATTATAGAAGTTCATATTTTCCAGTATAAATAAATGTAAAGTATACAAGTGAGTGTAAAAGCATACATTCTAGCTTACCTGAGCTCAGAGTTTGGTTTGGCTGGAGGAGTCTCACCACTGGTCACAGAATCAGTGGGGAAGACCCATTCGATCTGTGAGGGAGACCCAATGGGAGTACCCTTCAGAAACTTAACTGACCACTTGGTTGCTTTCCCTGTGATTAAAGTCTCCAGTGGAGGAGGTCTCACCTGCCAAGAGTCATTTACCGGAGACTAGCAGATCCTCACACTGCTGGTGCCAAGTGCTAGTAAGAATAATTGCTTCTGGCCTCACTGCAATCAACTATGGCCTAGGATCATGGAAGTACCCTAGGTTGCAGGTAAGTAAAGGCAGAATGGAAACTGCAGGAGAGGGATGCATATGGAATTTTTAGCTTGCAGCAGCAATCTCTCTCCCTAGTACTGGGTCTCTTGATCAGGAACCGACCCTATGGCTACACAGGACTCCCCTGGGAACATGCTGGCAAAACAGACAGGTTTTGCTGGACAGACTTCCGATAGTATGGAAGACCCACGTGGAATCCATTTAATCCCTGAGTCATCATTACTGTGGCTTCTGGGCAATAGACCTCAATGGGCTCATTAGCAAACCCAATGACATCTTGCCACTGGCAGCCAGGAATCCTGTGAAAATCCCTCCTTGCACCAAGCTAATCAGGCAATGTTTCCCTACTGCCAGGAGATTGATACTGGGGAGCTACCATGATTTCTGCTCCAGCCTACAATGTCAGTGGTTTCATCAGGCTGCCTCGAGTGAAATACAGCGGGATTCCTTACTGATATTAATGGATCATGTCATGGCAAGCAAAGCAGCAGATTACACATTTATTTTTCAGATCCTTACTTCGTTTCTCCTCCAATATGCCTTGAACCATTCATCAATCAACTGAACTGGTAAATAATCTATTTTCAAATATCTGTGGATGCTGCTCATGAACCCACCACCAGGAGGTGTTTTCAGAACAGTTCATTGTTGGGTAAGCCCTTTCTAAAACTTTACATTTTAATTTGGAAGACATTTACAAAGTGCCTTATCATGGCAGAGACATATCCTACATTTCTTTTGACAGAATTAACTACATTTTCTTTTACTGTATCTATAAATGAATCAATCATTTCACATGCAGAAATATGTCTCAGACAGAAATCAGATGAAAAACCAGTAACTGTGCTTGTAAGTAATACTCCTCACTTTTAGTTGCACATGATTCTTAATGTTTCTGTGTACTGTTATAATGAGCAAATGGGACCTAGATTAAATTTATCAAAGGATAATACCTCCAATAGTGCAGCATTCCCTCTGTGCTTTAGTAGAATGCTGACCTTAATTATGGGACGTAGACTTGATTCAGGTGAAATTGTCATCCACCGAAAATCTTGCCTTGCAGATTCAGAACTTAGAAACTAGAAAATAAGTGCAGGAGTAGGCCATTTGACCCTTTGAGCCTACACCAACATTCAATGCAATCATGCTGATCATGCAATTTCAATATCCCATTCCTGCTTCCTCTCCATACCCCTTGATCTCTTTTGCCCCCAAGGGCCATGTCCAACTCCCTCTTGAATGTAACTAATATACTGGCCCCAACAGCTGTATGTGGGAGAAACTTCAACAGGTTCACAACTCTCCGAGTGAAGAAATTCTTCCCAATCTCAGTCATAAGAGTCATAGAGCTGTACAGCATGGAAACAGACCCTTTGATCCAATTCATCCATGCCATCTAAATTAATCTAGTCCCATTTGTCAGCAATTGGCCCATATCCCTCTAACCCCTTCCTATTCATATACCCATCCAGATGCCTTTTAAATGTTGCAATTGTACCAGCCTCCACCACTTCCTCTGGCAGCTCATTCCATACACTCACCACCCTCTCCGTGAAGAAGTTGCCCCTTAGGTCCCTTTTATATTTTTCACCTCTCACCCTAAACCCATGCCCTCTAGTTCTGGACTCCCGCACCCCAGGGCAAAGACCTTGTCTATTTATCCTATCCATGCCCCTCATGATTTTATAAACCTCTACAAGGGCCACCCCTCAGCCTCGATGACACTCCAGGGAAAATAGGCCCAGCCTATTCAGCCTCTCCCTATAGCTCAAACTCTCCAACCCTGGCAACATCCTCGTAAGTCTTTTCTGAACCCTTTCAAGTTTCACAAAATCCTTCCTATAGCAGGGAGGCCAGAATTGCATGCAATATTCCACAAGTGGCCTAACCAATGTTCTGTACAACCACAACATGACCTCCCAACTCCTATATTCAATGCATTGAGCAATAAAGGAAAGCATATGAAATGCCTTCTTCACTATCCTGTCTACCTGCAACTCTACTTTCAAGGAACTATGAACCTGCACTCCAAGGTCTCTTTGTTCAGCAACACTCCCCAGGAACTTATCATTAAGTGTATAAGTCCCACTCTGATTTGTGTTTCCAAAATGTAGCACCTCACATTTATCTAAATTAAATTCTATCTGCCACTCCTTGGTCCACCAGCCCATCTTAAGGTCCCGTTATAACCTGAGGTAACATTATTGGCTGTCCACTGCACCACCAATTTTGGTGCCATCTGCAAACTTACTAACCATGTGTTTATATGCAAATCATTTTTATAAATGACAAAAAGCAGTGGACCCAGCACCAATCCTTATGGCACTTTGCTAGTCATAGGCCTCCAGTCTGAAAAGCAACCCTCTACCACTACCTTTTGTCTCCTACCTTTCAACCAGTTCTGTATCCAAATGGCTAGTTCTCCCTGTGTTCCATGTGATCTAACCTTGCTAACCAGCCTACCATGTGAAACCTTGTCAAATGCTTTACTGAAGTCCACATAGAACACATCCACCACTCTGCCTTCATCAATCCTCTTGGTTACTTCTTCAAAAACCTCAATCAAGTTAGTGAGACACGATTTCCCATGCACAAAGTCATGTTGACTAGGCTAATCAGTCCTTGCCTTTCCAAATATATGTAAATCCTCAGGATGCCCTCCAACAACTTGCCCACTAATGATGTCAGGCTCACCAGTCTATAGTTCCCTTACCACTTTTCTTAAATAGTGGCGCCATGTTAGCTAACCTCCACTCTACAACCACCTCACCTGCAGCTATTGATGATACAAATATCTCAGCAAGGGGCCAGGAATTTAATTCCCTAGAGTTATAGAGATGTGCAGCATGGAAACAGTCCCTTTGGTCCAACTCATCCATACTGACCAGATATCCCAACCCAAACTAGTCCCACTTTCCAGCACCCAGCCCATATCCCTCCAAACCTTTCCTATTCATATACCCATCCAGATGCCTTTTAAATGTTCCAATCATACTAGCCTCCATCAGTTCCTCATTCCACACATGTACCACCCTCTGCGTGAAAAGGTTGCCCCTTAGGTCTCTTTTATATCTTTTCCCTCTCACCCTAAACCTATGCCCTCTAGTTCAAGATTTCCCCACCACAGGGAAGAGACTTTAAGTGTATTTATCCTATCCATGCCCCTCATGATTTTGTAAACCTCTATAGGGTCACCCCCCCAAACTTTGACGCGCCAGGGAAAACAGCCCTAGCCTATTCAACCTCTCCCTATTGCTCAACTCCTCTAACTCTGGCAACATCCTTGTAAATCTCTTCTGAAGCCTTTCAAGTTTCACAATATCCTTTTGATAGGAAGGAGACCAGAATTGCACGCAATATTCCAAAAGTGGCCTAACCAATGACCTGTACAGCTGCAGCATGACCTCCCAACTCCTGTACTCAATACTTTGACAAATGAAGGAAAGCATACCAAATGCCTTCTTCACTATCCTATCTATCTGCATACCTCCATTTTCAAGGAGCTATGAACCTGCACTCCAAACTTCCCACAAAATTCTAAGGTATACTTGTTCAGCTTCCAGGGGAATTTATCCATCTTTATGCATTTTACGACGTCCAGCACTGCCTCCTCTGTAATATGGACATTTTTCAAGATGGCACTATTTATTTCCCCAAATTCTCTAGCTTCCATATCTTTCTCCACAGTAAAATCTGATGCAAATTACTCGTTTCTTGAATGGCTTACCCTTTATTCTTAGACTGTGACCCCTAGTTCTGGACTTCCCAACATCAGGAACATTCTTCCCACATCTAGCATATCCAGTCCCATCAGGATTTTATATGTTTCTATGAGATGCCCCCTCATTCTTCTAAATTCTAACAAGTACAAGCCCAATCGATCCAATCTTTCCTTATATGTCAGTCCTGCTATCCCAGGAATCAGTCTGATGAAACTTCGCTCTCTCAATGGCAAGGATGACCTTCCTCAGACCAGGAGACCAAAACTGCACACAATGCTGAAGGTGTGACCTCACCAAGCCTCTGCACAACTGCAGCAATACATCGTTACTCTGATACTCAAAATCTCTCACTATGAAAGTCAGCATGCCATTAGCTTTCCTCACTGCTTGCTGCATTTGCATACCAAGTCGCTTTGCTGCACTTGCATGCCAAGACACACGGGTCGCCTTGTATCTCATCTTTTCCTAAACTGCCACCATTCAGATAATAATCTTTCTTCGTTTTTTGTGACCAAAGTGGTTAACCTCATATTCATCACATTATATTGCATTTGCTAAGTATTTGCCCACTCAGCTAGTCTGTCCAAGTCACCTTTGAAATATAATTTCACAAACATCAGTGCAACTTGCCTGATCTGTAATTCTTCATTTCTGAGCCTGAATAGTGAATGTCATCAAGCTGTTTATATCATCTGGAGAAATCACAGATGAATTCGATCTTATTTGCAATTGGCATCTTCACACAACATTCATTGTAAACCCTCAGATGCTGAAGTACATCAATTCTCATTATCTGTGGAGGATGGAGGCATGGACACGGATAACAAAAAATGTGACTACCACTAAACCTCCTATCTATTGTGAAGGACCATGTGATCAGAATGGACAAGTCAACAGGCCAAAAAAAAAAAAGAAATTGGGTCTGGGGCTGTCCTTTAAAGTGTGTGGATAGCGAATCCATGATAACGCAGAGTGAGTATAGTCTGTGCCAATATGCAGCAAAACTTCGAAAACACAAGTGCCAGGCAAAATATTATCTTCTATAAATGAGAATCTGTCTAGCTCTGTTTCACAGTCAATGCCATTATCATAGTTGAACCCTCTATTATCAACATCCTGGGTTACTATTGATCAGAGACTGAACTGGACCAGTCATATGAATACTGTGGCTACAAGAACAAGTCAGAGATTGGGCAGGTAACTTATCTCCTATGTCCCCAGTACCTGTCTACCATCTACAAAGGACAAGTCAGGAGAGTGATGGAACACTTTTCAAGGGCAATTAGCAATGGACAATAAAGGATGGCCTGAATAGTAACCACCTTGAATGGTAATCTGAAGCAGGTGCCCAGTCTAACTTTTTCCCTCAATCATCTGGGAAACTAAATCCCAAAACATGATGACACTAATATTAGTCACACTGAGTTCAATAGATTAAAAATCAAACATTCCTTGTGAATGTTAAAAGCACATTGTCATATCCCAAGTGTATTCACCCACTTTCCCAACTGGTGAGACCCTAATTGTTTTTATCTCTGTCAATTGAACATGTTTAATACGTGATAAATGCATCTCCTTGTAAATAAATATTTCTGTTCAAATGAACAAAGAATGAAAACCACCACTTCTAAATATTTTTGACAGTGGTCTTGTATATGTGAAAGCCATTAAGTCAGAGGTTACACGTTTTCTTGTCATAAGAACATAATACATAGATTCTGGAGAAAATAACATGGCCCATCAGGCATCTTCCACCATTCAATATTTTCATAGCTGATCATGGGCTTCAATTACACTTTCTCAATCACTTGTCATAGAATCATAGAAAAGTACAGCACAGAAAAAGACCCTTCGGACCAACTTGTCCACGCTGACCAGATAACCCAACCTAATCTAGTCCTATTTGCAAGCACTTAATCCCTATTCCTCTGAACCCTTCCTATTAATATACCCATGCAGATGCCTTTTAAATGTTGTAATTGTACTAGCCCCCACCACTTCCTCTGGCAACTCATTCCATAAATGCACTACCCTCTGTGAGAAAAAGTTACCCCTTTGTTTCCTTTAAATCTTTCTCCTCTCACCCTAAACCTATGCCCTCTAGTTCTGGACTCCCCTACCCCAGGGACAATATCTTGTCTATTTATCCTATCCATGCCCCTCATAATTTTATAAACCTCTATAAGGTCACCCCTCAGCCTCTGAGGCTCCAGATAAAACAGCCCCAGCCTATTCAGCCTCTCCCTACGGCTCAAATACTCCAACCCTGGCAATATCCTTGTAAATCTTTTCTGAACCTTTTCAAGTCTCACAACATCCTTCCAATATGAGGGAGACCAGAATTGCACACAATATTTCAAAAATGGCCTAACCAATGTCCTGTACAGCTGCAGCATGACCTCCCAATTCCTATACTCAACGCTCTGATCAATAAAGGAAAGCATATCAAAGCCTTCTTCACAATCCTATCTACTTGCAACTTTACTTTCAAGGAACTATGAACCTGCACACCAAGGAATCTTTGTTCAACAACACTCCCCAGGACCTTTCCATTAAGTGTATAAGTCCTGCTAAGATTTGCTTTTCCAAAATGCAGCAGCTTGCATTTATCTAAATTAAACTCCATCTGCCATTCCACAGCCCATTGGCCCATCTGATCAAGATTCTATTGTAATCTGCTGTCCACTACATCTTCAATTTTGTTGTCATCTGGGATACAGAACTGGCTTGAAGGTAGAAGACAGAGGGTATGGTGGAGGTTGCTTTTCAAACTGGAGCCCTGTGACCAGTGGTATGCCACAACAATCGGTGCTGAGTCCACTGCTTTTCATAATTTATATAAACGATTCATATCCATTGATTCCCTGAGAGATCAAAAATCTACTGCAACCTTAAATATATTAAATGATGGCATATCTACAAACCTCTGGATCAAGAATTCCAAAGATTCACAACACTTTAAATAAATTCATTTAGTTCCTAGATGATTTGCCCCTTCTAAACTGTGCCTTCATATTCTAGAGCTACAGCTGTGACTTAGAAATTCATTAAATAAGGAATATCAGCAATGATGGTAAACTGACAGCTTAATCCTAAAATCAAAAAATGAAGTAAATTTCTTAACTCCTTTACACAGAGAGTGATTCGAATGTGGAATTTACTACATTTTTATGGACTGGGTAGATGTCATAGATTAATAAGAACCCAGATAAACATGTGAGGGAGAAAGGAACAAATGGATTTGTTGATAGGTTTAAATGAAAAATAGTGAGGGGGGACTAATGTGGAACATAAAAAAAAAGACTAAACGATTTGCCTCCTTTTTCATGCAAACTCATGGGTGGGCCTCTAGTAGTGCAATTGTGTGCTGGCAAAAGCAACATGAACAGATGACCATAGAATCCTACACTCTGGCAGGAACAGAAACAGAAAACAAAACTAGCACCTCTGCCAGGATATCACACCGCAGCTTTCTACAGGTTAGTTCTGGAGATGCAAACACTAACCATTCTTGAATCATGAGTTTTCTGATACAACCAAGTTGTTCATTTGGTAATTTAGCGTTTGTTGATGTGGGACCGCAGTCACAAACACAGTCAGATCAGGAAAGAATGGTAGATTCGCTTCCCTAAAGAACTTTAATGAACTTGTTGGGTTTTTAAAATAAGTTAGCAGTTTGTGGTTAGTTTGCTTATACCAACATTTTATTTCTTGAACTGAAATCAATGCTGGGATTTTCCACTTGAAGCCAAAAAAGACATGGAGGTGAGTGAGCTTCATGTTGTTATTTCTGCTGTGGCCTAAGGAGAGTTATCTCTTGTGGTCACGCCATTTTCAGTTCATTATTTATGCAATGAGATGTTATAGGAATTACTTGGTGATTTGCATACAGGCCAAGATGGGAGATCTCATCGCAGCTGGGGCCTTCTGGCTTTTAAGACTGGCATCATATGTTAAGATGAACATCACTTCAGATGTTGCAGGCCAGGAAGTACTCGTCACATTGTGTTGCTCACCTCTACATGCTGACCAGATGAATAGAAGAAAAGTAAACTAGCTCCCTGCCTCATGGAGCAAGACCTTGAGACTCTGGTAGGTGGGATGACAAAGAGAAGGTCAGTCCTCTTGCTGGTTGACCACAGCAAAAGGTCACCCAGCCTGTACGGGAAGAGATAGCAGTCTAGAAATTAGCTGACAATAAGGTTCTCTCTGGCCTCTAGTGTTCTCCAAAACATTGCTGTCTTCCTAATGTGAACAGCCCTCCTCGTAAGTCTCCTGATCATCAGCCTCATCTTCACCCTCAAACGATTGCTCTCACATTTCCAGTTCTTCCACATCCAGGACATTACCCTTTTGTCAGTTCAATTGATGAAGAACACAGAATGCCACAATGACATCCTGTCTGGAGTATTCTGCAGAGTGAAATTGAGTAGTCCAGGCATCTAAACTTCAGCTTCAGGAGGTTAATAGTCTCTCTCCCGTGGCCCTTGTGAAAGTGGGAGTAGAACTGTCACAGAACTGTGGATTTCTTATGGGTGTCATAAGCCATGTTTGGAGGCTGTAATCTTCATTTGCCAACAGCCATTCCTATATAAGCTGTGAGTGGTCCAGTATGTACGAGTCATAGAGTAATAGAGATGTACAGCATGGAAACAAACCCTTCGGTCCAACCCGTCCATGCCGACCAGATATCCCAACCCAATCTAGTCCCACCTGCCAACACCCGGTCCATATCCCTCCAAACCCTTCCTATTCATATGCCCATCCAAATGCCTTTTAAATGCTGCAAATGTACTAGCTTCCACCACTTCCTCTGGCAACTCATTCCATACACATACCACCCTCTGCGTGAAAAAGTTTTATATTTTATATTTTTCCCCTCTCACCTTAAACCTATGCCCTCTAGTTCTGGATTCCCCCACCCCAGGGATAAGACTTTTATATTTATCCTATCCATTCCCCTCAAGATTTTATAAACCTCTACAAGGTCACCCCTTAGCCTCCGACGCTCCAGAGAAAACAGCCCTAGCCTAATCAACTTCTCCCTATAGCTCAAATTCTTCAACCCTGGCAACATCCTTGTAAATCTTTTCTGAACCTTTTCAAGTTTCACAACACCTTTCTGATAGGAAGGAGACCAAAATTGCACACAATATTCCAACAGTGGCCTAACCAATGTCCTGTACAGCCGCAACATGTCCTCCCAACTCCAGTACTCAATACTCTGACCAATGAAGGAAAGCATACCAAACGTGTTCTTCACTATCCTATCTACCTGCAACTCCACTTTCAAGGAGCTATGAACCTGCACTCCAAGGTTTCTTTGTTGAGCAACGCTCCCTAGGACCTTACCATTAAGCGTATAAGTCCTACTAAGATTTGCTTTCCTAAAATGCAGCACCTCACATTTATCTAGATTAAACTCTGTCTGCCACTTCTCAGCCCATTGGCCCATCTGATTAAAATCCCGTTGTAATCTATGGTGACCTTCTTCGCTGTCCATTACACCTCCAATTTTGGTGTCATCAACAAACTTATTAACTATACCTCTTATGCTCACATCCAAATCATTTATATAAATGATGAAAAATAGTGGTCCCAGCACCGATCCTTGTGGCACTCCACTGGTCACAGGCCTCCAGTCTGAAAAGCAACCCTCCACCACCACCAGTTCTGTATCCAAATGGCTAGTTCTCCCTATATTCTATGACATCTTACCAGTCTCCCATGGGGAACCTTGTCGAATGCCTTTCTGAAGTCCATATAGATCACATCTTTGCTCTGCCCTCATCAATCCTCTTTGTTTCTTCTTCAAAAAACTCAATCAAGTTTGTGAGACATGATTTCCCATGCACAAAGCTATGTTGACTATCCCTAATCAGTCCTTGCCTTTCCAAATACATGTACATCCTGTCCTTCAGGATTCCCTCCAATAACTTGCCCACCACTGACGTCGGGCTCACTGGTCTATAGTTCCCTGGCTTGTCCTTACCACCTTTCTTAAACAGTGGTACCACGTTAGCCAACCTCCAGTCTTCTGGCACCTCACCTATGACTATCGATGATCCAAATATCTCAGCAAGAGGTCCAGCAATCACTTCCCTAGCTTCCCACAGAGTTGTAGGGTACATCTGATCAGGTCCTGGGGATTTTATGCGTTTCAAGACATCCAGCACTTGCTCCTCTGTAATATGGACATTTTTCAAGATGTCACCATCTAATTCCCTACATTCAATATATCTTTCATCTCCTTTTCCACGTGTCACCTCCCAAAATATTTTGGTGTAGACCTCCAAAATGTGACTTTCATAGTCACAAATAAGCTGAACATTAGGAGGGGAATCCTTTGTCATTTTCAATCATTGATTGACAGTAGGGAGCTCTCAAAAATGTGAGTACAAAGAATAGTCAGCATGGCTTTGTGTGTGGGAAATTATGTCTCACTAACTTGATTGACTTTTTTGAATAAGTAACAAAGAGGATTGATGAGGGCAGAGCAGTGGACATGATCTAAATGGACTTCAGTAAGGCCTTCGACAAGGTCTCCTCATGGTAGGCTAGTTAGCAAGGTTAGGTCACATGGAACACCGGGAGAACTAGCCATTTGGATACAGAACTGGCTCGAAGGCAGAAGACAGAGAGTGGTGGTGAAGGGTTACCTTTCAGTGAAGGGAGGCCTGTGAGCAGTGGTGTTGGAGGCTGAGGGGTGATCTTATAGAGATCTATAAAATCATGAGGGGCACTGATAGAGTGAAGAGACAAAGTCTTTTCCCTGGGGTGGGGGAGTCCACAACTAGACGGCACTAGAAAGGAGAAAGATTTAAAAGGGACCTAAGAGGCAACCTTTTCACACAGAAGGTGGTACATGTATGGAACGAGCTGCCAGAGGTAGTGGTGGAGGCTGGTACAATTACACCATTTAAAAGACATCTGGATAGGTATAAGAATAGGAAGGCTTAGAGGGATAGGGGCCAAGTGCTGGCAAATGGGACTAGTTTAGTTTAGGATATCTGATCGGCATGGACAAGTTGGACCGAAGGGTCTGTTTCTGTGCTGTACATCTCTATGACTCTATAACTGATAACATCCTGCACCTGGGGAAAGCCAGAATCCTAATGCTCCAACCATTTGACTGTCTTCACCAATGTTGAACGTAGTGAAGGGGTGGACATTGATGAAAATGGCATCAGTAATATCCTTGATACACATATGAATCCAGGATTGGGAGATACCACAGAGGTCCCCAGTTGCTCCCTGAAACAAACCATGTACATAAAAATGATGAGCATCTGTGACCTTGATGCCCATCAGAATGGAATTGGTATCTAGTCCTTGTTAGCACAAAATCTCATCCAGCAGCTGACACGGTTCTGAGATGGATTGGACATGCTTGAGTCTTCTGCAGCATTTCCATTTTGATATTTGCAGATAACTACAGTGAATTCTATAAACCATTGTTCTCACCATTTCTCTTAGCATCCTTGGTGCTTGTCTTGCTGCTTCTCCTTTTGGAGATGATGCCACAGCCACAGGAGGTTGTTGTTCTTTTTAAAAACAAATGTCTGCCCTTTTAACTACCAGTAAGACAAAGGCCTCATGAACAGCAGGCATGATCTCTGACATTTCAGTGAGTTGATAATCTGAGGGGAAAGTCAGAGAGTGCACAGTGTCCATGAAATGATACCTGAATCCTTCTTAATATTAAAGCTGTATGTTATGCATCACGGAGTGTGGCATGGAGATTCCTAAGGAAGCCGCACCCGTCATGTCTTGATAAGGAACGCTGAGATTTGTGACCTTGCCACATACACAGTGGATTGTCAATATGTCTTCGCTCCATTGGGAATAGGCTTCTCCCAGTAAGCCAGCATGAGACACTTCCCCACGAAACCTCCTTTCCACATCACAGCCCATATAAAGATATGACAGCTACATTGTCCCTCTATACAAGCTATTGATTTTCCTGGCAAAACAGGAACATCAGGTTCTGCTTTCAAGTTCCTCATTGTAATAGACTTCTTGTGCTTAAACTACAAGGAGGCATTTAATGGCACAATGTAACACTAAAGAAGTCATAATTTGCTATTTGCATTCTATGACATTAATTAAACTTTAGGTGAAGTAAGATTTGTAGGCACCTGGATGGCATTGCTTCATCAGTGAAGGCATGATTACTATAATTGCCCCTTGCAGGACCTCAAAAGGGTTATTGCAAATACTGTAGATGAAAGAGTAACTTGCTGCTCCCATTTAGCAAGAGGACACAGCCATTTTGTAACTTCATTGTGCATTTGATTTTCAGTCTGATATGACAAAGTTCCAGCTTTGTGTTCACACAAGTGCCTTGCAGGCTCTGCCTATGACTTATGAATCTACTGCCATTCTTCCTTTCATATTGGCACTCATAACCCTTCAGCCACCCACCCCTGGTGTTTTATTTGAGCTCCTTTGTATTGCTATTGATGTGCTTGTTTTACTCCCAGAGCCCATAAATCTGGAGGGTTCCTATTCCCTTACTGATCCTACGCCCTCTACATGTAGAGTAGGCTCTACGATCTGCCCAAACCATCTCTCTTTGAGATCTGCCAATCCCTTCCAATTAACTATACTGCCAGCAATTGTCCCCAATTATTGTCACTATTCCACCAGAGACCAAAACAATCACTAGAATTAATCTGCCCTCTTTCCTGAGGACACCATGGACATCCATTTGATAAACCTCCTTGTCTATTTGCAACCAAACCCTCTTGACTCACCATGGCCCAAACTTAGACTGTTCTTTTAACAGCACTCCAACTGACCTATCTGTAATCTCAAGACTGCTGGCATGATGTCAAAGACTGACTGTAGTTCAATCCCAGAGTGCAAGAGCATGGATCCTGCACTCATGTAGAACAATGCACCTGACTCTCCTTTTCTAAAACCCTGAACTGTAATTGGACCAGCCCCTTGACTGACTGAGCAGTAGCCCATTATTGACCAGTGTCCCCCTCACCCGTTAAATGCTCATCCTCATTGACTTTCACATATTGCCATTTCCTTCAAGCACATGCAATTGTTGCTGAATAAGCTGCTACCATATACTGCAGCCCTGACACTGACATGGCATCTTGCTGTACTGCAAAACGTCCACCTCCTCTCCAACTAATATATTTACTCTTGAGTTCCCCATTGCCACAAGCTGTTTATCTCTCCTTCTGTGCTAAAAAGCAAGCTTTACCAGGGATTATAGCTGGCTCTAAATCAGTGCTAAAGACCTGTGCAATAAAAGCAGACTGAGACATAAAGGCTGCCTGTGACTAAAACAATGGTCAAGACCCTATATTCTAAACTGCAAGATAAAACAGAATATGACTGGCTGACCCTCAGGTCCAAAGTACATGATGAGAGTCTAAAATGGTGGCTG
The DNA here is from genome assembly GCF_004010195.1 of Chiloscyllium plagiosum. NCBI lineage: Eukaryota > Metazoa > Chordata > Chondrichthyes > Orectolobiformes > Hemiscylliidae > Chiloscyllium > Chiloscyllium plagiosum. Next base: position 24,801,194 of record NC_057743.1, on the reverse strand, counting down.
AAGTAAGCTTTGAGCAAGCATGATGTTATGATGCTGGTGCTTTGCCAATGCCAAGTTGTGTGGATGAAGGATGCAGAAAATGTCCAATGACCATTTAGAAGAAGTCGCACCACGTGAAGACAAGCTAGATGGCCATCAAGCCATACATTGAGGTACAATGCATTCGGATGAGCCAAGTTATCAGGTACCTGCTTGGATTTATCAGTTGAGTTTTTACACTATTAAGTTTCTCAGTTGTGCAGATGAAAATTGAAAATGTAATGCTGGTATGGAAATTTGGCTAATAATGGGTTGCAATTGAGTGGAAATAAACAAACATCGCATCATCCAATGGCAAAATCTGTACATGCCACCTAATTCTACAGGAGGACTTAACTGGGCGAGTTTTCCTTGATGTCAAAAATCTGGTCTTTGGATTCTTGCCTGATTAATTTATCTCACTTGGCATCATTCTCGCCAACTCAGAGGGAAAACTCTATCCCAGGTTTTCAAACCACCATGCTAGGATTTTGAATCATTTTCTTTTGATTGTTAAACAATCCTTCTAAATTACTATCTGATTTTTTCTTTTCTTACATCCAAATAGTCCAGACATTAGAAAGTTAAAGATCACACAACACCAGATTATAGTCCAACAGGTTTAATTGGAAGTACATTGGCTTTCAGAGCGCCACTCCTTTATTAGGTAGTTGTGGAGGACATAATTGCAAAACACAGAATTTGTAGCAAAAGTTTACAGTGTTATGTGATTGAAATTATACATTGAAAAATCCCTTGATTGCTTGTTGAGTCTTTCATCAGTTCGAATACCATGATAGTTTCACTTCTTTCATGTGTAAATCACAAAACCTTTTTTAAAAGTTGTATTCTCAGGTTAACTGTAACAATTGGTGTTAGCTAGACAATATGTTGAAGGTGTTAGCCCCCTGTGTTCTCTGTCTGTGCCATAATGTTTAGACTGATTCTAATCTAAAAAGTGAGATAACAGAGTCTTACATGAATTCATGCAGTTTTTGAGCAAAGTACAATGCAACTCTGCAAGTACAAATTCACCCCACAAACCTGTGTGTGTGTGTCTGTCTGTCTGGGTTGGGGGGGTTGTGAGAGAGAGTGTATATGTGAGTGTAGTGTGTCTTAAGTCTGTGAGGGAGTGTGTGTGGGAGTGTGCGTGTCTGTAGGAGTGTGTGTGAGTGTATATGTCTGTACGTGAGTGTAGAGTGGTTTAAATATCTGAGAGAATGCAAATGTGAATGAGGGAGTGTGTGTGTCTGTAAGGGTGTGTGTGAGTGTCTGTGTGCGTGTCTGTGTATATGTGTGTTCGTGTGTATGTGTGTGTATAGGAGTGGCTCTGTGTGTGTATGTGTGTGTGTACGAGTGTCTATGTGTGTGTATAGTGTAATGGTGGTCACCTGTAGTGTGACATGAACCCAAGGTCCCAGTTGAGGCCCTCCCTATGGGTACAGAACTTAGCTATTAGCTTCTGCTCGGCCACTTTTCATTGCTGCCTGTCCCGAAGTCCACCTTGGAGAATGGTCACCAGAAAGTCCAAGGTCAAATGTCCTTGGGTGGCATGGTGGCACAGTGGTTAACACTGTTGCCTCACAGCGCCAGAGACCCGGGTTCAATTCCCGCCTCAGGCGACTGACTGTGTGGAGTTTGCACATTCTCCCCGTGTCTGCATGGGTTTCCTCCAGGATCTGGATCCGGGTGGGTTGCACTTCGGCAGCTCGGTGTGGACTTGTTGGGCCAGAGAGCCTGTTTCCACGCTGTAAGTAATCTAAAAAAAATGTCCTGGACCGCTGAAGTGTTCCCCAACTGGGAGGGAACACTCCTGTCTGTTGATTGTTGTGCGGTGCCTATTCATCCACTGCTGTAGCTTTTGCTCGATTTCCCCAATGTACCATGCCTCAGGGCATCCTTTCCTGCAACGTATAAGATAAACAATGTTGGCTGAGTCACATGAGTACCTGCCATGTACATGGTGGGAGGTGTCCCTGTGTGTAATGGTGGTATCCATGTCCACACTCTGACATGAGTTGCAATGCCTACCGTGACAGGATTGTATGGAGTTGTCCTGAAAGTCGGGCAGCTTGCTACAAACAATGATCTGTTTGAGGTTTGGCAGTTGTTTAAAGGCAAGCAGTGGAAGTGTGGGGAAGGTCCTGGCGAGGTGCTCATCCTCATTGATAATGTGTTGCAGGTGACGAAGAACATGGTGTAGTTTTTCAGCTCCTGGGAAGTACTGAACAACGAAGGGTATCCTGTCAGTTGCAGCATGTATCTGTCTCCTGAGGAGTCATTACGGTTCCTTGCTGCGGCACGTCTGAACTGGCGGTCGATGAGTTGAGCATCGTACCCTGTTCTTATGAGGTCATCCCTGAGTACTTCCAGGTGCCCGTCACGTTCAACATCATCTGAACAGATGCGGTGTATGTGTAGGGCTTGTCCATAGGGGATGGCTGTTTTAATATGCTTTGGGTGGAAGCTGGAGAAGTGTAGCATTGTGAGGTTATCTGTGGGTTTGCAGTAGAATGTGGTGCTGAAGTGTCCATTCTTGATGGAGATGTTTGTGTCCAAGAATGAGACAGGTAGTCGAGAGTAGTCCATGGTGAGTTTGATGGTGGGATGAAACTTGTTGATATCACTGTGTAGTTTTATCAGTGACTCCTCGCCATGGGTCCAGAGGAAGAAAATGTCGTCAGTGTATCTGGTATATAATGTTGGTTGGAGGTCCTGCGTAGAGAAGAAGTCTTGTTCGAACCTGTGCATGAAGATGTTGGCATATTGGGGTGCAAATTTGGTCCCCTTGGCTGTTCCATGTGTCTGGATGAAGAACTGGTTGTCAAAAGTGAAGACGTTGTGATTGAGGATAAAGCGGATGAGTTGTACGACGGTGTTTGGAGATCGGCAGTTGTTGATGTTGAGTACTGAGGCTGTTGCCGCGATGCTGTCATTGTTGGGGATGCTGGTGTCGAGTGCTGAAACATCCATTGTGACGAGGAATGTTACCGGTTTGACTGGTCCATGGGTGCTGAGTTTCTGTAAGAAATCCGTAGTGTCGTGACAGAAGCTGGGGATCCCCTGTACAATAGGTTTCAAGATGCCGACAACATAGCCAGAGAGATTCTCACACAGGGTCCCATTGTCTGATATGATGGGACGTCCTGGTGTGTTGGCTTTGTGTACCTTTGGAAGGCAGTAGAAGTCGCCTACACGAGAAGTACAACTCCATACAACCCTGTCACAGTAGATGCTACAAGACATGTCAGAGTGTGGACATGGATACCACCATTACACATGGGGACACCTCCCATCATATACGTGGCAGATACTCATGTGACTCAGGCAACGTTTTCTATCTTATACGTTGCAGGCAAGGATGCCCTGTGGCATGGTACATTGGGGAAACCAAGCAAAGGCTACGGCAACTGATGAATGGGCACCGCACAACAATCAACAGACAGGAGTGTTCCCTCCCAGTTGGGGAATACTTCAGCGGTACAGGACATTCGACCTCGGACCTTCTGGCGACCATCCTCTAAGGCGGACTTCGGGACAGGCAGCAGCGAAAAGTGGCCGAGCAGAGGCTGATAGTCAGGGACATGAACCACTCTACACATGCACACACTCTCTCTCAGAGAGACTCACAACCCCCCACCCCAGACACACACACATACTCCTACAGACACACACACTCCCATACTCACACATGCTCTCCCTCACAGACTTAAGACACTCTACACTCACACATGCACACACATACACACTCTCTCTCACACTCACAATCTGCACCCCCCTCCCCAACCCAGACAGACAGACGGACACACACACAAAGACCCACATGCACACATATACATATACATTTGTGGGGTGAATTTGTAATTTGTACTTTGCTCAAAAACTGCATGAATTCATGTAAGACTCTGTTATCTCACTTCTTAGATTATGATCAGTCTAAACATTATGGCACAGACAGAGAACACGGAGGCTAACACCTTCAACATATTGTCTAGCTAACACCAATTATTACAGTTAACCTGAGAATACAACTTTTAAAAAAAGTTTTGTGATTTACACATGAAAGAAGTGAAACTATCATGGTATTTGAACAGATGAAAGACTCAACCAACAATCAAGGGATTTTTCAATGTATAATTTCAGTTACACCACTCTGTAAACTTTTGCTATAAATTCTGTGTCTTGCAATTATGTCCTCCACAACCACCTGAAGAAGGAGCGGCGCTCCGAAAGCTAGTGCTTCCAATTAAACCTGTTGGACTATAACCTGGTGTTGTGTGATTTTTAACTTTGTACACCCCAGTCCAACACCAGCATCTCCAAATCAGACATTAGAAGTATGGATTAAATAAAATGTAAAATATTTATGGAATTTTGCAATTGATTCAAAATTAGATGTTACAAATTTGTAATTATCCAGCGATGGGAAGTAGTTTTGCTTTGAGCCACTTTGAAACAATCCTAGCAAAAAACCGAAAAGGTCCTATATTGTATTTGGAACTACAATCCAGCAAGAAGTCAACACCTTCTGGTGAAAAAGGGAGAGAAAATTTGTCAGAGAAACTTGCAGCACTTTTGCCAGTAATAGCATCATACTGTAAATCACTGTAGAATTTCAGGTAATGCTGCCAAGAATTGCATTTACTAAATGGGGGAGTCTGTACAGCAACAAGCATTAAGATACATTATATTTCCTCAATGTTGCTAAAGTTGTCTGACAAATCAGTCAGTGATGAGGCATGCTGAAAAATACACTTCATTTTCTGTGCATTTGTGATATTTATTATTTCGGCTCACGCCTAACTTACTATAACAAGAGTAACAATGCATGGAGATAGAATCAAAGGGAGAGTGAAAATGATAAAGAGAAACACAAGTGACTTGATAATCCAATTGCATTGGATGCTGACCATTTTGTTTCTGAATAAAAGGATAAATAATTTATTTTGCCGGGGTAAAGACCATATCCTTGGCGTATACATGCTTCATTTAAATTAATATAGTCCAGAATACATTTGTTTTGCATACCAACTCCAATTCTTCAATTGGTGTCATATCAAGCATGACTGCAGGCCTGTTATACCAATGTGCACAGAACTAAGTTTATTCAATCCTCCTTTGGTTACCAGTTGATTTTGTGAATAAATTGCTCATCATACTAGCAAGCTACTTAAACTAATAATTCCTAAATTTGATCCCTAGTCAGTATTCAGTTAGCTGCTCTTAGTTGGAGCAAGATTAAGAGTGATACAATTAGTCTAGGCATTTGTTTAAATTGTTTGGGTTTGCTGTCAATTTAACAGAAAGGGTTAAAGATAGCCTGTGGGCTGTTGTGGCACAATGGTAGTATTCCTACCTCTGAACCAAGATATGTAGTTTCAAGCACCAACTGCTCTAGAAGTGTGTAATTACACCTCCGAATAGGTTGATTAGAAAAAAGGTTAAAGATAGCCTGATCAAGTCAATTTGAATCCTGCTAATTGATTCTAGTTTCACTTCCTGTATTCAGTGGAATATTATTTTTGTTGCAGTTTGCCTGAATTGTCAGTGTTTGGGTTGCAGCAGTTAATATAGCCAGCTAAACAGGATGCAGGAGCCATAGAGAAACATTGTTAACACACACTCTCATCTGGAAAGGATGCATGGTTGACAGCAGCCAAGGAAAGCTGGATAAAATAATTTTGTAAACATACTTCTTGACACATTGTTATCACAGAGGTTGGAACAGTGCACTGTTTCCTTTTCTGTTCTCACTCCTCCACAGGTCACAACAATTTGAACTCAAACCAGATTGGTGAATCACCAGTCATTTGGGCCCCGACTGGATCAGACTCAGTATTAAGAACAAGTCAGCCAGGTTTTTTTAGCGTTTTTAAAATCTATTCACAGGATGTGGGTGGTGCTGGCTAGACCAGTATTTATCGCACATCCAAATGCCCAGGGGACAGATAAAAGCCAACCACTTTGCTGAGGGTCTACAGTTAAATGTAGGCCAGTAGATCTCATTCTGGGAAATCTTTAATCTAAATTTTTAGGGACTTCCTTTGTAGATTAGATTAGATTCCCTACAGTGTGGAAATAGGCCCTTCAGCCCAACAAGTCCTCTGAAGAGTAACCCATTCCCCTACCCTATATTTACTCCTGACTAATGCACCTAACACTATGGGCAATTTAGCATGGCCAATTCACCTAACGTGCACATCTTTGGACTGTGGGAGGAAACTGGATACATGGAGAATGTGCAAACTCCACACAAACAGTTGCCCGAGATAGGAATTGAACCCGGGTTCCTGGCACTGTCAGGCAGCTGTGCTAACCACTGAGCCACTCTGCCGCCCATTAGTGAACTAGATGAATTTTTATAGCAATCAATAGTGGTCGCCATTACTCATACTTTCTTTTTAATTCCAGATTTTACTGAATTCAAATTTCACCATTTGCCATTGTGGGATTTGTATCCGTGGCCCCCAGAGCATTGGCCTGGGCCTCTGGATTGCTAGTCCAGAGACAACACCACTACACCATCACCCCCTCAACAAATAACTAGTACAGAAAACAAGTTTAAGCAAGCAAAGATGCAAGCAATTTAGCTATCCCTATAAAAGAAAACTAGCACACACTCACAAGTCTGAGAAGAAACAAAACAAAATTGCAATGTGCTAGCTTTAAAATACTTTGATCAAGTAGCAAATGGTGTTCAGATTCCAAAGATATTCTGCACACACAAGCTGCTGGCACTTTGCTGAGTTGATCAGGAAGGGTAAAACAAAATCTCTAGACATCATTAATTGATTTGTACCTATCATGGGACAGATTATGGTCAGGAAGGTGTTGGCTATAAGCAATGATGCCCCAGAGTGGGTACGTATACCATTCAGGTGAAGAAGAAGAAAGTGAGCAAAGTCCTACAACTCTACACTCACCAAGCCCTCCATCAAGCAGAATGCATCAAAGAGGGATTCAGGGAAGGGACAGAGGATAATAAATAATGAGACAACAGACCTCCAAATTCCACACTATACCCCTAGCCTTCCACTCCTCAGCAGACTGAATCTATAGAGAAGGAACCAGCAGCTGAACTAACAGCAGAGTGGATGAAGAAGTCCAAGAAAAAGCAAGGCCAGGATGGGTCCAAACCATGGCCTAAACCAATGGCAAAAGATCATTCCCTTCTGACATGCATGAGAAGGATGATAAGAGTGGAACCTTCAGAAGTCACAGCAAAACTTGAGGGAGCTAAAGGAGAAGACATGTGAGCCCCACAACATTCCAGATAGTAGAGACCAGTGCACACCAATCACACAGCTAAAGGACAAGTGCAGACCAGCTCCAGGGAGCCAGGGGCAGCAACGCCCTTACAGGGGAACTGATGGAGGAATTCTCCAATTGGGAACAGTACAAGCTCTGCCTCATGCATGAATTCACCAATTCTATCCTGGCTGGACAATTCTAATGCGATAGACCAAGGTGGTTTCCATACCCATTACTAGTGGGACAATTTATAATCATTGTGGGGATGTAGGAGCAGACCCAAGCAATGAAACTGAAGAAGAGAAAATGGCAATAGTATGTAACTGTCTTTTTTTTTATCTGTGTACGTTCATTAAAATGCCATCAAGTGATATGTTTCAACTTTGGATTACTGTTTTTGCAAGACTGTGCAATATTACACCTCAGCTTCTGTAGACAGTAGTTAAGAAGATGGTCTGATTGGCCATTCCTCTGTCCAGGGTATTCTGCTGTAGGGAAGAATACCACCATCTCTGACATTAAATGGATGATGGATGATCACCTCCTCATGGCAGATGTACAAAAATGCTTTGCTCTGGGTATTAACACGTCTGGTCCAGCTCAAAACAATAAATGGACATCCTTCAGCAATTCCAATCACTGTTTGCAGCATACAGGCTAGTCAATCTAGGCAGTGACTTTAACTGCATAATTGATGTGGCTGTATGATCTGTCAGGGCAGACTCAGACTTAAGATGGAAATGGTAAAATATGCCAAGTTGCATGATGTGTTCAGCAACCCTACAAATGGAAAGCAGCATGGATATACCTGGTCGACACCAGATGGGTCTGGCTATTCTGGGGTAGAGTTCCTGTTTGTGTCCCATATGTTCACGGTTAGATGTACTGATATTAGCTGGTGTTCTTCTTTGATCACTGCTTCCTACTAGGTGATTATAACCTGCAGGCAGACCACAGAAGTACCAAAGGGTGCAGAAAGCAAAAATGGGTTTGCTGACCCCAGGAAACATTAAATAACTCAAAAGGGATTTCGAAGTTTGCAGAACTGTTAATCTTCTCTTTAAGTCTCTAGGATTCCAGTGGGAAGCAATCAAAATAAACACCAAGATCTTCATCCTAAAAGGGATTCCACAGGACAAAAGAGGAACAGGAGGAAAATGTTGCAGAAAAGCATGCAGAATCAGCTCTGACTGAAGTTCATGGAGGTCAATTTAAAGTATGATCTCCAAAAAAATGACAAGCTAACATGCCTTGCTCTTATCCTCAGAGGTCTATAGAATCATCTTCTAGGAGAAATCCACTCCATGGAGGAGGATGATATATGTTCACATTTCTTCTTCCAGATGGTAACAGAGACAGCACTGTGATCAACAACCTGAAGGACGAAGTTGACTTCGTAAAGTAACTGCAGTCTGGCATTTTGATGGTCAACAGATCCTTTTATGCTGAAGTCCACATACAACACAGCTTCACTATCTAATTCTGTCTTCCATCATGGAGGTCTTAGATGGCAGCATATGGAAAAGTCTGGTCAAACCACTAATTGTGGATGAGCTGACTAAAGCCCTTGAGTCTTCAAGAAAAATAAAACTCCTGAAGGTTATGGCTTATTGGTTGAGTTGTGTTCATCTCTGTGGCCAGGAACGACTGGAGGTGTATGAGAGTGTGCTTCCAGTCCGCAACATGTCCAAAGTTACAGGGCAAGGCATCATCAACTTCCATAAGCAAAAGGGGGAAGAGGGAAGTAATTAAAGAGTGATGACCCATTTCACTGATGAATACGGACTACAGATTTCTATCCAAGGTCATTGCCAATCATGTCAGGTCTGCTGGAATTGGTGATTCACCCTCACCAGACTGTACTGTACCCAGCAGGTATCACAAGTGTGTTGTCCATGGGTGGAACCTTCCACGCCCGCCTAGAATTTTGATAAGATTGGGTGAGGAATTTGATTTGGCAGGAGGCATAAATTCAGTTTCCCAATGGCAGGTTAAAATTTTGTTATTAAGTTCTCAGAACCTTCAAGCTAATTGGCTTTCCAGATCTTCATGGTTAAGAACTTGTTCTGCATTCATTAGTATGTCATAAATAATCACTGATACCCCAGCCCATTGGAATTTTATTGACCGGTGTAATCTTGTTTGCCAAAAATGGGAAATTTGTTCACAAACCCTACTCTGTATATGAAGAGTGTATCTGGTGGGTAGACGTTTTCCTCCAAGCTTTGGTGAGTACAAATTTCTTTGTTTACATGGCTCCTTCAAAACCAAGCTTCTTTGCATAAAACGAAGAGTGTGGTGCTGGAAAAGCACAGACAGTCAGGCAAAATCTGAGGAGCAGGAAAATCAACATTTCGAGCTTATGCTCAAAACGTCAATTCTCCTGCTCCTTGGATGCTGCCTGACTGGCTGTGCTTTTCCAGCAATACTCTGATCTCCAGCATCTGCAGTTCTCACTTTTTCCTTCTTTGCATAAATGCTTACAATGTTAGAGGTGAAGCTCTCCATGTTGATCATCTCAAAAGCAGTCTCATACACAGTCTGTTTTGTCTTTGTTAAACACTTACAATATTGGCATGAAGCCTGGCTGGGCCAGCATGCCATCCAAACATGACAGCCGCAGTGGCTAATACCAGCAAACCCAACCTAGTCAAACTCAAAAGAGGGCTCAACTCAAAAGGCCGTCTTTTTGCAGTTGTGACATTGTCCCACACAAGCCTTTACCAAGAAGCTGTCTGATGTATAAATTATTCTAGTTGTAATGAAAGGTCAATGACTTAATGGTACATGAACTGTTTGGTGTTGCATTTGTGTTTTAAATATGAATCTTGGCAGTTGGGTGAGAGAAAGTACCACTGTGACGCCAATAGACTTATTGTGGTAGTTGCAATAAGCAGCAGACATTAATTTTACATTTGGCATCTGATGCAACTGCATGATCCTAAGCTCCTGCATGAGTGTTCTCTGAACTGACCAATACCAATTCATACTCATAAGAACTTGAAGAATTAAGTATACGGTGGCCCATATCCTGAAGGAGCACAGCAGATCATTTGTCTTCTTGCAGCACTGGAACAAAGGCTCTGATCTCTGTAGCCACTTCTGTCCAGGCTGCATTCATCTGTCAGGATGGTCTGCTGTTGCCATCCAATTGGAAAATAATTTTTTTTCTCTCCTGGACAGTCTTCAGGAAAACCTCCAGGGAGGCATAATTAAAGGGTCAGTCTGCATTTTGTCTGGTCTCTGACATCTTTAGAGGTGAGCGGGGTGATGGTCAAAGACTGGGTGTGCAGAGTGAGGTGCTATTCAAGTGCTTTTTCAACAGAAAGCCCAGGAAGTTGGGGCCCAAAAAGTCCCAGAGGGTATCAGAACTTCTTGCCCATGAAATTTGGTAACTTACCTGTATATGAATATTATATGAGTGGAGAAGAATGTGAACACACAAGAAAATCCAGCAGCATTCTGAGCAGAAGTTGCTCTCACTTTTGCACCCACCTCCACTTTTTCTCAAAAATAAAAGTGCCCAGCAGACTGAAAACCATGGCTATACACTCATAATTTTCAAACATGTGAAACCAGCTGGTGACATCCTCTGCAAATAATCCAAACTCTGAAAGTTACTGCTGAGAGGTTCTGACTGGGAGATAAATCTAGGTATTGATTCACCATCATTAAATCCAAACAATTCAACTCGAGAAGAAGGTTAGCTGAAAGAATTGTGAGTTGAAGGGCAGTGTTGACAGATAAGCTGATGGAAAGGAGAAACACAGTTTTAATTCTTGCGTATAGTACATACTGAGCAGACCAAGTCAAGTATGAATGTGAATGAATCCTGATTCTGCATGCATGAGTAGAGTTACAAATAGCTGGAAGAATTCTATTACCACCCATGTTGCAATGAGAGTAGTTGAATTTTGTATCCACTCCAACAAAAGTTATTCCTATTTTCAGAAGACCAATATTATCCCTCAACCATAAAACATGTGATCCAGTCATCTTTCACTTTACTATTTATGGAATCTTGCTGTGTCCAAAATTGGCTGTTCTATTTCCTAAATTACAACAAGATTAAACTACATAAGTAATTTATTGGGAAAGAAAACAAATTCTGGGTAATCCAAGCTGGAGGACGGGAAAATGTTGGGGCTGTAAAGGCAAATCCTTTTTTAAGATATTATCAGTGTTGGAGCTGAATTCCTCGAATTCCTGGAGCAGTAATTAATGTTTTATAAGCCATTGCATTGTTTTGAAACTTTGAGCAAAAAAAATCAAAACAATGGCACTTTAAAAAGGAAGACGACAGACAATGGGCAGTGATTCAAACGGAGAAAGAAACCGATACTGCTGCCTGATCGAGCAGTAATCTGCACAGCTGCTGCCTTTGCTGTCTGTTTTCAAGTATCTCTGGACATCAGAGTTTGTTTTAAGAAAAATAAAAAAACCAGTGAAATTCACAGCTGACCTTGAAGAAACCAGTGTGTGCGAGTTCACAGCAGGGGAGCAAATCAGTGGCTTTTTAAAGTGTACCCTTACTGGTTTTCTTTTGTAAATCTACATAGTGAGTAAAGTGAGTTTTTTAAATTATGTGTTGTTATTGATTAAATTTTAAAAATATAAAAACGTAAGTGTTAAGCTCGTCTGGAGCAGTGTTTTTTAGAGCAGTAAGATGGTGCTATTTTCTGGGTCTGTAGTTTGTGAAGGTGCAAAGATGACCCATAGTAGACTGATGTGCTTTTCCTGTTGGAGGTGGGAGAGTTCCCATGTTACTGATGATTATGTCTACAGGAAGTGTGTTTGGTTGTGAATCCTATCGGATCACATGGATCGGTTGGAGTGGCAGTTAGAGGCAAGGAGGAATTTACAGGAGCTAGAGGGTGTGATGGATGCCAGTTGCAGCGAGGGAGATAAACTGAAGATACTGTCAGGTAGACGGGTGAGCTCCAGAAAAGGTAGGAGAGGGAGGCAGGTAGTGCAGGAGTGTCCTGTAGCTTTCCCCTTCTCACGGAGGTGGCAGGTACTCTGGTGACTCAGCCAACATTGTCTATCTTATACGCTGCGGGCAAGGCTGTCCCGAGGTACACTGACAAGACCAAGCAGATGCTATGACAACTGATGAATGGACATCACGCAACAATTGCCAAACAGGGATGTTCCCTCCCAGTTGGGAATACTTCAGCAGTCGGCCTTGGATCTTTGGGTGACCGTCCTCTTTTGGGGACCTCAGGAGAGGCAACAATGCAGAGTGACCGAGCAGAGGCTGATAGCCAAGTTCGGTACCAATGAGATGGCCTTAACCGGGACCTTGGGTTCATGTCACACTACAGGTGACCACACTACACTACATAACACACACACACACCCTCTCACAGGCCTACACTCCGTCACACTCATGCACACACTCTACCAAGCATACACTAACACACTCTCACGCACACACACACACATATGGGGTAGATTTGCATTTGCAGAATTGTATTTGCAGATACGTTCTATTTTGTTCAAAAAGCACACAATCTGCAGGCAGTCAATCAATGTGACATTTTATAAGTTCCTACGTTGGAAATAGAACCAGTCTGACTAAGATTGGAATACAGAAAGACTTTAACCTCATACCTTTAATCCATTGTCTGAGCTGAGATGTCACCTTTTTATTTATAAAACCTCAAGCTATCTTGGGAATGTGACTTGAAAGTTTTGGGATTTACATATTAATGAATTGATACCTGCAACCTATTCTAAAAGTTCAAAGACTTAACAGCAATCTAGGTTTGTTCAATATACCATATCAGTTGCATAACACTACGATCTTTTGCTATAAATTCTGTGTCTTATGATCCTGCCCCACTAGATACCTGATGAAGGAGCAGATTCTCCAGAATAATAGTTCTATTCAACTTGAAATGCTAACCTTTGTTTCTCTCTCTCCACAGATGCTGCCAGACCTGTTGAATATTTCCAGCATTATATTCCAAATTTCTAGCATCTCCAATATTGAACTTTTATGTAATTTCACTTAACTGTTATGTAAAATATAATCACATTCAGCTATTCTATGAAGTAACAGTATAATTCAAGACCGCAATTACAAAAATATACAATACATTTTACTTCAAAAGATATTCATCCAAACAAATGAGTATTTACAAAGCACTGAAATGGTTAAGTTATAATATTTACTGTAGATAGATCTGCCAGCTAGAGATTTTTTTCTGATCGCACAATAAAACTTGACAAATGAAATATTATAAGATTTACAAGTTTTTGGAACAAATAAACCATACAAATAAAAAAATGCACAATGTAGAATGAAAATACTACTCGAAGTAACAATGACATGCTGTTCCTTAAAGTGTTAGCTTGTGGTAAGACCACAGCAGCTGTAGACAGAAGCTTTTAATAGTGGTTTAACACATTCTACTCCAAGGAGAAGTTTTGCTTCACTTGTCAAAAATTTTTTACTTTATCTCCCCTCTCTCCAACACTGGTCCTAATATATACATGTTAAGGCTTCACTTTTGACTTTTACATCAGACATCAGAAATGAGGAGGAATTTCTTCCCTCAGAAGGTGCAAGACTTTAGAATTTTCTTTCTCATCTAGCAATCAAGGCTAGATTTTGAATATGCTAAAGCCTTAGTTAGGCAAATGTTTGATTGACAAAGGAGTCAAGCATTATGGACAAGATAGTGGCATGAAGAGCACAATCACATCAAACCTTATTGAATGACAGAGCAAGCTCATTGGGCTGAATGGCCAACTCCTGCTCCAATTTCTTATGATCTTTTATGGAAAGTAAATTTATGCCCACATTAAGGGGGCAAAACCAGTGAAGCACCACTCTCTAGCTTGCACCTGCTATTACATCTGTATGCACCATGTCTGGTGAACAAGATTAAAATTCCACCAGAAAAAGGAGCAACGCTCCGAACAAAGGAGCAGCGCTCCAAAAGCTTGTGATTTCAAATAAACCTGTTGGTTTATAACCTAGCATCATGTGACTTCTGCCAGTGAGAGAGAAGGCAGTGGAGTTGGAAGCAAATGATTCATGGTCGCACTATCTACACTTTGCTCATCATGCCAAATAGCAGAATGAGGGGTTTTAGTAGTTGAGAAGGGACATAGGTAGGAACATACTATGCTACTCAATGTTCTCAGCAAGACCAAAAACCTAAGGGTTTGTCTCAGTGGCCCCTGATATAGGCAACCGTTTCCTCTATAAGGTTAAGATGATGTAGGAAGCCTTGTCATCCATTGATTCTATTCCATTCTGTTATGTACCACTTGTACTGCAATGGGGACAGGGCAAAATGACAGTGATTGTGTTACACTGTGTTTGGATGATGTTCCTGTAACAACTGAGGGAACAGCAGACAGCACAAGGTGATGAGAGGCTAACTGTGCTGGAAGATGTGCAAGTCTGAAGTGGTCTGAACTTTAGGTTAGTCCTAAGTGACAGGCATTAGTGTTGGGTGAATAGCAGGTGCCTTGAACATTACAAGAGAATATTAGGCAAGAGTTGAAAAGTGTAGTGCTGGAAAAGCGCAGCAGGCCAGGCAGCATCCGAGGATCAGGAGAATCGATGTTTCGGGCATAAACGCTTCTTCAGGCCTTTTGCCCAGCGTAGCCAGTCATTTTACATCAAACTTGGATAGTTTGGTGTTATTTTTAAAATGACTAAGGGCAAAAACTCCCGCAGCTCAGGGAGGGACCCCTCTCCCCACCTCCCACCACCCCGCAGCAGCAGAGATGTCCATGGCCGCCTCGGGGGACTTGCCTACGGAGACGACCCTGCTCCCCAGGATCACCAAACTTCAAGAGAAAATCGACGCTTTTATTGAGAAGTCCCGGTCCAGGTGGGAGTCAATCTTGGTCATGCTGCAAAAGAACATGAGCAGCGCGTCAGAGGGGCGGAGCAACGGGCCGCAGCCTCAGAGACGGCTGCCAAGTCATCCATGGGTCAGGTCTGGGCTCTCGAGCAGTGAATCTGGACCCTGGAGGAGTGCATTGATGACTTCGATAATTGGGGCCGTTGGAAAAATATTCGGTTGCTGGGCCTTCCCGAACAGGAAGAGGAAAGCTAGCTTGTGGACTTTCTGGGGCAATGGCTCCCACAATTATTGAAGTTGGAGTCGGGACCGGGCCGGGTGCGGGTGGAGTGGGCCCACCGGATTGCTATATGCAGGCCCAGGTCGGACCAACGCCCCCACCCAGTTCTAATCTGACTCCAATGCTACAAAGAAAAACAAATGCTCCTGGAAGCTCCAGAAGGATCCCCAAGCCATGATGCACAAGAGTTCCAGAATATTATGTGCTCCAGCTGTGGTCCGCAAGAGGAGGACATTCGATGAGGTGAAGAAGCATCTGAGAGATCTAAATATTCAATACTCCATGTGTTATCCAGCAACGCTGCACTTCAGCCATGGAGGATCTGTTTACAACTTTGGGTCGCCGGAAAAAGCAAAAGAATTCTTGGACTCTCTTAAATAGACTGCCGGACTCCAACCCGTATGGATAATGATTTTATTTTGCCCCCCCCCCCCCGTTTTTCCCTTTTTTTCATCCTCTTCCACTCATCTTTCCCTGGGGGGGGCTTGTTCTTTACTCTTCCTTTAGGTTTCTTTTTATGGTTCGTGTGGCTTACTCGATTTGTGCACAAGTGGGGTTGTATTGATTTGCCCTTTTCTTAAGAGCAGGGTTTTCCTCTTTCCTCATTTTACTTAGTCGCCTAATACTTGCTGGGATTGTAATTTTGTAATGTTATATATTTTTATTTTGAATTGTGTTTGCTATACGCACCCAGATGTGTGTGTGTGTGGGTGGGTGGGGTTACTCACTTTTAACTCTGGTTTTATAAAATACTTGAATTTGTCGGCTCCATTCTATCATGCCTGGGCCGAGGACAGGGCCCTAGCTAGGAGAGATTGTGGTGGGGTTATCGATAGGTACTTATGCCCCCTGGGAGCAAGGGGGAAATTCTCCTTTCAAATATGTTTTGCATTTTGTTTCACTTAGGAATAGCGTTTAATTGTGTTGGTTTAAATGTTTTACAGAATTTTTGTATTTGTGAATTTCCTATGGTCTTTATTCAAGGTTTTTTCAATGGGGTTCTTCCTCCTGGGGGTCTCGGGCTTGCCTGGATGATCATGGCTAGCCATTCACTTCGGTGGTGCACCTGGAATGTCAAGGGGAGTAATTCACCAATCAAAAGGAAAAAGATATTATCAAGTCTCAAAAAAAGAAGGGATTGATGTAGCTCTCTTACAGGAGACACATCTATTTGACAAAGAACATTTAAAGTTACAACAGGGTGGATTTGATCAGGCTTTTTTCTCATCTTTCAGATCAAAAAGTAGGGGAGTAGCCATTCTTATTCAGAAGAATCTTCCTTTCCAAATGTTAAGCCAGATAAAAGATGAGTCTGGACGGTATATATTGATCAAAGCCCTAATACATGGAGAGGAATATGGAATTTTGAATCTTTATTCCTCCCCTCCCCCCAAGGGTGCACCCCTTTAAATTTGTAACGGAAGCATTCTCAAGTTGATGGCTTTTGGAGTCCGCCATATAACTATAGGAGGAGATTTTAACTGTATTATGGACATAGAGACAGATAAGATACCTAGAAACACTGTGGGTATATCTTTGTGATCTAGACAACTGGCGGATCTGAATAAGGAGCTAGGGCTAGTACTTGTATGGAGGTGCCTTCACCCTCAGGGTAGAGACTTTAGTTTCTACTCTAACCCACACAAGTGCCATACCAGAATTGATATGAGTTTTGCCCCCTCAACCTTTTTGAATTCCATACTGTCTTGTAAAATAGGTAATATAGCTATTTCTGATCATCCACAGTATATAAGGAAGTCAAGATTAGGGATGATGGGATAGGCCCCCAACATTGGCGTATGGATCCCATCTTATTGAAGGATAGCAAATTTATAAAGTATTTTTCGCTGAAATTCGAAACCTTCTGTGAAATTAATTCTGGTACGGCCAGTAACCTGTCGATGATGTGGGACACCACTAAGGCATATGCGCGAGGCTTGGTCATCTCATATTCTGCGACCTGGAAAAGACAAAAGGGAGAGCAACAGCACCTGCTCAAGGCTTGCTTGAAGGCAGCTGAGACAGCATACGTTGACGGGCCCTCCATTACTAAGCTACAAAGGATCACAGTCCTTAGGGCAGCCTTGAATACCGCACTTACCCAAACAGCAAAGAGGGAAATATTATTTGCAAAGCAGAGACTATTTGAATATGGTGACAAGCCTGGCAGACACCTAGCATACCTTGCTAGAAAGAAAAAGGCTCCCCAAGCCATTAAGTCCACTAAAGAAAGTGCTGGTACCCTGACTTGTGATCATAAAAAGATCAATACAGCCTTTAGAAAATTCTATTTTGTATAAATCGCAGGACTGTGCGGATAGAACTGAGAAGATGGAATCTTCCTTTAAAAATTTGGCCCTTCCGGGCTTAACCTCAGAGCAGGTGTCGATCTTGAATGCCCCATTGACAACCCAGGAAGTACTCGACGCAGTTAGGCAGCTTCAGAGTGGCAAAGCACCTGGACCAGACGGATTCCAGGTTGAGTTCTATAAAGAATTTATAGGGGAACTGGCCGGGCCACTCATAAATATGTATAATTATTCACATAGTCAGGGCTGCCTCCCGCCTTCATTGAGAGAAGCAAATATCTCTCTTATTGCCCATCATATAGACCCATATTCTTGCTAAATGTGGATTTCAAAATTCTTTCTAAAATGTTAGTATTAAGATTCGAGAGGGTCTTACCATACATCATAAAAGAGGACCAGATGGGGTTTATAAAGGGACGCAGGTCAACTAATAATATTAGAACGTTGTTAAAATATGATACAAGCCTGTCAACAGGGAACAATACTGGGTTTAGCTGTCTACTTGGACGCAGAGAAGGCATTTGATCAGGTAGAATGGCCATATCTTTTTTATACACTGGAAAGGTTCGGTGTCGGAGAAGTATTTATTAAATGGGTTTCAGTATTATATAATGGTCCCAAAGCAGCAGTGATCACCAATGGTTTAAGTTCGGATAGCTTTAGTGTTGGCAGGGGTTGTTGTCAGGGATGTGCTCTTTCACCATTATTATTCACGCTAGTGATTGAACCACTGGCGGAAGCTTATGAACTGACCCTAACATAATGGCTCAGAGGATTGGATCAGGCAAACATAAAACCACTCTATATGTGGATGATGTCCTCCTCTTCTTAAGTGATCCTTTGATATCCGGGCCCTGCCTAATTCAAGTGATCAATTTATTTGGTATGTTCTCAGGCTATAAAATTAATTTTATGAAATTTGAGGCCATGCCGTTGGGAGGTCTTGCCAGTGTATCCAATTTACCGAACGGAATCTGCTTTCCCTTTCGGTGATCACTAAAAGGTTTTCTGTACTTAGGTATTTTTATCTCCCCAGTATTTGGTCAGCTGTATAAAGCTAATTTTGTGCACTTATTAGAGAAAATGAGGCAGGACCTTCAACGCTGGGGAGATCTCCCAATATCCTGGTTAGGCAGAGTAGCCCTAGTTAAGATGAATATCCTATCTTGTCTTCTATATCCTATGAGAATGCTCCTCTTGACGCTGCCGAGACAGGCGTTGCGCAAGCTCTACAGCTGGCTCGGCGATTTTATTTGGAATCATAGACGGCCCCTTATGAAATTAGAAAAGCTGCAGCTTCCACAAGCAAAGGGTGGACTGGACTTCCCAGATTTTAGGAGGTATCAATTGAGCTCCTCATTATCCTATGTAGCTGATTGGGTCTCTTGTGACCCACAATCAATCTGGTTAGATATTGAGACCTCCCAAGCAAAATGTCCCATCATCAATCTTTTATTTATGGACAAGATGAGAGCTATTGTAAAACCCCTATTGTATTAAATACAATTAAAGCCTGGAGGATAATGCGACAAAATGAGGGTAACCGGCAAAAAACCTCCCCTTATACCCCTATAGTGGGAGCACTGGGATTTCAGCCAGGGCTGACAGATGCTACATTTAAAACTTGGAAATCCAGAAGTATCTCCTGTTTGGGAGATCCGTTCAATGGGGAGGTTATGATGTTCTTTGAGCAGTTGCACAAGAAGTTTGGACTGCCTAACAGGGACCTTTCTCGGTATTTCCAAATACGAGACTATATACAAAAGAAGGCCACACTGATAGTCAATCCCTACAAATCGGATAGGGAAGGGAGAGTGCTATGGCAATGGGGCCCCCTTCGGTTAGTACTCTTTATCACTCATTATATAATAAAGTATCCAAAGATATGGGACGATTATTTAAAACCTGGAATCAAGAATTAGGGTTGGAAGTCTCATTAGAAATGTGGGAGGACATCTGGGAAAATACTGGAAAGATCTCTATTTGTAATAGAACTCAGGCTATTCAATTAAAAGATACTCCACGGGCTCATATGGCACCTGAACGACTTGCAAAGTTCAAGGCAGGAGCATCCCCAATGTGTCCTAAATGTAAAATAGAAGTTGGCATTCTCACGCACTGTCTATGGACATGCCATAACATCCACAGGTACTGGGATAGAGTAGTGAATGTCTTGACAGAGGTCTTGGGTACGGAGATTAGATTGGATCCAGTAACCCTGCTTTTGGGCTCTTCAGATTTTCCCTCCCTGGATGTGTACGGGAGGAAATTATTGAACATTCTTTCCTTTTGTGCAAGGAAAAATATTTTAGTGAATTGGGTAGCTGGAGGCCCTCCAGGACTTTCGAACTGGCACAGGTTAGTCATGGAATATATCCCCCTTGACTTCCTCACAAATGTGGTGCACCAAAAAATAGAATTAATCTATAAAACATGACAGCCCTTTTTGAACTATATCAACACAGGTATTTCGGCCATACTGTCCAGGGCTTTTGTCTAGCTGTGGTAATGGTTCTGGCTGGTTCGGGGACTCCCGGGAGGAGGAATCCCGTATAAAGATGGGTTTTATTATGACTTGATGTAAATCTATTTTGAGCATGTATCTAGTTGTTTAATTATTTTGTTGTTTATTGCTAGTAATGTATGATATTCTATTTTATGTTTTGGTTGTTTGTAGGATAGATTAGTAGTTATTTGGGTTTTTCTTTCTCCTTTGTTTTGGTTATTATTTTTTCTTATTTATTTAATTTTATGTTGATGTTTATACTTGTTTGTATTACTTTTGTAATTTTGTAAAAAAAATCTCAAAAATTTTATTTTTACAATAAAAATACCTATTTAAAAAAAAAGACAGTCAAGGAACAAACTTGGTTAGAGACAAGAAAATTACAGGTGCTGGAATCCAAAGTAGACAGGCAGGAGAATGGAAGAACACAGGCAGCATCACGAAGTGGAGAAGTCAATATTTCAGGTGTAATCCTCCTTCAGGACTGCGGGTGGGTGTAGGGAGAGCCGAAAATAATTCATGGCTCATAGTAAAGATATATTCCAGTGAGGAAGGAGAATTGTAGAAAGGGGCTAAGTCAATCATTGTTAGCAAGGGAAGTTAAGGATTGCATCAAATATTGTGGCAAAGATTAGTCGCAAACCACAGGATTGGAAAAGTTTTAAAAACTAACAAAGGATGACCATAAAAAATCAAAGAGAAAGGAAATAAAATTTGAAAAAAAACCTGCAAGTAGTATTAAGATGGACAGCAAGAGCTTCTTTAAATATATAAAAAGGAAGCGAGAGGTCAAAGTGAACATAGCCTTTTAGAGAGTGAAGTTGGGGAAATAATAATGGGGAACCAGGAAAAAGCAGATATGTTTAATAAATGATTTGCACGTCTTCCCAAATAGAAAAAACTAACAGCATTCAAAAATCACTAAGTATTCAAAGGGCAATAGGAGAGGAAATAAAAGCAATAAACATTACTGAAGGAAAAAGTGCAAGAATAACTAATGGAGCTAAAGACCAATAATTCCCAGACCTGATGGTTTACTTCCTAGGATATTAGGGCATATAGCTACAGAGATAGTGAATGCACTGGTAGTAATCATCCTTAGGTTCTGGAAAAGTCTCAGCAGATTAGAAAATGGCCAATGTAACACCTTAAAGGGAGGGAGACAAAAACAGATTCAGTTAGCTTTATAATAGGCTATTATAAAGGATGTAATAGCAGAATGTTTAGGAATACATAATACAATCAAGCACAGTCAGCAAGGCTTGTTGAAGGGGAAATCATGTCTGGCAAGTTTACTAGAATTCTCTGAGGCGGTAACAAAGTATAGTGGATAAAGGGTAAGCAGTAGATGTAATATATTTAGTTTTCTTTATAAGGTACTACAAATTAGGCTACTTAATGAGATAATAGTCCATGACATTGGAGGTACTACATTAGCATGGATGAGGATAAAGGGGAGTACATTTTCAGGAATGGCCACTGTAACTAGTGGAGGGCCACCGGGGTTTGTGCTAGGACCACAATTGTTTATAATATATGTTCATGACTTTGGATGAGGAAAGTGAGTGTATCGACAAGTTTGCAGATGACACAAATTTGGTTGGAAAACAATGGTAAGTTGACCTAACTGGCTACATGAACCAACACCATTTTAGGATGATCCTTGTGGTCCTCCTGATCCCCTCCAAAACCATGGCACCTTTTCTTCTGCTCACTCCCAACACCATAATGCCTCCAGAACTATATCCATCACTTTGAACCCTACCTTTATCTGGTGTGCACTTTGTTATTACTTAAATTGAATTAGCAACACTTAGAATTAATGTCTATGATCTATGATTAATTAAACCTTTTTTCAAATTGATTCACAATTTACATGACAAACGTAAACATATCAAAAGCAAACAGCATTTAAAATTTTCCATGTAGCTCACAAACATTTATGCAAAACTTACACATATTACAAAATGTTGAGACACAAGTTAAAACATCAAATATTGCCTAAAGAGCTAACCATCTAAATCTAAATTCCTTGACTGGTGGGGCAAGTCAAAAACAAATGTTCTACCCAGGTGTTCCTATGTCAAAGAAGCCATCCCTCTAGAAGCTTAAAGACTAGCTTAGGAATCCCATCTAATATATTCTCTTAAGTATTCAATAAATGTTCATATGGCTAAATTCACCAATCACAGAGAAAATCAATAACCTCTCGCAGAGATCTAAGAATCTTACACTTTTCTTTGGCTCCAGAATAAACTTTTGAGCTCCCCTTTTGGAGCTGCTAAGCACTCCCTTAACAGCTGTCAGCTGATTGGAGTACCCCTGAATTCCCTTAGAAAGCAGAAGGGAGAAATGTAGGCAGAAAGGAGATAGATAAGTGGGAGGAAGGTGATATTATGGAAGAGGAGAGGCAGATTAGGAGAGAGGATGAAGAGGGAATTTGAAAGAGAAGTGTGTGATGGAGGAATGTGAGATTGGAGAGGCAAAGGCGCATGTAAGGCAGGGAGAACAAAGTAGCAATTATGTTGGGGAACAAAGTTTACAAATTTATATTTTATAATATCTACATACACTTAATTTTAAAAAAGATGTAGATAAAAGCATATTGCAGCAACAAAAAATGTAACACACCCAGAATAGTCTGCATGCCTCTACTTCTGGGTGGTCATACTCAATGCATTAATGTTGAGAGGCAGACAATGGTTAAAGGAAAACAATCTATCTTACACTAATGTAATTAAAAGGTTTTATAATCTCTAAATAGAAATTCTATTTCTAGAAATGAAAGCGGGGAAGAAAGCAGGGTTCCAATCACTACATTCTGTATTACAGAACAGTTTCTGAAACAATTTTGTTTTCCATTTTGTTCCATCTTCAGCAGAAATATTAAGGACATTGTTAAAAGGTGCTTCCCAAATTTATTTCCTTTCTTTACCTCTTTCTCTTCATGAAGGCATTGGTTTCACACTGTTCCTGTTAGTATCCTATAATTATATCATACCTCCCTATCCTGTCTCTAGCTGTCAGTGTGGGGGATAAGTATTTACTATTTGCTATGTTAATATAAGGCAACAAGGCCTATTCTAATTAAAATTAGGTAGCTCAACTTAGACAGAGCTTGAGGAGAAAGTGAGGTCTGCAGATGCTGGAGATCAGAGCTGAAAATGTGTTGCTGGAACAGCGCAGCAGGTCAGGCAGCATCCAAGGTGGGGGGAGGGGTTCCAGGGAACAGGAGAATCGACATTTTGGGCATAAGCCCTTCTTCAGGAATGAGGAAAGTGTGTCCAGCAGGCTAAGATAAAAGATAGGGAGGAGGGATCAACTTTCTCAACTCTAATATACCAGATAGCATATTAACCTACTGATCCTTCTTTGGTCAAGAGCCAACCTTGGTGTTTATAATGCAACATATTTTAAGTACATTTGATTTCACTCAGGGATCGTTTAACATTTACCCATGTTTAAGCAGTGAGGTTTGGTTGAAAGGGAGTCCCATCTTCCATTAATTCAGCACATCTTCTGGTGGATACACAAAGCAGTATCAGCTTTTGCTAAGTGGAAAGCCTTTGCCTTTGGAGCTGTAGGTCATGGGTTCAAACGCTGTTCCAATACCCAGGTTGACACAGTACTGAGACATGCTGCAATGTCAATGGTGTATTCTTTGGAATGGGTCATTACATTTAGGCCTTGTGATACATCCAACAGACAGGGCAATGAACCCATGGCAAAGGCAGTTCTTCCAGTCTCTGAGTTAATAGCTATCTTTGTAAAAACACCAGTAAAAATGATTATCTGAAACCTTGAGAACTTGCTGTGCACAAATTAGAGTCACAGAGTCATAGAGATGCACAGCACGGAAACAGACCCTTCAGTCCAACTCGTCCATGCTGACCAGATAACCCAACCCAATCTAGTTCCACCTGTCAGCACCTGGCATATATCCCTCCAAACCTTTCCTATTCATATACCCATCCAGATATATTTTAAATGTTACAATTGTACGAGCCTCCACTACTTCCTCTGGCAGCTCATTCCATACACGTATCATGCTCTGCATGAAAAAGTTGCCCCTTAGGTCTCTTTTATATATTTCCCCTCTCACCCTAAACCTATGTCTTCTAGTTCTGGACTTCCCCACCCCAGGGAAAAGACTTTGTCTATTTATCCTATCCCATGCCCCTCATGATTTTATAAATCTCTATAAGGTCACCCCTTAGCCTCCGAAGCTCCAGAGAAAACAGTCCTAGCCTATTCAATCTCTCCTTATAGCTCAAATCCTCCAACCCTGGCAACATCCTTGTAAATCTTTTATGAACCCTTTCAAGTTTCACAAAATTTTTCCGATAGGAAGGAGACCAGAATTGCATGCAATATTCCAACAGTGGCCTAGCCAATGTCCTGTACAGCTGTAACATGTCCCCCCAACTCCTGTATTCAATACTCTGACCAATAAAGAAAAGCATACTGTTTTCTTATCACAAGAGTAGCTACACCTCATGGATACTCATTGGCTGTAAAGGTGCTGTATCAATACAGTTCTTCTTTGATCCTACATCCATGAAAATAGACTCTCATATGCGACACCTTTCTCACTAGCAATAGGGTAATTGACAACACTTCAGATTAGAGTATGAGAAATTAGAGTAGTTACAGTCTGTAAAATAAAACACTGATCTTTCTTTTAGTAATAGTAAATGAAAAGTTTGTTCATTTCTGCAACTATCATATATCACCCATTCCTTCCCAGTTTACATTGCCTAATTTGGATTTTCAGTCTTTAAACTATCCATCAGTTCAGTCAAACAAACACTTCCTGTATTTGCTGCTTTACTCAGTGTTCTGGGAAAGTAATAAAACAGCTGGATGCAATTATGTTCACTGCAATTTTAAAATTAAAAGATTTGGTTTGAAGAAACAGTATCCCCTTTTGTTATATAGAAAAGAGGTTTACATTGACCAAATCCCAAATTATCTATTTGCAAAATCGAGGGAAATCTATATAAAGTGCGCAGTAGTACTTGGTACCATAAACCTATGTGAAATATCCAGCAGCAAAGACAGTGTTTGAGTGACAAATGCCATTTTGACTTTACCCTCAAACTGCAGCTGTTCTGCATTACTACACACTTTCTAAACTCAAAACGTCTTTGAGCAAATGGTTTGGTCTAATCTTGCTGCAGAAAACAAAGTGCTCACCACATTCTGTTACTGTCAAAGCAGCTGTGTACAATACAAACACAAATCAAGGCCATGTGCAGCCAACATTGATTCTCTGCTGATCTGTAAATGATGGGTATGAAAAGCAGTAGAATGATAAAGTGTTTCCTTCACCTTCTGAAAACATTTAAAACATTTAATCTAACTGGGATTTGACAAGATATTTTTTAAAATTTCATTAGTATGTCTAAATCAGGAAGTGGAAGGGAGAGAGAAACTTAGTACCACTTCCATTTTGTTTGCAATTTTGCTAAGAAAACTGCTGGAAATACAGGGTCAGAAAATTCTGAGTCCAGATCAGCTTCATCCCAGGGTTTCACAAGAGATTGCAAATCAGGTATTAAATGCACTTGTGTTAATTTTCTCAAATGCACTAGATTTTGTAAATGTTCCATCGGATTGGAAAATAGCAAATAAAACCCTTCTATTTAAGATGAGAAGGAAGCAGAAATCAGGCAACTATAGCCTAGACGTCTGTTGTAGGGGAGGTGCTGGAATTAGTCATTAAAGAGGTTATAGTTGCACACTTAGAAAACAAGATAATTAGGAAGAGTAAATTTGGTTTAGTCAAAGAGAAATCATGTTTTACCAGTTTATTGGAGTACTTTGAAGAAGTAACATGCACTTTGGATAAAGGGGAGCTTGTAGACGTGCTATACTTTAATTTCCAAATGGCACTGGATAAGGTGCCACAACTAAGGTTCTTGTGAAAATAAGAGCTCATGCTGTAGGGAGTAACAAATTTGCATGGATAGAAGATTGGCTGGCTAGCAGAAAACAGACAGGATGCATGAATTGGTCTTTGTCTTACTGCCAGGACGTGATGAGTGGAGTTCCTGAATATGCTGAGGCCTCAATGTTTTATCATTTACATCAATGACGTAGATCAGGTGAGTGAAGGCAGCCTAAATATGCAGGCAACATGAAGAAGTCGCAGATAGATTGAGAGAATGGACAAAAATCTGACAGATGAACTGTAATGTGAGAAAATGTAAAGTTGTTCACTTAGGCAGGAAGAGTATAAAGTAGTGTATCACTGAAATTGGAAATGACTGCAGATTCCCAAGGTGCAGAGAGATTTAGAGGTCTGATGTATGTGTCACAAAAAGTTAGCATAAAGGTACAGCACATAATCAAGAAGGCTAACGGAATGGTGTCATAGAGCTGTATAGCAAGGAAATGGACCCTTTGGTCCAACTCATCCATGCCGACCAGATATCCTAAATTAATAGTTTCCCATTTGCCAGCCTTTGGCTCGTATCCCTCTAAACTGTTCCTATTCATATACCCACCATTCAGATGCCTTTTAAACGGTGTAATTGTATCAGCCTCCACCATATCCTCTCGCAGCTCATTCCATATAGACACCACACACTACATGAAAAAGTTACCCCTTAGATCCCTTTTACATCTTTCCCCTCTCACCCTAAACCTATGCCTCTAGATTTGGACTTCCCTTCCCTGGGGAGAAAACCTTGGTTATTCACCCTATCCATACCCCTAATTATGTTATAAATCTCCAACGCTCCAGGGAAAACATCTCCAGCCCATTCAACCTCTCCCTATAGCTCAAACCCTCCAACCCTGGCAACATCCTTGTAAATCTTTTCTGAACCCTTTCATGTTTCACAACATCCTTCCTATATGAGGGAGACCAGAATTGAATGCAGTATTCCAAAAGAGGCCTAACCAATGTCCTGCACAGTCGCAACATGACCTTCCAACTCAATGCACTGACCAAGAGAGGCAAGCATACCAAATGCCTTCTTCAGTGTCCTGTCTACCTGCGACTCCACTTTCAAAGAACTATAAACCTGTACTCCAAGGTCTCTTTGTTCAGCAACACTCCCCAGGACCTTACCATTAAGTGTATTAGCCCTGCCCTGATTTGCCTTTCTAAAATGCAGCACCTCACATTATCTAAATTGAACTCCATCTGCTACTCTTTGGCCCATCTGATCATGGTCCTATTGTACACTGAAGTAACCTTCTTCACTGGGCACTATACCTATTATCCTTTAATATAAGAGGAATTGAGCATAAAAGTAAGGATGTTATGGTAGGTATTGTTGAGACCATATCTCAAATACTGCGTGTAGTTTTGGACTCCTTATGCAGGAAAGATGTAAATATGTTAGAAGTGTTTCAGAGAGATTTACAAGATTGAGCGGGTTATTCTTATAAGGATAAGTTGGGCAGGCTAGGCTTATTCCCACTGAAGTTCAGAACAATGGAGGGGTGATTGGCTTGAACTGAATAAGATCTGGAATGATCTTGACAATGTGCTCATGAATAGGATGCTTCTTCTTGTGGGTCAGTCCAAAATGAGGAGGCAGTATTTTAAAATTTGGGGTCATGTTTTCAGGACAGAGATGAAGAGAATTTTTTTTAATCTTAGGGTTATGTGGCTTTGAAACTCTCTGCCTCAGAAGACAGTAGAGGTAGAGTCATTAAGTATTTTTAAGACAGATGGATAGATTCTTGTTAGGCGGGGGAATCAAAGATTATCAGGATAGGTAGTTAAACATAATCAAAAAGATGGATGAAGCACAAAAAGATCAGCTATGATCTTAAGGAATGACAGACCAGCCTCATGATCTATTTCTGCTTCCACTTTGTATGTTCTTATGTAATGTAGGAATCTGCTGTGTCCAACAGGGCATCTATAGTTCCATATAGGAACTGTGAAGAATCAATAACAAGAACTTGTGTTTGCACAGCACTTTTAATGTAGAAGGTACTTTATGAATTGCTGTATTGATCACGTAATGGTAGCACCAGGATCATAGAGTTAATCTTCTGCATCCATAGTCAATGGCTGTTAGTATCTTTTCCATTTGCTTCAAGTGATAAAATCCTACTGAAGTGGATAACTTAGGTCCACTCCTTGTATATTTCCACACTCCTAACATATCCTAGTGCTGTAACACAGCTGGAGCAACAGTTTATCTTGCTATTCCTGCAGACCAGGAGTTCAGTAGAATTATGGCCTTTCAGGAGTTCAGTAGAATTATGGCCTTGAGAGGGGCAGCCTGCAGGCAGAATACAAGGGGATGAGGTGATTCATCCAAAGAGGAAATATTCCTCTCCAAGATCATGGACTGGCAGATGTGGTTGTTTTTAAATCAAGTTTTTAATGTAATCTTCAGAGGCATCTTGATAGTGAGGCACCCTGTAGTTTTGTGCAGCTATTGGCAGCTCCTACCTCGGAAGGTACAGTTCCCAATGTGACGTTGCTGGAGGTCATTCTATTAGCCCTTCAGTAATCCTGAATTGGCTGGAAAACACACCTTCTGGCCAGTTTATCAAGTCTTGCATTAGGTGACTGTCTACAACATGGTGCAGGATCAGATCCTGTTCATTATCCAAAGCTCAGTGTCCCAACCTCAAATATAAAATCTTACCTATACTCTCTAAATACTAGACTAGCATCCACTTATTTTAGGAAATGAAGAATTAGTATGACATTAATGTTTATGTAATAAAGTATTTTTATGGCAAATATCCAAAGGAAAAATTGCAGAGCATAAATCAATAAAAGAAGTGGAAGGTGCTGGAGAAACTCAGAAGTTCTGGCAGCATCTGTGGAGAAGGAAACAGAGTTAATGTTAAATATAATATGACTTTTTTTGGGAACAGTCTCTCTCCATGGATGCTGAGTTACTCCACTACTTCCTTTTTTAATTTCAAATTCCAGTACCTGTATTCCCAATATTTTGCATTTATTTTCATGAAAGAAATAGGTTTCTCGTGAGCCAATGTGAACAGAAGAGACGAGCTATGACTCAAACCATCAGTTACTACTTCATTGATAATGACTCCAACCCCTATGATGGACTAGCTGAATTTGACGGGTTCTTGCTTTTTATTTTTTTGAAATATATTTTTATTGAAAAAATAGATTTTTTAATATTACAACAAATACAAAATAATACAATTCAAAACAGAACAAAAAAACAACACAAGTTTTTAAAAACCCAACCCACTCTCGTGTACAAAACTATAAACATATATAGGAAAATATAGAATAAAACAAACCAAACTAGCTATTTAACTAAATAAATAATAACCAACAACAAACTAATAAATAGTAATAACTCAACTCAGCCAAACAAGACACCCATATGTTCACAGTTCCTCCTCCCAGATATTGGACTTGTAAAATACAATTGTTACGGCTACATAAAAGCCCTTGTTAGTGTGCCAGATAAATCTGTGTCCAGGTATTCCAAAAAGGGCTGCAATGTCTTATAGGAGAAAGTGAGGTCTGCTGATGCTGGAGATCAGAGCTGAAAATGTTTGGGACTGGATGTCCATGGTGACAATAAGGCGTTGGGGACCGGGGAAGCGAAAATCATGGAGCAGGTGGAGGGCATGGGTGGTGTCCCGAACGTAGGTGGGAAGTTCTTGGACTAAGGGGGACAGGACGGTGTCAAGGATTCCTGAAGAAGGGCTTATGCCCGAAACGTCGATTCTCGTGTTCCCTGGTTGCTGCCTGACCTGCTGCGCTTTTCCAGCAACACATTTTCTCCAATGTCTTATACAAATTCTCAGTTTTGTGGTGTACCACACGTGTGAGAAAATCCAAGGGAATATGCCCTATAACAATCTTCCGCCAACCCGACAGGCCTGGGGCATTTTCAGATATCCAACATTGCAAAATATTCTTTCTTGAGCGGAAAGTGAGGATATTGAAAAGTTTTTTCTGATACGCTCTGCAGGGAATACAATAGGCAGGCCCAGAAGAAGAGAGATAGGGTCCTTCTCCATCTTTACACCCAAAATCTCTCCATTGCACCTGCCACAGCATTCCAATCTGCCTGAAGCCTACCAAAAGACCAGAGACAATGGGTAAGAGTGCACGTACAGACCTTGCATTTGGGACATTAGATTAGATTACCTACAGTGTGGAAACAGGCCCTTCAGCCCAACAAGTTCATACCGACCCACAGAAGAGCAACCTGCCCAGACCCATTCCCCTACATTTACCCCTGACTAATGCACCTAATGCTACGGTCAATTTAGCCTAGCCAATTCGCCTAACCTGCACATCTTTGGACTCTGGGAGGAAACCGGAGTACCCGGAGGAAACCTATGCAGACACGGAGAATATGCAAACTCCGCACAGACAGTTGCCCGAGGCAGGAATTGAACCTGGGTCCCTGGCGTTGTGAGGCAGCAGTGCTAACCACTGAACCACCATGTTGAAGATACCCCTGGTTTAAATTTTGACAAACAATCCAGAGCCAAGTGGACCCTGTGGAGAATCTTCAACTGTAAAGCATGGGTCCTATTGCAAATTGAGATCTTTCTTGGATACATGTGTTGGATACTGTTGTGGAAATGGCTCACCAGGGGAGGGCAGCAGTTGCCAAGATCATGGCATTGTGGCGGGCACTGCTAATCAGAAAGGCGGGAAAAAGACTCGTAGGGCCATAGTCATAGGGGATTCTATCATAAGGGGAGTAGATAGGCGGTTCTGTGGCCAAAAATGGGACTCCCGGATCGTATGTCGCCCCAGGTGCTTGGGTCAGGGATGGCACCGTTCGCTGCAGAGCATTCTAAAAGGGGAGGGTGAACAGCCAGTTGTCTTGGTGCATACAGGCACCAACAATATAAGTAAAGGTGAGGTCCCTAAAGCAGAACTCCGGGATTAGGAGAGAAGTTAAAAAGGAGGACCTCAAAGTTAGTGATCTCAGGATTACTACCAGTACCACATGCTAGCCGGCGTAGAAATGAAAGAATAGGGAGGATGAACACATGGCTTGAGGGATGGTGTAGAAGGGAGGGGTTCACATTTGTTGGGCCGGTTCTGGGGAAGGTGGGACTATTACAAATTGGACAGTCTACACCTGAACCAGACTGGAACTAATATTCTTGGGGGAGTTTTTTCTACTCTTGTTGGGGTGGTCTTAAACTAATGTGGCAGGGGGCTGGAAACTAGAAGAGAAGACAAATAGACAATGAGGTAGAAACTGGAGACTGTAAGAATCACGAAGTTAGCAATAATAAGGGGAAGAGTAGGCAGAGAGCAGATAAACGCAAAAGAACTGGTGGCCTGAAGTGCATATACTTTAATGCAAGGAGTATAATGGGTAAGGCAGATGAACTTAGGGCTTGGATTTGTGCCTTGGGAGTATGACGTTCTTGCAATCACAGAGACTTGGTTGAAGGAAGGGCGTGATTGGCAACTAAATGTTCCAGGATATAAACGCTTCAAACAAGACAGGGCGGGAAGCAAAAAGGAGGGAGGAGTTACATTGCTGGTCAGGGATGCTATCACGGCTGTGCTAAAGGAGGACACTATGGAGGGCTTGAGTAGTGAGGCATTATGGGTGGAGCTGAGAAATAAGAAGGGTGCAGTTACATTCTTGGGGCTGTATTACAGGCCTCCCAACAGTGAGCATGAGGTAGAAGAAAAAATAGGTAAAACGATTATAGAAAGATGTAGAGGCAACAGGGTGGTGGTGATGGGAGATTTTAATTTTCCCAACATTGACTGAGATACACTTAGTGTCAGAGTTCTGGATGGGGCAGAATTTGTAAGAAGCATCCAGGAGAATTTTCTCGAGTAGTATGTCAATAGTCCGACAAGGGAAGGGGCCATATTGGACCTCGTGTTGGGGAATGAGCCAGGCCAGGTAGTAGAAGTTGCGGTGGGGGATTTCTTTGGGAACAGTAACCACAATTCCGTAAGTTTTAGAATACTCATAGACAAAGGTGAGGGAAGTAGACTCGTAGACAAAGTCCTAAGAGTACTAAACTGGGCCAATGCCAATTATATCAAAATTAGGCAGGAGCTGGGAAATGTGGATTGGACACAGCTATTTGAAGGGAAGTCCACAGTTGATATGTGGAAGGCTTTCAAAGATAGTGCAGGATAGGCATGTCCTATTGAAAGCAAAGGATAGGAAAGGCAAGATTTGTGAACTGTGGATGACAGGAGAAATCGTATGACTAGCCAAGAGCAAAAGGAAAGCATACCTAAGGTCCAGGCAGCTAAGAACAGAACGGGCCCTGAAGGAATATTGGGAAAGTTGGACCAGTCTTAAACAAGGAATCAAGCAGGTTAAAAGGTGTCATGAAATTTAGCAAGGAGAATCCCAAAGCCTTTTATTCTTATATAAGAAGCAAGCAAGTAACTAGAGAAAGGATTGGTCTACTGAAGGATAAGGAAGAAAGGCTGTGTGTCGAACCTGAGAAAACGGGTGAGATATTTTGAATGATTACTTTGCATCAGTGTTCACTGAAGAGAGGGACATGATGAATGTTGAGATTAGAGATAGATGTTTGATTACTCAGGATCACCTTGACCTAAGTAGGGAAGATGTGTTGGGTAGGCTAGAGGTTATTAAGGTGGACAAATCCCCAGGACCGCATGGGATCTATCCCAGGTTGCTGTGGGTGGCGAGAGAGGAAATGGCTGGGGCCCTGACAGATATCTTTGTAGCATGCTTAAACACAGGTGAGGTGCCGAAGGACTGGAGGGTTGCTCATGTTGTCCCCTGTACAAAAAGGGTAGTAGGGATATTCTGAGTAACTACAGACCAGTGAGCCTGACGTCAGTGTGGCAAAGTTGCTGGAGAAGGTACTGAGGGATAAAATCTATTTATATGGGCTTATCAGTGATAGGCAACATGGATTTGTGCAGGGAAGATCATGCCTTACCGACTGAATAGAATTCTTTGAGGAAGTGAACAAGTTGATAGATAAAGGAGGGACTGTAGATGTTATATACATGGACTTTAGTAAGGTGTTTGATAAGGTTCCCCATGTAAATTAATGGAGAAAATGCAGTCACATGGTGTGCAGGGTGTCCCTAGCTAGGTGGATAAAGAACTGGTTGAGCAACAGGGGACAGAGAGTAGTAGTTGAAGAGAGTTTCTCGAAGTGGAGAAAGGTGACCAGTGGTGTTCCACAGGGGTCAGTATTGGGGCCACTGTTGTTTGTGATATACATAAATGATCTGGAAGAGGGCACTGTTGGTATGATCAGCAAGTTTGCAGATGACACGAAGATTGTTGGAGTAGCAGAAAGTATAGGGGCCTGTCAAAGAATACAGAAGAATATAGATAGACTTGAGAGTTGGGTGGAGAAATGGCAGATGGAGTTCAATCCAGGCAAATGTGAGGTGATGCCTTTTGGGAAGTCTAATTCTAGAGTGAATTATACTGTAAACGGAAGAGACTTGGGAAAAATTGATGAGCAGAAAGATCTGGGAGTTCAGGTCCATTGTACCCTGAAGGTTGCTGCACAGGAGGATAGAGTAGTCAAGAAGGCATATAGTATGCTTGCCTTCATCGGACGGGGTATTGAGTATAAGAGCTGGCAGGTCATGTTAAAATTATACAAGACATTGGTTTGGCCACATTTAGAATACGATGTACAGTTCTGGTCGCCATATTACCAAAAGGATGTGGACGCTTTGGAGAGGGTGCAGAGAAGGTTTACGAGGATGTTGCCTGGTATGGAAAGTGCTAGCTATGAAGAGAGGTTGAGTAAGTTAGGATTGTTTTCATTAGAAAAAAGGAGATTGAGGGGGGACCTGATTGAGGTCTACAAAATCATGAAGGGTATAGATAGGGTAGATAGAGATAAGCTTTTTTTCCCAGGGTGAAGAATTCAATAACGAGAGTTCATGCTTTCAAGATGAGAGGTGAAAAGTTTAAGGGGATACACGCTGCAAGTATTTTACACAGAGGGTGGTAGGTGTCTGGAACGTGTCACCAGCAGAGGTAGTAGAGGCAGGCACGGTAGATTCATTTAGAATGCGTCTGGACAGATGCATGAGTAGTTGGGGAGCAGAGGGATACAGATGCTTAGGAATTGAGTGACAGGTTTAGAAAGTGGATTTGGATCGGCTCAGGCTTGGAGGGCCAAAGGGCCTGTTCCTGGGCTTTAAACTTTCTTTGTTCTTTGTTCTTGCATTTTCCCAAATATCTTCCCATGCCTCTGAGGAGACTTCAACACCTAGCTCTCTCTCCCACACCCTGCAGAGTCGATTTAACTCATCCGAGGGGGCACCCCACAACTGATCGAAGACATCATTACATCTCCCTCAAATAAATCACCCATGCAAGACACACACCTAGCTGCCCAGTGTTTAAATCCTGAATCTATCATCCCTGGTTGAAAACCCAGCATACCCACTAAAGGTATAAAAGAAGATGTTTTACCAATATTGCCTTCACTCTGCTGAATTGCCCTCCATGCTTTAATAGTATTAATAACTATTGGGTTATGGCAATATACCCTAACTGTCCTCATTTTGTCCAAAAACAGCTGAACTGTTAGGAGGGCACCTGGCCTGGGAGGCTTCAATATCTAACCACATTGAACGAGGATCCCCACAAGCCCAATCACTCACATAGAATAAAAGTGAGGTAAAAACAATGACTGCAGATGCTGGAAACCAGATTCTGGATCAGTGGTGCTGATGAAGGGCTTTTGCCCGAACGTCGATTTTGCTGTTTGTCGGATGCTGCCTGAATTGCTGTGCTCTTCCAGCACCACTGACCTAGAATAAAAGTGAGCTTAGTTGGTAATTTTTAATGTCTGGAAAGTCCACTCTCCCAATCTGAGGCAGTTGCAGATTAGCTAAGTTAATGAGGGACCGCTTACAATGCCAAATAAAAGAGCTGAACCAGTCGTTCAGTCTCCTGAATGTTTGCTTATTGAAAATCAGGGGGAGCATCCATATAGTGTATAGCAACCGGGGGAGAATATTCATCTTAATAAGCACTATCCGACCCAACCAAGAGACCAGAAGTGCCTCCCATTTTTGAAGATTTTGTTTGAATTTGTCAGATAATTGAACAAAATTGGCTTTGAAGAACCAATCCAGAACTGGAGTAATGAATATGCCCAAATACACAAACTCCCCTGTGACCACTTAAATGGGCATCAATATTCGCCCTCAAGACCTAGCTCCTTCGTAAGACCACCCATAGGCATAGCCTCTGATTTTGCAAAATTTATCTTGTACCCTGAAAAGGCGCCAAACGCACAGATGCATTGTATCAGGCGAGGCACTGAAACTGCTAGGTTTGACAAAAAAATTAGGACATCGTCTGCATACAATGAAATCTTATGCAATTTTGACCCCACTTCTGGAGCTGATATGTTATGATCCCCACGAATGGCCTCCACCAATGGTTCAATCACCAACGTAAAAGCAATGGTGAAGGGGGACAGCTCTACTGCCTGCCCCTAAAAATGTCAAAATTGCTTGATCGTACTCCATTGGTGATACTGCTGCGAAAGGGCAACTGTAGAGATCCTTTACCCATTTTATAAAGACTTCGCCCAAACCAAACCGCTCCACAGTATAGAAAAGGTACAGCCACTCAACTCGGTCAAATGTCTTCCCTGCATTTAGAGAAATCACCAATCCCTGTATTGACTATTGTCGACATGCTTGAATTACATTAAGCAGCCTCCTAACATTATTGGAGGATCTGCAGCTCTTTATGATGCCGTCTGATCCTCTTTCACAACAGAAGGTAACACAGTCTCCAGCCTTAAGGCGCGATTCTTAGAGAGGATTTTAAAATCCACATTTAAGAATGAAATGGGCCTGTACGAATCACAGTCCTTTGGGACCTTCCCTTTTTTAAGAATAAGTGAAATATTGGCCTTTCTCAAAGATGGTGGGAGACAATCATGACTGTATGAATCATTAAACATATTGAGCATCAGGCCTGACAATATGTTTATAAATTCCTTATAGAATTTGCTAGGAAGTCTGTCAGGACTGGGCACCTTTCCACTCTGCAACTGCCTTCTTGCTCTAATAAGGGGGCATTGCGAAAGGACTCTTGTTCGGGGGACACGCCCGGGAGCTTCAGATCCTTAAAAAAAATTCCATTTTGGCCCACCCCTCCTCACAATCCTCGGACTGGTATAACTAACAGTAACATCTCTGAAATGCCACATTAATCTTTTTAGAGTCACATGGCAGGTTCCCAGACCCTTCCCTAATTGCCGTAATGGATTGTGGGGCACTCATGTTCCTAGCAAGATATGCTCAGTATTTGCCTGACCTGTCACCATGCTCATATAACTTGTGCTTTGCAAAAGCTAGCACCTTCTTTGCCGTCTGCGTGAGCACGGAATTTAATGTAGACCGCAGCGCTGTAATCCTCTGTAGTTTGACCAATGAGGGTCTGTCAAAGTGAGCCTTCTCGGCTGCCTTCAACTGTGCTTCGAGGAGACGTTGCTGCTCATCCTTCCTACTGGTGGAATAGGAAATAACTAACCCCTGGCATAGGCCCTGGCAGTTTCCCAAAGTATGGATGGACTACTAACCGAGCCTGAGTTAATGTCTAGGAATGTCCAAAATTCCCTAGAGAAATGCTGCATAAGCTTATTATCCTTGAGGATAAAGGGATTCATTCACCAATGCCTTGAACCCACTGTAACATCCTTAATCTTAACCAACAGGTACATTGGAGCATGATCAGAGATGGTAATATTACTAATCGTACAAGATGCCACCAAATCCAAGGTTGCCACAGGGTAAAAAAAAAATGAATCCTGGTGTGACATCTGTGCAGATTGGAGAAAAATGTAAAATCCCTGCTTGTAGGGTGGAGATGCCTCAGACATCCATCAACCCTAACTCCACGCAAAGATCCACTAATTATTTAGTTTGTACAGAGGGTATAAAGGGACCTTTGGGCAACCTGTCTACTGTGGGATCCACGAGACAGTTAAAATCTCCCCCTGTAATGATGTGCCGCGACTCAAGACTGATCAGTTCAGAAAACGCATCTACCAAAAAATTTGAGGAGATGAGCTGGAGGGCAATAAACACTTAAAACACCATATTCTTCCCCACTTATTAAAGCTTTAAGAATTACAAACCTCCCGTGTGACCTTATCCCTCCACCCTGGAGGCTCCCTGCCTCCATTCCTGATGAAGGACTTTTGCCCGAAACATCGATTTTCCTGCTCCTCGGATGCTGCCTGACCTGCTGTGCTTTTCCAACACCACTCTAATCTGCAGTCCTCACTTTTGCCTAGGTGACTTTTACACACTCTACTAACTTAAATGAGAGATTCTTCCCAACCAATTTTGCCACTCCCCTACTTGTATTAAGTGATGAAAAATAAACTCGATCAAAGCCATTCTGCTGTAATTTCAAATACTCCCTATCATCCAAGTATGTCTCCTGTAACAAAACAATATCCATCTTCTCCTTTCTAAGACTCAAGAGTACCTTCTTCCTCTTAATTGGTGAGTGACTTCCCTTGATATTCCAGGTACACCATTTAATCATGTCATTAGCCATAACCTTCTGCAGTAACATTTAAATTCCAGAGAGGAGAAACCCGAATCACAAATCGCTAAGCCTTAGTGTCACATCGAACATAAAAACTACATAAACTAAAACACTACATTTAACAAACCTACAAAACTGTTAAAAATGAAAATCAACAAAAACCAATAAACAAACTAACATATAATGCGCCAACGGCGCTGAATAGGGGATCTCATCCCTGCCTGGAGGGGGCAACTACCCATAAGTAGGCATCTAGCCATCCCACCCATTTTCCCTTCTCCGAGCTAGAGCTGCACCACGAACACAAGCAGAAAAGAAAGTAAGCACACCATAGAATAGCAATATGAATAAAAAAAACATTTTTAAAGAAAGAAAGGGGTGAATACCCCACCCATCCTTTGGTATATCTTAACTTAGAAAATGAAAATACACATCTCAACCGCCACCAAGCATAGTTTAAACCAAATTATTATCAATAGAGAAAAAAAACGAAAACTCCAACCGAACTTCCTTTGTTTCTTTTACAATACGACAAAGACATACCTAAACAACACTGCTATTTATATATACTAACTTGTTCAGATTAGGTTAATTTGTCCACAAGGTTTCTTGCCTTCTCCAATGTGTCAAAGAGATGTATGGATCCATCGAAGGTGATTGAAACACCGCCGGATACCTCAGGGAGTACCGAATCCCAAGCTCCCTCAGTCTTCTCTTGACACCGCCATAAGATTATCTTTTGTGGATCACCACCGCTGAGAAGACCTAGAATAACATGATCTTAGAGCCCTCATAAATTAGGGCCTTGGATCTTTCCCCTGGATTCTGGAAGCTTCCATGATTCTTTCCTTATCTCTATAATGTTGGAACCGCACCAGGAGAGGACAAGGACGATGACCTAGACCCAATCTCCGCGCTGTGACTCAGTGAGCCCTCTGGATCTTCAAGCCTCTCATGCCAGCCTCCAGTTAAGGAATTTCGGCAGCCAGTCCTCAATACATTCCACAGGCAGCTCACTTTCCTTACCTTCAGGCAGACCAATGGTCCGAATACTTTTTCTCCTTCCTCTGTTGTCATGATCATCCGCTTGGTCACGCAAATTACGGAACTGTGTCTCCAGGGCTTGGATCCTATCCTTGGATGAACTGGCTTCAGCTCCCACCACTGTGACTCCGCTGAATCTCATTCATCCTCTTTTCCAGGACTCCCAGCTGCTGCTTATCCTTCTGCAGCATGCTAGAGATTGGAGCCAGCTTCTCTTCTATTTGTTTACCCAACATCTTGTGAGATTTTGTGAGCTCGGTCAGCAGAGCCTGGAAGGGAATTGAGTCTAAGGATCCTGCAGGCTGGGCTGCGGGCCCGGCCTCTGATGCTCCTCCTCCTTTTTTCGGCACCTCTGGGCAGCAGGTAAGTTAACTTTTCAAAGTTTCTGGAGTTGCAGGATATCATGATGGTCCGGGTTGAAGTTTCACTCCACTTGTGTTGTGGTGCGGAGCTCTGCAATGCGATCTTCCTAGATCGCCGCCATCATGGATCCCCACTTTTTATTTTTTAAGTTGTGTATTCTACTTTCTTCTATAATTGAAAGTAATGCACCAATTATCAGCAAAGCTTGAAGTGAATGCCAGTTAGTATTCTATGTTTTGTCTTTAAAGTGTTACAACTCTAATAATAATTGCAGTTACTGAAATGAACCACTTTTATTTGTATCCAGCTGTGATTGTGATTCATTCTGTGAACTACCCAGAGAAAAGCATCTTCTAATGTAGTAAAGAGAACAATTCAGCAGACATATTTCCCTCCCCATTCAGTATGGCCTAGCCCTGTCTATCACCTCCATATGACCTCCTTCCAGAGGGCTTTCCGAGTGGTGCAAGACAGCACAGTTTCCATGGCCACTGTCAGAAGCATTTGATAATATGTTGAATGTCAATCACCAAAGAAGCACTTGTGACTGAACGAGGCTGAATGAGGGTTGACATGGCTCGGATGCGGAAATAATTCTTCTTTTTGTTTTCCTTCTAGTACTACTTAATTCCTCTCAGCACATCAGAGATCATGAAGCAGAGTTCAAATTTGGCACACGTTTTATCAGATCCCTGAATTTCTAGATCACATCCCTGATACATAAATTATTTCTTTCTCATATTTTAACATTTATATTTCCCCCATCCTAAAGCAAGGAATCATAATTATATGGGACAGCAGGAATGGACCAGATGGTCTTCCCCTGTTTGAACTGTTTGTATGTTTTGAATATTTGTAAAAACGTGCCTTTCATGTAAAAACAAACAAGTTTTATTGAGGGGAATATGAAAAATAGCAGATGCTGAACGATTGTGAGGAGTCCCATCAGGATAACTGAAAGCAAATTTTACAAGATTAGTTGTAAGAATACTTTCAAAGCGGAGAGAGGTTGCATTTAGGTCTGATTCATCTTGCTCAAGTAAATAGGGGTTGGAGTCATTATCAATGAAGTAGTAACTGATGGTTTGAGTCATAGCTCGTCTCTTCTGTTCACATTGGCTCACAAGAAACCCACTTCTTTCATGAAAACAAATGCAAAATATTGGGAATACAGGTACTGGAATTTGAAATTAAAATAGGAAGTAGTGGAGTAACTCAGCATCCATGGAGAGAGACGGTTCCCAAATAAAGTTATATTATATTTCACATTAACTGTTTCCTTCTCCACAGATGCTGCCAGAACTACTGAGTTTCTCCAGCACTTTCCACTTCTTTTATTGATTTATATTCTGCAGTATTTCCTTTGGATGTTTGCCATAAAAATACTTTATTACATAAACATTAATGTCATACTAATTCTCCATTTCCTAAAATAAGTGGATGCTAGTCTAGTATTTAGAGAGTATGGGTAAGATTTTATATTTGAGGTTGGGACACTGACCTTTGGACAATGAACAGGATCTGATCCTGCACCATGTTGTAGACAGTCACCTAATGCAAGACTTGATAAACTGGCCAGAATTCAGGATTACTGGAGGGCTAATAGAATGTCCTCCAGCAATGTCACATTGGGAACTGTACCTTCCGAGGTAAGAGCTGCCAATAGCACAAAAAGACAGGGTGCCTCACTATCAAGATGCCTCTGAAGATCACATTAAAAATTTGATTTAAAAACAACCACATCTGCCAGGCCATGATCTTGGAGAGGAATATTTCCTCTTTGGATGAATCAGGGGTTGGTGTTGGGCCTGCAACTGTTCATGATATATAAAAATGATTTGGAAGAGGAGACAGAGTGCAACATATTCACGTTTGCTGATGATACTAAATTGAGTGGAAAAGCAAACTATGCGGAGGATGTGGAGATTCTACAGAGAAAATTTGATAGGTTAAGTGAGTGGTCAAGGGTCTGGCAGTTGGAGTACAGTGTTGGTAAATGTAAGGTTATCCACTTTAGAAGTCAAAATAGTAGGTCAGTATGATTTAAATGGTGAAAGATTGCAGCATGCTGTTGTGCAGAGGAACGTAGGAATGCTTGTACATGAATTGCTAGAAGTTGATTTGCAAGTGCAACAGGTAACCTAGAAGGCAAATGGAATATTGGTTTTCATGGCTGGAGGGATTGAATTTAACAGCAAGGAGGTTCTGCTGCAATTGAACAAGGTGTTGGTGAGGCCGCATTTGGACTATTGTGCGGAGTTCTGATCTCCTTACTTGAGGAAGGATATACTGGTTTTGGAGGTGGTGCTGAGGAGGTTCACCAGATTGGTTCGGGAGATGAAGGAATTACCCTATGAGGAGTGGTTGAGCCGCCTGGGACTGGACTCATTAGGATTTAGAAGAATGAGAGGGGATCTTACAGAAATATATCAAATTATGAAATGGATAGATAAGATAGAGTCAGACAAGTTGTTTCAGCTGGTGGGTGAGACTAGGACTAGGGGACATGGCCTCAAGATTAGGGGGAGTAGGTTTAGGTTAGAGATGAGGAGGAACTGCTTTTCCAAAGAACAGTGAATGTATGGAATTTTTCACCCAAGGAAGCAGTAGAGGCAGTTTCATTAAATATATTCAAGATACAGTTGGAATGGGTTTTGCATGGTAGGGGGAATTAAGGGTTATATATATAATGCAGGAAGGAAGAGCTGGATAGATCAGCCATGATCTAAATGAGCTAATCTAATTTAGCCATAGGCTAAATGGTCTACTCCTGCTTCTATTACTATGAAACATCTCTTGAAGAAAATATGCCACTCATACACAGTATGGTGAGTATGACTTGACATCCACACTATAATATATCTGTACTGTAATATATGGGAGTCAGTGACATTGTCATAAGCAAGCACATGTCTCTATTCGAATCTCTCAAGACTCAGAATCATCAAGCTTGTGTGAATAAGGAGGACAGTTTTAATTGGAATATAGTCACACAGGCTAGGCAAAGAGAGGGCATGTCTGAACTAGAACTAGAATTCCTACAATGTGGAAACAGGTCCTTTGGCCCAGCAAGTCCATACCAATCCTCTGAAGAGCAACCCACCTAGACTCATTCACCTACATTTCCCCCTGACTAATGCACCTAACCTACACACCCCTGAACACTAGGGGTAATTTAGCGTGGCCAATTCACCTAACCTGCACAGAGTTTGGAGTCAAGACGTACAGCATGGAAACA
Source organism: Chiloscyllium plagiosum (assembly GCF_004010195.1). Lineage (NCBI taxonomy): Eukaryota > Metazoa > Chordata > Chondrichthyes > Orectolobiformes > Hemiscylliidae > Chiloscyllium > Chiloscyllium plagiosum. The sequence goes on along the minus strand of NC_057743.1, from coordinate 24,758,858 downwards.
GACCTTCAGTCCACATGTCCATGCCGACCAGAAATCCCAACCCAATCTAGTCCCATCTGCCAGCACCCGGCCCATATTCCTCCAAACCCTTCCTATTCATATACCCATCCAGATGGCTTTTAAATGTTGCAATTGTACTAGCCTCCACGACCTCCTCTGGCTGCTCAGTCCATACACGTACCACCATCTGCGTGAAAAAGATGCCCCTTAGGTCTCTTTTATATCTTTCCCCTCTCACCATAAACCTATGCCCTCGAGTTCTGGACTTCCCCACCCCAGGGAAAAGACTTTGTCCATTTATCCTATCCAAGCCCCTCATGATTTTATAAACCTCTATAAGGTCTGACGCTCCAGGGAAAACAGCCCTAGCCTACTCAACCTCTCCCTATAGTTCATATCCTCCAACCCTGACAGCATCCTTATAAATCTTTTCGAAACCCTTTCAAGTTTCTCAACATCTTTCCGATAGGAAGGAGACCAAAACTAAGACAATATTCCGACAATGGCCTAACCAATGTCCTGTACAGCCACAACATGACCTCCCAACCCCTATACTCAATACTCTGAGTAATAAAGGAAAGCATACCAAATGCCTTCTTCACTATCCTGTCTACCTATGACTCCACTTTCAAGGAACTATGAACCTGCACTCCAAGGTCTCTTTGTTCAGCAACACCTCTTAGGTCCTTACCATTATGTATATAAGTCCTGCTAAGATTTGCTTTCCCAAAATGCAGCACCTCACATTTATCTAAATTAAACTCCATCGGCCACTTCTCAGCCCATTGGCCCATGTGATCAAGATCCCGTTGTCATCTGAGGTAACCTTCTTCGCTGTCCACTACACCTCCAATTTTGGTGTCATCTGCAAACTTACTAGTTGTACCTCTTATGCTCACATCCAAATCATTCCTATAAATGATGAAAAGTAGTGGATCCAGCACCGATCCTTGTGCCACTCCACTGGTCACAGGCCTCCAGTCTGAAAAACAACCCTCCACCACCCTCTGTCTTCAATCTTTGAGCCAGTTCTGTATCCAAATGGCTCGTTCTCCCTGTATTCCATGAGATCTAACTTGCGAACTAGTCTCCCAGAACTAGGAACCTTGTTGAAAGCCTTACTGAAGTCCATATAGATCACATCTACTGCTCGGCCCTCATCAATCCTCTTTGTTACTTCTTCATAAAACTCAATCAAGTTTGTGTCTTTGGATTGTGTGAGGAAACTCTAGCACCCGGAGAAAACCCAAGCAGACACAGGGAGAATGTGCAAACTCCACACAGACAGTCGCCTGAGGCTGGATTCAAACCCAGGTCCGTGGTGCTGTAAGGCAGCCGTGCTAACCACTGAGCCACCATGTCATCTGATGGGAGTCAGATGAGGTTTTAGGAAAGATTGAGAAAGAAGTCCCACAAGTATTGATCCTGTCCAATACGTACAAAATACTCATTGCCTGTGGGGAAATGAAGAAAACCTGCATAGATAACAGCCAGTATGCAGACCAGGGCACGCTGGTCCTCAAGGCTGTCCAGTGGGAGAGATGCACGAACAACAGGCTAGAGATGTGATAGTTGTCAGGAACTCAATTAGGGGAATAAATAGCATTCTTTGTAGCGATGAACGAGAATGCTGGAGATGGTGTTGCCTGCCCAGTGCTAAGGAAAGGGTTATCTCATGATGGCTGGAGAGACAATTGGAAAGGGAGAGATTAAATCCAGTTACAGTGATACATGTTGGAACAAATGACATTAGGAATTGGGAGGGGGTCCTGCTGAAAGAGTTTCAGAAATATGACTCAACATTAAAGAGCAATATCTTAACAATAATAAGCTTTGAATTATTTATTGCCTGCATCATGTGTAAATTAGCATGGGCAGGCAGATCAGGACAATTGACATGTTGTGAAAGGAGCTATGTGGGACAGAAGGTTTATTTTAATGGGACACTGGCATCACAATTTTGTAAAAGGAAGATGACATACCCATTGGGATGAAGTCCACCTGACAGGATAAATAGGGAGGTAGTTAAGGCTTTAGAGTAGGAAGAAGAGGGAAGGGATCTACAAAAAATACCAACAGCCTGATAATAACATGGCAGTAGAACACAGAAATGAATAAAGCAAGAGAGGATTGATACAAGGGAATAAGTAGAGTTATAGAGAATAAGTAGTTATAGAATGGGTTGGTTAAAGATCAAAATGATTATTAAACAGAGTGAGCAGAAAATCTATTCAAATTAGTTAAAATATCTATAAGGCAAAGCACAGTGTTCATAATAAAACAGGGGAGTAAAAAGCAATGATATGGCAGAAGGACCTATGCATAGTTGGGTTACAGAAATATGCTTCTGAAATATGAGGACAAGGAATTAAGCATTACAGAGTACAATATTTTAAAAATAATATTGGGGAAAACAGGGAGTAACTCTGCATACTCATGATAAAGGTAGCAAAAGAAAAAAAGAACACAACTATCAACAAGATAAAAACAGAATTGTGTGAATGGAGTTAAAAGATAATAAACAGATGTAGCTTGCAGATAACTAGTAGTAGAGGGAGGTGAAGGAATACATTTGCATACAAATTAGAATCTTGCAGGTAGCTGCACATCACAGCATCTTGCAGGTCACTTGATAATTTGTTTGAGAATCTGGACATAGTATACAGTTTATGACAGATGGGATTTCACAGACACATAAAGCAGTGTGTTGCAACCTTTGCTGGACACCCCCAATAAAGAGCATCACTGATTGCATATATGTGGCTATCAACTTGCTAATCAGTGAGATTCAACAAAATAACACTTCCACTGCATCAACATTCAACTTGTCCATGTCTCATATGGGAATGTATCTGTTGTGCTTGTCTAAGTACAGCCCAAAAGCTTGTAATTACAATCTAGCATTGCACTCACCTCGCCAGAGCAAATCAGGCTATCAAAAACTTTTTCAGCACGTGAACTTGTTCCTCCAAACTTTGCTCAAGTTGCAGACTGTCTCAATAATCTGCAGCCATGATTGCAAGTAGCCTTCTTCCTTGATCCAGAAAGAGGACTGCCATCCTCATGCTCACTATCACCAGAAGGACCTTCAGTTTTACACTGGGGAAATGTGAGAGGCTGCCATGTTCTACCTTTCTTTCACAATCTCTAATTCTTCAATTTTCTCGAGTAGACTGCTGTGTGTCTTTAAAACAGACTTGTATTTCTTCAGGCACCACCTCCATTTCTCCCCCATTGCCGGTCAATTCATTTCCAGCCCTCCCACCAGTCAATTAACGGCATTCAGCTGCAAAACTCAGATAGTAACTACTCCATCCCCATTGTCAGCTGATGTACTCTAGCAGAAAATTCCTGCTCATAGTCCATACATACAAGTACTTTGCACAATTACATACTGTTCCACCAAAGGAAATATTTTCCAAAATCCTAACAACATTGTAGTATATTTTACCATATGGAGTGCAGTGGTTCAAGGCATCAAATCATCACCATTCTCTCAAGAGCAATTAGAAATGGCATAAACTGCTGGACTAGCCAGAAATAACCTCAATGTGAAAGTCAAACAATTTAGTAATAGTTTCTTATCTAACAGGTAAGAATTATCTTGTAGGAATCCCCATTCTGAAAAGTTCTGTGAAATACTTTTAATCAAAGCCGCTCAAATCCTTTTTTCCCTCCTCTTGAAACTATAAATTATATTGTTTGAAATTACTTACTATTAGCATAAATGCTTGATGTATGCATTAATGCAAATCTAATGAAAGGAAGCCTGCTTTAGTCAAAACAATTTACAAAGGACAGTTTGTGCAATGAATAGCGGACTATTACTGCATTGTTTGAATAATATCACATGAGGCAAACAGTCAGAGTGAACAATAAATGACACAGAAGAGTGACATGGATCAAATAATGTGATCACACATGGTGCAAAACTGATTGCGTATATTATACAGAGAAAAGGGGCAAATAAACAAAGACATTTAAAAGGTACCACAAGAAAAGATTATACTGCAATAGCATCATTTCATGACAAGAATATATTTTATATCTACAACTTCCAATCACCAAGTTCAGAAATTCATGATGTAATTTTAAAATTTGTTTTGGAAACTTTTGAAGAATAAAAGATTAAGTTTGCTCTATAGCTATGTTTCAGATATTACAAGTGCGGCACAATGGGTCAGTGGTTAGCACCACTGCTTCACAGTGCCAGGGACCCAGGTTCGATTTCCGTCTCGGGTGACTGTGTGGAGTTTACACATTCTCCCTGTGTCTGCGTGGGATTCCTCTGGGTGCTCCAGTTTCTTCCCACAATCCAAAGATGTGCAGGTTAGGTGAATTGGCCATGCTAAATTGCCCATAGTATTAGGTGCATTAGTCAGAAGTAAATGTAGGGAAATGGGTCTAGGTGGGTTACTCTTCGGAGGGTCTGTGTGAACTTGTTGGGTCAAATGGCCTGTTTCCACAGTATGTGTCACCAAACAGATAACTTTAACCCCAACAAAATAGTTTCTCTTTTTTAATTCTAGCAAAATTAAACCCCAATATACACCTTTATAAAATCTAGGCATTTTAATTCTAAAACCCTCCTCTCTGGCCAAGGCAAATTCTGGCAGGAAAAATTAAAGAACATCTTGCCAAGACAGGTGTTAGTGATTGGGTTAGATGCTGGTGGAAACTTCCAGATATTGGGGGTGGGTGATGTCATTGTTGTAGGCCTGTGGTGTACAGAGGGGGGAGAGCTGGTGAAGCCCTTATTGCAGGGTGGGGGAGAGCAGAGATGCAGATGCCTTCCAACCATTGATGCTAGTTGCAACAATTAAAAATCTGCCAACTCCACAGTGGAACCCACTCAAACTAAGTATCTGCTGGATCCAGTATTTATTGGAAAAAAAATGCCTCCAGCAAAAGACAAAATTTGTACTGGGATGTGGGATATCACCACTATGGCCATTTGACCCACCATAAATATAATAGTATTTATTCGAATATCCTGTCTTAGAGTTCCAGACACTCGTTGGGAATCCTTCAGCAAAAATCATGCTTTCACAGCTGGGTATGCACAAACACAAATTCTTAGACAAAACACATCATGATCCAGGAAATAGGGGAAAATACCAAATTACAAGATAGTCCTGGAAAATTCTACATAGTTTTCGACATCGTCGAAAAGTGTGGCACTGGAGAAGCACCACAGGTCAGGCAGCATCCAAGGACCAGCAGAGTTGACCTTTTGGGCATAAGGCCTTCATCAGGAACATGGAGAGGGAAGGGAGCAGCATGATAAATAGGGGTTAAGAGGTGGGGGTGGGTGTGAGGTGGCTGGTAAAGCGATAGGTGGATGCAGGTGGGGGTAAATTGTGATAGGTTGGTGGAGAGGGTGGTGCAGAGCGGTGGGGAGGAAGATGGTTAGCTAGGGCAGGTTAAGAGGGCGGTGCTGAGTTGGAGGGTTGGATCTGGGATGAGGTGTGGGGAGGGGAGACTTGGAAACTCATGAAGTCAATGTTGATGCCGTGTGGTTGAAGGGTCCCAAGGCAGAAGATGAGACATTCTTTCTCCAGTTGGTGGGTGGCTTTGATTTGGCGGTGGAGGAGGTCCAGGACTTTCATGTCCTGGGGAGTGGGAAGGGAAGTTGAAGTGGTCAACCACAGGGTGGTGGGGTTGTTTAATGTGTGTGTCCCAGAGATGTTCCCTCAAATGCTCTGTGAGTTGGCATCCTGTCTCCCCAATGTACAGGAGACCACATCGAGAGAAATGGACATAGTAGTTGAGGTGGGTGGATATGCAGGAAAATCTCTGCTATATGTGAGGTTTTCCTGCACATCCACCCACCTCATCTACTGTGTCCATTGCTCTCGATGTGATCGCTTGTACTTTCAGGAGACTTTGGCGTACTTTCAGGAGACAGGACGCCAAATCACGGAGCATTTCAGGGAACATCTCTGGGACACACACAATAAACAACCCCACAGCCTTGTGGACGACCACTTCAACTCCCCCTCCCCACTCTCCAGGGAAATGCAAGTCCTGGGTCTCCTCACCACTAAAACAAAGCCAACCACCAACTGGAGAAAGAACATCTTCTGCCTTGGGACCCTTCAACCACATAGCATCAATATCGACCTCACTCGTTTCCAAATCTCCCCTCCACCAACCTTATCTCAGATCTAACCCTCCAACATGGCTTCACCCTCTTGACCTGTCCTACCTGCCGATCTTCCTTCCCACGTATCTGCTCCACCCTCCTCACCTATCCATCACAATTACCCCCCCACCTGCATCCACCTATTGCCTTCCCAGCTACCTTCCCTCCAGCCCCACCTTCACCTCCAATTTATCTCTCAGACCCCTTCCCCCCTCCCCCATTCCTGATGAAGGATTGATGCCCGAAACACCGACTCTTCTACTCCTCGGATGCTGCCTGACCTAATTTGCTTTTCCAGTGCCATATTTTTTAACACTGACTCTCCAGCATCTGCAGTCCTCACTTTCTCATAGTCTTCAACATGTCCAAATCAGGGATGTCATTTGTAACAGATGGGACCTCACAGACACAGAATGCAATTTGTTGCATCCTTTGCTGGACACACCTGATAAAGAGCATCATTGATTGCATCTATGTAGCTATCAACTTGTTAATCAGTGAGATTTGTCAACAGAATAACACTTCCATTACATCAACATGCAACTATTCAGTGTCTCATATGGGAATGTATCTGTTGCTGCTTGTCTAAGTACAGCCCAAAAGCTTATCATTAGAAGCTGACATTGCTGATCGTGGGGGAGAGATGAGTAGTTAGGTCATGATTTGAGAGTTGTAAGTGGCCTGGAGGTGAGGTGAACATGGGGTAGTTGAATAGTTGCTCAGGGGTTAGCATATATATTTAACAGTCTAACTTTTCCTGAGTAATTTTTACTTAATTTCGTAGAACTCTCCAAAGTCTCCCGATTTAAATGGATTATTTCAGACAAGTTTGAGCTTAAGGCATTGCTCAGTGGAATCTTCAATAAGTATAACTCTTTTGGGCTCTGCTATCATACGGTTGTTGCTGCATCTCCCATTTATGATGGAATAATAATTGTCTGGCCATTGGGAAGTGCAGGTCATTAAGACTCTTGGCTGGTTGACAACTGCTATTAGATCTAGTCCTCAATATTTTAATGTGCAAAGTTATGCTAGAAGTTATATTTGATCTCAGCTTTCAGGTAAACTTACATGTACTTTTAGAATTGGTGGGGAGTATCTCAGTACATGGCAAACTGCAAGTATCACATTATTCTCCTTGCATACCAGGACAATCTCCTTGCAATCATCCACAGTCACCTGATTAAAAGCAAAAAAAAAGGAACAGTTGAATCATTTGGAAAACTAGGCTTCAACAAGAGATAACACCCCAAAAATAGTCAGGAAAGTTGGAGGTATGGGTGGGAAAGCTGACAAATTACAGGTGATGTGAATTTAGTGTAGATTGCTGTGATGATGTGCTAAACACAATGTTGTAAACACTATTATTTAAAAATAGTAAGGAACAATTGATTCCATAACTGTAATCATATATGTCAATGTAAGCATGGTTGCTTCACATTTTGTGGTCGTTAGGCAGCAAGGTTACTCGGGAATATTTGATGATTATTAAGGCATTTTCTACAATTTCTGGATCAAACCTGACAGCAGTCATAATTTAAGTGCAATGTACTTTCTGAGAACTATAAATAATCATGCAGAGAAAAAAAAACAAACAACACTATAAATGCTGTAAGAGACATATAAAAAGCATAACATACCTAATTTGGTAGAAAATGCAAGCCTGAAACAATATTTATCAATACAACATAACAGCAGGACAAGAGGGCATAGGTTCAGAGGTCTAAAAAGACATCTCGGACAGCTTTAAAGAAGTCATTTTTATCCTGATTAATAGCCAGAACAACAGAAAAGATAACTGTGGTTAGGCCACCTGGATTATTTAAGAACTAACTTAAGGTTTTATGGAAAAGGTAGCATGGTAAATTTTCATAGGTTTCACAAATATCGTAAGTGCTATTAAGGAACAATTTTTGTGACTAAACTATTTGCATATTGATGCACTATTCTAGGTGCAAACTCGGCTTGTTATATGCCCGTAGATGAAGTTGCTTAGAAATAAAATTTAAATCCCCTGCAATGTTGCCCTGGGACTGACAGGGTTGGCCTTCAACAATCTGCATGTGGCTTCAAGCACCATAGATTTTCATTTCCAATTTCCACTTATTTCAATTTTTGTTGCTTGATGCCACACGGTCATTTGTTAAGGGCAGTTCCTGTCATCTCACCTCCAGAATTCAGGCCTACTGTCCCCATTAATACCAAACTGAAATTTGATCTAGAACCGACTGACAGAGCTCAAATGGAGAATCAATGAGCAAGTTCTTGTTCAGTAAGTATCAGTTGATAGCACTGTCAAGGAAAACATCCATCATATTGTTCATGATTGAGAGTAGACTGATTGATTAATAATTGGCCATTTTGCATTGTCTGCTTTTTGTGGACAGTAGATACCTGGATAATTTTTTACATTGTAGGACTGATGCCAGTGTTATAGTGGAACAGATTGGCTAGGAGCAAGGCTGATGTAAGACCCAAGTTATCAGTATTATAGCAGTGATGCTCAGGACCTATATTTGATATATCTGGTGTATTTAACAGTTTGATGTCAAGTGGCATGAATTAAACTGGCTAAAAAGTAGTATTTGTGATGCTGAAAACCTCAAAAGGAGGCAGCGATGAAACAATGACTCAGCATTCCTTGTTAAAGATTAGGTATAGGCAGCAACTGCAGGTCTACCCGGAGACACCCAAACCTGTGAAAGAATAATATAAAAAAATGAGACTTACTTCCTCTTATTTGGCATGCCCTTCCTCTCCAGATGGTGTATAGACTGCCTGCACCCAGTTGTTTTTCTATTCTATCCCTGAGCTAGCCACAAGGGAATATGAGAGGATGGGCTAAGTGACTCCTACCCATCTGTTTCCCTTCTTAAAAAGGTATGTTCACTTGGCTTTAGATCTGTCAATCCATGTGGGAATGGTTAGCATTTCAAATTCAATCAGGCATTGAAACCTCAGTAACTCAATAGCAGGTTGTTCTGCTTTAACCAGTCAAAATTTCTCTCTGGAGAAAAACAAAATAGAGCGCAACAACTTAATTTCACCTTATTCACCAAAAGCAAATATTCTAGTTTGAACTGTCAAATTAATTGACAGAACAATGATAATATTATGAAATTTCATTTTTAAAAACTCATTCATGGGATGTGGACATCACTGGCCAGCATTTATTGCCCAATCCTAGATGCCCTAGACGTGGTGATGGTGTGCTGCCTGCTTGAACTGCTGCAGTCCATGTGCTATAGGTAAACCTACAATAATGTGAAGTTCCAGGATTTTGATCCAGAAACACTGATAGAAGAGCAATATATTCCCAAGTGAGGATGGTAGTGGTTTGGAGGGGACTTTGCAGTGGCAGTGTTCCAATGTACAGTAAATGAGGCCCTTGTCCTTTTAGATGGAAGGGACAATGGGTTTGGAAGGCACTAAAGAATTTTGGTGAATTTCTGCAGTGTAAATTATGGATAGTACAACACTGTTACGATTGAGCCTCGATGATGGAGGAAGTGAATTGTTTTTTGTGGATGTGGTGCTAATCAAGCAGGCTGCTTTGTCCTGGACAGTGTCAGTCTTCTTTGTGTTTTTGGAGCTGCTCTCATACAGGCAAATAGAGAGTATTTCAATGCACTCCTGACTCGAGCTTTGTAGATAAAGGTCAGGGCTGGTTTGGGGGAATGGTGGGGAGAGTGGCGCAAACCAAGGACAGTCAAAGGGATCGGTCCTTGTGGAAGGCCGAGAGGAGTGGGGAGGGGAAGACGTTCTTGGTGGTGGGGTCTAGTTAGAGTTCTCTGCCTTCTGCAAGGATTATTACCCCCCGAAACCCCAGGTACGTTCCGCTGCAACCAGAAAAGATGCAAAACCTGCTGGGACATCACCCCTCGCACCGCCATCCAAAGCATCAAACAGTCGTTCCAAGTGAGACAGAGATTCATCAGCCTCTGTTCCAACCTAGTTTACTGCATCAAGTGCTCCCGATGAGGTGTTCTCTACATTGGGGAGACCGAAGTTAAGCGTAGGGAGCGGTTCTCCGAGCATCACAACTGGACCCGCAGGGGCCAACCAGACCTCCCATTCACCGCCATTTCAATTCCTCTTCCTACTCCTTTTCCGACATGACCATCCTTGGCCTTCTCCGCTGCCACAACAAACCTCACAGCAAATTGGAGGAACAACATTTCATCTTCTGCCTGGACAGCCTATAGCCCGGAGGACTCAACACTGAGTTCTCCAATTTTCCTGAAGAAGGGTTACACCCAAAATGTCAACTTCTCCACCTCCTGATGCAGCCTGGCTTGCTGTGTTCTCCCAGCCTCTTGCCTATCTACACTGAATGTCAAAAGGTAATGGTTAGATTCTCTCTTGTTAGAAATGAAACCTGACAAAACATTGTACAGAACAAACATTATAGCATATTGGAGGACACAGAATGAACAAACACCTGAACTGCAATAACTGGATAGTGTATATAAAACATTAGATGGACTCAGGCTGTGCTCAGATATGAATGTAGTCTATGATGGGTTTCAACCATTTCTTTTAAGGGAGCTTTCACTTTCCTTTTTGTGCTTTTCAATAACCTGACTCCTCAGGCCTTCAATAGTGAAAAAGTATGTAATTGATGGTCACTGTGAGACAAGTAATGGGTCAAGTCATTAAGCTGCAAGGATACTACTGACCATAAAGCCTGTGTCTAGGTCTCTCTGACTGCTCATAGGGTTGACCTGATTGCAAATGTTGCTGCTAATGGATTTCCTGCCTCAATGAATTAAGTCATAAAGAAACTCAATCCAGAACCTACTAACTGCTTATCCACTAGGCAGAATCCATGTAACCTAACTGGAGGGGAAGAAAAGGATCTTTAAAGTGATTCTTGCCTCTTCAGAGAAATTACAACATGCTATAAAAGTAGCATCTTGAAGCAGCGTGGTGAGGTCAGGAGGTTATCTGGGAGATGAGGAAAGACTGTGTTAATCTACAAAAACAATTTCCCCAAAACTACTGAGGAATTTCATTGACGTTGCTACCTCTTAAGGTGGTCCTTCTGGCTGTTGCAGCATGTGTTTTGGATAATCTGTAAAACAACAGGTTACATTTTGCTCTTGTGTGGAGCAGATGTAGTTTAATATATAATTCTGGACTGTCATAAGAGTCATTAAAAAACTGTTATTTTCAGCAATCTTCATGAGATTTCTGGCGGTAGTTGTGCAAAGTCATTTGCATATCTCTTCCATATCTATTGATGAAGTTGTGTTGAATGAGATTGTATGGGAGTGGATTGGATTACATAGTTTGAGCATTTCTGCAAGAACTGTACTGATGTCTTTTTGTAGATAATATTGTGTTGTTGATAGACTCACTTGTGGATTAATGACTGTTTTCACTATAGTGAACAGTTAACTATATCAGTTAAACTAATAACCAATGCTTGAGATCAGGCCAGAGCTTCCAATATTCTGCTTCTTCAAATCAAACCACTTTGAAAATTAGATTTTTAATTGTCGCATTCATTTTCCAAAATATACAAATCAATTAATTCAGATTGGCTAGTTTTTATTTAATTTTAACTCTATTTTGGATCTTGTTAGAATATACATTATATTTCAATTGTGAAGTAAACTGTAAAATTTGCTTTATTTTTCTGCAAAACTACATTTCAGCTATCTGTGAGGAGGTGCAGAGCCTGGCTTCAGCTGATTCTTTTTCTTTGATGTTCACTTTCCCTTCATGTGGATGTGCTTGCTTTCCATTTGGCTGCGATTAGGAATTCACTACGTGAAAACTACAGGAGGGCAATTACATCCCACTAATATTTGGAACAGCACCAATATGGGATACAAACAAACAATCACTTTTAAATTCCCTATTTATATAAATTCAAATTTATACTTGAATTTTTACTCTAAAACTGTTAAATGTATCTTCTACGTCTAATGCAACTATACTTTGCCATATTACAATCTCTTGTCAGCATTAATAATAATGACCTACTGCCATGGGTTTCTCCAGTAGGATGTGGTAGCCCTTCTTTGCAAATGCCACTGTTGGATCCTGTAGATTTAAATACAATATATCAGCAATTTAAAAAAACTGCTCACAGCATTAATCGGTTCCGCTTTATAAATAATAATACAGCTTGTGTATCTTATAAATGAAGTATATTAGGTATTAAATACATTTGTATTTGGTATTAAATGATTGAAACAATAAGGACAATCCAGGAGAATAAAAACATAATCTGATCATCTTGTCATCAATAAAGAGTTCAACATATTCTGACCACAAGCACAGACATTCCAATCACTTTGATGTTAATGCACGTACATTTACTCTTCACAATGGCTCAGCTGGTTAAAACAAAGCATTAACAACAGCTATACAGGTCTTGTATGATTTCTAGTTTGAATGAAGTGAGCTGATAGCCAACAGAATTACAATAACAATGACACATATGGCATCAGTTTTTTAAGGGTTGGAAAGGAGAATATCTACCAGGGAGTCATTCTCTCCACCAGTGTACTATTTAGTGACTCTTGCCAAAGCTGTATAAGTGCAGACATTAGGTAATGTCCCACTGTGGCTGAAAACACCTCCTGGTGCTGATGGCTAAGCCCATGAGAATAACGTACACAAAAATCAAGCTGTTCCACCAATTCTTTGATATCCGACACAACGTCCTGAATATATGACAAGTAGTGACAGTAAACATTCAACACTTGCACGTACATGTACATGTTATGCATGAAGGTTAAAAAATACCATCCTATTGCTTTGGTGACTCTTGGTATTGGAAACATTGGTCCATTCCTAGGTTATACTGTGTACCTGAGTCATCAATAGAATTAAGCAAGAAAATTTCACTTACAGCTGATGCTATTAGCTACACAATGCTGAGGAGAGTACATCCCATCACAGATCTACTTTTTATTTAAAATGCTGTTAGAATGAAAATTCTTAATGCAAAGATCAAATTCTCCTCTCTGCTTTTAACAAACTGAGATAATGTCAACAAGCTATTTGATTATCAGCCAACGTGTAGGCATGCATACTTCCCTGTTGGTGTCACTGAATAACATACAGAGGATTGATTCTCTGGTGATTTCCCATTTTCCTCACCCCAAACAGCCTAGGCTAAATATTACCACCCCGATAAAACATTGCCTCAGATTGGCAAACTCAGAACAGACATAAAATTGTATCTTGGGGTAATCTATATGGGTTTGTGTGCATTGAACAATTCTGCTTGATCTCAAATGCATAAGTAACAATTCACTCCCAACTATCCATTATTCTTACACATATATAATACATGTATTTTAAATGCTGCAATAAATTCTTATAATTATTCATCTAAATACAACTGACGGCAATATTTTCATGTAATTTCTTGCTGGTTCAATACAGCCAATTTCAATCATCCCCAAATTTCTGATGAATATTGGAGTATTTGTGCGTTTAACATTAGTTTTCCTGGAGCCACCATAACATTTTAAGCTTATCCTACACTTCACTCCTCCTGACATTTTACTTGTTTAATCTGTTGCAAACACTAATTTGCATTAAACATAGAAATGGCCTGTGTACCTTATGATGCCTGTCTGGAGTTGCTATGATCACGGCATCTGCAAATTTCTCCCGTTTTGCAGCTTCTCTCCAATCTTCCATAACCAAAAAAAAAATCAATAAATGAAATTTGATGAAAAACAGATCTGATTAATTCTCAATGGCTTTAACAAATAGTAAATCAACTTTATCTGACTTCACTCACAGTATTTCAATCTACAACTCTCCACTGGTTGGTGTCTTATCTAGCTTAAAAAGAAATGTTTATGATAGTTGGAGGTCAATATCATCTCAGTCTCAGGACATGCAGGGGCCCCTCAGGGCAGTTTCCAAGACCCAACCATCCTTAGCTGCTTCATCAATTACCTTCCCTCTATTAGGTTAGAAGTGGGGTTATTGCTGGCAATTGCATCATGTTCAGTACCATTCACACCTCCTCAGATACTGAAACAGTTCATGTATAGCAAGATTTGGATAATTTTCAAGTTTGTATTTATAGCTGGCAATCAACATTTCTGGCAGATAGTGTCAGACAATAATTAGGTCCAACTGGGGAAGTCTGACAATAGCCCCTTGACGTTTAATGGCATGGCCATCACTGAATTTCACTTCCAACATCATGGGAGGTTACCATGCACTAGAAACTGAATTAGACCAGCCATATAAACACTATATCTACATCAGCAGTTCGGCGACTAGGGATTCTGCAGTGAATAACTTATTCCCTGACCCCCAAAGGTCTGCTCCACCATCTACAAGATGCAAGTCAGAAATAACTTGGAGGTGCCGGTATTGGACTGGGATGGACAAAGTTAAAAATCACACAACACCAGGTTACAGTCCAACAGGTTTATTTGGAAGCACTAGCTTTTGGACTGCTGCTCATTCATCAAGCAACCATCTGTTGGACGAGAACCTGGTGTTGTGTGATTTTTAACTAAGTCAGAAATCTCATGGAATACTCACCATTTGACTGATAAGAGTAGCTCTAATTTCCAACTACTTCATTCTACCATTACCAGCGAGCTGGAATATCAATCCTCCTTAATGAAGAATACAGTAGAGGATATCAGTAGCAGCATCAGTCATCCCTAAAAATGAGAGGTCAACCTGGTGAAGCTACAACATAGGACTACTTGCATGCCAAACAGCAGGAACAGCATGCAATAAACTAGTTGAATCCACACCAAACAAATCAGATCGAACTTCTGTAATCCTGCCACATCCAGTTGTGAATGGTGCTGGGCAATTAAACTATTAACAGGAGGTAGCAGCTCCATCAACAAATATCTGCATCCTCAATGATGACAGAGAGCCCAGCACATCAAAGCAAAAGACACAGCTGAAGAAGCATTTTATCTACCGTAAGCCAAAAGTAGATAATCTATCTTGACCTCCTCCAAAGTTCCACAAAATTAGTCTTCAATGAATTTGATCCATTCCATGTAATATCGAGAAAAGGCCGAGTCACTGAACATTGCAAAGACTATGGGCCCTGACAACATTTTAGCAACTAAGATTTTTGCTTCAGTTCTAACTGTGCCCCTAGTTAAGCTATTCCAGTATGACTACAAACACTGCACCTCATTAACAGGAAGGAAAATTGCCTAAGTCCAACGCACAAAAAGTAGGACAAATCCAAACTGGCCACTCTTGATCATCAGGAAAATGATGGAAAGAGTTGTGACAGTACTATTAAGTTGCACCTGCAAAAGAATAACCTGAAAACTGACACAGTTTGGATTTTCCAGGTCTCTCACCTCCTGACTTCATTATAACCTAGAAGAATTGAACTCCAGAAGTGAGAGTGATTGCCCTTGACATAGAGGCATCATTTGACTAGGTATGGCATCAAGGAACTCTAGCAAAACTGAAGTAAGTGGGAATTGGAGAGAAAACTCCCCACTGCTCGGAGTCATACCTAGCACAAAAGGAAAAATGGTTCTGGTTGGTTGGAGGTCAATCTTCTCAGTCCACATCATCATTACAGGAGTTCCTCAGAGTAACATCCCAGGCACAATCATCTTTAGCTGCTTTTTTAATGAAGTCCTTCGATCATATGGTCTGAAGTGGGGATGTTCGCTAATTATTGCGCAATATTCAGTATCATTCATGACTTCTTTGATACCAAAGCAGTCTGCGACCATATGCAGCAAGAACTGAACAATATCCAGGTTGTACAAGTGGCAAGTAACATTTGTACCACATGAGTGCCAGTCAATTGCAATTTCCAACAAGAGAGAATTTAACTTCTGCCCCTTGATATTCAATGGCACTACCATCGCTGAATCTTCCTCCAACAACATTCTGGGTGTTACCATTGACTAGGAATAGTCATTTGCAACATGAATACTGTGGCACAAAAGCAGGTTAGCGGGTAGAAATTCTGTGGTGTGTAACTTACCTCCAGTCCCTCAAATGCCTGTCCATCATCTACAAAGCATAAATCTGGATTGTGATAGAATAACCTCCATTGGCCTGGACAAGCTCCAGTAATACTTAAGAAACTTGACACCATCCAGAACAAAGCAGCTCCCTTGATTGCAACACTTTCTACCACCTTCAATATTCACTCCCTTCACCACTGATGCATGAAGTGGCAGCATAGCATCAACAAGATGCCCATCAAGGTTCCTCTAACAGCAGTGACCGTTATCATCTAGAAGGATAAAGATAGCAGATGCATTGGAACACCATGACCTGCGAGGTCCTCTTCAAGCTACACACCATCCTGACATGGAAATACGTCATCATTCCTTTACGGTTGCTGGACCAAAATCCCAGAACACCCGTCCACAAGTACTGTGGGTATCCCTACACCCCAACGACTGCAGCAGTTCAAGATGGCAGCTCACCACCACCTTCTAAAGGGCGATTAGGGATGGCAACAAATACTGGCCTAACCAGCAATGCACACAAGCTGTGAAATAATGTTTTTTAACAATATGTTTTGTGTTTTCGTTCCTTACATTTATCAAATTTGTTTGCTTCCATTTTTCCTTTTGGAAGGTACTGTTTCAAACTCAGATTAAGTTACACAGACATAATATGTCTTCCAGTAACTTCATTCAAGTGGTCATTCCTCATATGCAAGACTGAAGGATTTTGACGAGCTATTTAACTGCATTTATAACATGGTCTTATTGTAGTTGTTGGTAACGTAGCAGAAAGGCAGAGGAATCAGTTGATACCACACCTGATCCTTACAGCCGAGGTTTTGACCAATTATTTTCACTTCAGATAAACACTACATCATGTTTTACACTTGTTAAGCAGTTTAATTTTTAAAATTTAACCTGTTTTTCTTGTCAACCTGTTCAGAGATGTTATTACACACCTCTGGAGCAGGTGGGACTTGAACCGGGGCCTTTCGGTCCAGTGGTAGGGACACTAGCACTGTGTCACAAGAGGCCCTCCTATTAGCAGTATAATTTAAAAAAATTTTTATTAACATATTTTTCTAATCAACCTGTTCAGAGATGTTATTATACACCTCTGGCACAGGTGGGACACTACCACTGTGCCACAAGAGGGCTGCACCATTAGCAATATACTTACTTTGATAAAGTTTCAACTTTAAATTGTTTTTAAATTGGAATGAACTCAGTTTTGCAGACTATGCAATAGAGTTTAATATAGTTAGCCAAATCACTTTGATTAGACAATGACATCTGCGCAGTAATGCAAGCAGCCAGCCAAAGGTTCTCACCACTGAAGATGTTACAATCTTGAATTGAGTACTTCATCTGCAAATTCTGTCTGGCAATTAAACGACAATCTGCTACTCCCACAACCTAGAACACAGGCAATAATAAATAAATTCAGATAATATCAGAGCAGTGATGGATCAACAAAAGTTAGACATAACATTATTTCAATAGAAAGCAATGACACAGCCATAAGTCAAACAGAAATAGAATCTATGTGGATAGTGATAAAATGTGAAGAAGGATCACACAGAGCCTACAGATCACCTACTAGCAGAAACGAAGTGGAGGAAGAATATGAAAACAAATTAGGGAAATGAATTGAAAACAAACTATGGAAATAAGTTAAAAAAAACAAGCAATAATATGGGAGATTTCAACTTTTTTGAATTTCATTGTCCAGGAGAGGTGAATATAGAGATAAGTTGCATTTCCTTTTTAAGCCAGTTCGGGGGAAGTCATTACTAAACTTAGAAATGGAGAAGCAGGGAGCACCTATTTATTAGTCATGATAAAATAATATAGTTTAGGATTAATAATTAATAATTTATCATTTGCATGATAAATGCCAAGGTAATAGACTGGAGTTAAGCTGATTTGGTTTGAATGAGAATAGAACTCAGAAAATTAAATGGGTAGTAATGTAAAACGTCAATGGGAAATAATTAAAGTGTTCAACAGAAACCAGGGAAAAAAATTCTAAAAGCTAAGACAGCTATCCACTAATGAAATACCATGGATGAATATAAGGAAAAATTTACGACAAAGTGAGAAATACACATTCAATACATGGACAACAGGAGAAAGCAGGTCAAGGGAGAATACAAAAAACATAACATTCAAGAAGTATTTAGGTGTGCACTTGCAATGCCAGGACATAGAAGGCTGTGAGCCAAATGCTGGAATTAAAACAGATAGGTGCTTGATTTTGACCAGTGTCAGACTCGGTGGGCCAAAGAGTCTTTTTCTGTGTAGTAGATCTCTATGATGATGACTCTGTGACAATTAGCCTGTCCTAATGGAAGGTTACCAATCTGCATTTTAAATCTGTTCCACTCCACACATGCTGCCTAGATTTCCGAATATGTCTCCATTATTTTGTTTTTATTTCAGATTTCCAGCATTGACTAATGTCCCAGCAACTACACAGGGAGAAGGGGCTACTGCTGGTACTGCAACAGTAACCAAAGAAAGCATTCAGCAATGAGCTCAGACTGAGAGGCAAGTCTGGAATTTTGCCAGAGCCAGCATGGCAGTAAGCACGACTACATAAATCAAAACATTGCAATGCAGGTCAATAAAGGCATAACAAAAACAAACTAAGCTTAGAGTTTATTTCTGGAGGGAAAGAATCAAAACTGGAGAAGTTGTGCTAAACTTTCGTTAAACTTTGGTTAGATCACAAGAAGTATTCCTCACAGTTCTTCTGATCGCCATTTTATTTAAAAAGAATAGAGACACAACAGATGAATGGAAAAAAGGTTCTGTGAAATAGTACCATTAGGAAAGGATAAATATGCTGCATCTTTTTTTATTTGAAAAGACTGAATGATGACCAAGTAAAGATACATAAATATGAAAGATTTTGATAGAATACACAT
The DNA here is from genome assembly GCF_004010195.1 of Chiloscyllium plagiosum. NCBI lineage: Eukaryota > Metazoa > Chordata > Chondrichthyes > Orectolobiformes > Hemiscylliidae > Chiloscyllium > Chiloscyllium plagiosum. The sequence goes on along the minus strand of NC_057743.1, from coordinate 24,739,842 downwards.
AAAGAAACTGTTCCATTTATGGGGAGAGCAAAACTAGAGGACATCAATATGAAACAGTCACAAACAAATCAATGGGATAAAAGAGTTCATTATGAAATCTCTGTAAATAATGTGAATAGGGGACTCGCTACCATAGAATACTGGAGCTAAATAGTTTAATGTATTTAAGAGGAAATTGATTTGCATATGTGGAAGAAGGGTAGAGAGGTTTTTGTTGATTGTGTTATGAACAAGGCCAGATCCCCTCAAAGTTGAAACTTTATTGCTGGAACAGCACAGCAGGTCAGGCAGCATCCAGGGAAGAGGAGATTCGACGTTTCGGGCACAGGCCCTTCTTCAGGCCCTGAGGAATATTCCAGGAGGGATACAGCAGGTCAAACCACTTAATTTTAATCAAAACAGAATTTATTTACAAGATTACTGAATGAAACACAAACGAAACAGAACCGAATACAGAATAGCTTAATCTATCTGAAAACCCAATAGATTATACCAACTTAAATGATGCTGTTCCAAATACTTGCGACACTCCCCATAACACCCCTTGGCACAAACGGTAGAATCAAACACAGGTTCTTACAGAAGAGAGAGCTGCAGCATGGAACACCCTCTTCCATATATAGTTGTTTCTTGGATCAGCAGCCTCGGCAACTGCCTGAATGCTTTCAGTGAATAGACCGACTGCCAAAATCCAAATCAAACCAGAGAAAAGCTGAACTGGGAGAACTGACCACTCCCATTTCATTGTACAAGTTTTTTTTAAATTAAAAGCCTTTTCCCTGAGGCAGTATCTGTTAGTTCTAATCAAATTGGCCTTAAAACCCATCCAACCCAGACTTTTCTGAATCTGGTGTCTTTACGACCTCCTGAGGAAAAACCAAAGACAACATAGCTTTGTTAAAGGAGCAGCATCATCACAATAGAATTAAAAGAGAAAAGGATGGGAGAAGGTTTAAGCAGAACTCAAGTGCCAGCATGGACTGGGGGTTAGGGATGAATGGCATGTTTCTCTGTTACATATTCCATATAAATTTTGCGATACTTCAAATCTTGTAATGCATTTATTCCTTTCATACAGTATGAGCTTAAGGTGCATTGATTTCTTTTTAGTCTCAATTCACTGAATAGTTGTCCTCTTGAAAATTATGGAAGAGTTAGGATAGCAAATCAAACATTTGGTCAAAGAGGTCATTTTTAAAGCAGTGTAGTAGAGGGAATTCAAATCTTGGGGCTTATGTAACTTAATGTAGGTACATCTATGATGGAGCAATGAAAATCATGCATGTGCCATAAATTGAAGAACCACAGAGATATTGTAGCATTGTGATTACAGATATAATGATGAATAGAACCAAAGAGACATTTAAAAACAACTCATGAGAAATTAATACTCAGGCATTCTCAAACCTGGAGAAAACATATTCAGTGAGAACTGGGGGTGATGCATGATTGGGATTTGCTGGAGTCAGGATGTAGACAGCAAAACTTTAGAAGACCGCAACTTTGCGCAGGTTACAAGGTGGGAGTCTGGATAGCAAAGGTGTCCAGATTCACAATCTCAGATTTTTGCAGTGCTGAAAGTTTATAATTCTTAAATCAGCTCTCTGAATGAGCAATTCTCTTAGTGCCATCCTTCCGAGCTCTTCTGAAACCTTGCACATTCTTCCTTTTCAAATAACAGCCTAATTCCCTTTTGAATACTGTAATTAAATTGCTTCCACCATACTCTCAGACAGGTCAGACAGATCTTAAACATTCACTGCATGGAGATCCAAGATGGCGGCGACCCAGTAAGTCTGAGTCTGCAGTGCTCTGCCTAAGACTTGGGGAAAGTGGGGCACCCACCCTTACCTCACCTTTTAAATCACTTAGGATAGCTTTTGCCCAGTGTACTTAGCCATTTTACATCAAACTTGGACAGTTTGGTGTTCTTTAAAAATGACTAAGGGCAAAAACTCCCGCAGCTCACAACAGATGGGGACCCCTCCTCCACCTCCTCCTGTAGCAGCAGGGACGTCCGCAGCTGCTTCAGGGGACTTACCTGCGGAGGCGAGCCTGATCTCCCTGATTGCTAAGCTCCAGGGGAAGATCGATGCCTTTATCGAGGAGACCCGATGCAGGTGGGAGTCGATCTCGGTCATGCTGTATGTCGGAGGGGCAGAGCAACAGGGCCGCGGCCTTGGAGACTGCTGCTGAGTCATCCGTTGGTCAGGTCTGGACCCTGGAGGAGTGCATCAACAACCTCGATAATCGTTGGTAAAATATTCGGTTGCTGGGCCTTCCCAAGTGGGAAGAGGAAGGCCAGCTTGCAGATTTCTTAGAGCAATGGCTCTCACGATTATTGAAGTTGGAGTCGGGGCTGGGCTGGTTACGGGTGGAGTGGGCCCATCGGGTTGCTGTACGCAGGCCCGGATCGGACCAGCATCCCCGTCTGATTTTAATCCAACTTCAATACTATCAGGAAAAACAAAAGCTGCTGGAGGCCTCCAGAGTCCTGGGGAAGGATCCCCAGACCATGATGCACAAGGGTTCCAGGGCAATGTTATTTCAGGACTTTTCACTAGCCGTGGTCCACAAGGAGGGCATTCGATGAGGCGAAGAAGCGTTTGAAAGACTTAAATATTCAATACTCTATGCGTTATCCGGCATGCTGCACTTCAGCCATGGAGGATCCGTTTATAACTTTGGATCACCGGAGAAAGTGAAAGAATTCTTGGACTCTCTCAAATAGACTGCAAGACTTGAACTGTATGGATAACTACTTTATTTTTGCTCCCCCTTTGTTTACCCTTTCTTTCTTCATCTCTCTTTCACTCATCCTTTCCTGGGAGTGGGGTGGGGGGGAGAGCTTGTTCTTTATTCTCTCTTTGATCTCCTTTTTATAGCTCGTGCGGCTTATTTGATTTGTGGGGGGAGGAGAGCTTCTTTTCTTTTTTTTAAGAGCAGGGTTTTCTTCTTTCTTCATCTTGCTTAGTTGCCTAATACTTACTGGGAAGAGCGCCTCATCTTCCGCCTAGGAACTCTCCAACCACAAGGGATGAACTCAGATTTCTCCAGTTTCCTCATTTCCCCTCCCCCCACCTTGTCTCAGTCCCAACCCTTGAACTCAGCACCACCTTCTTAACCTGCAATCTTCTTCCTTACCTCTCCGCCCCCACCCCCACTCCGGCCTATCACCTGGCCTTAACCTTCTTCCACCTATCGCATTTCCAACGCCCCCCCAAGTCCCTCCTCCCTACCTTTTATCTTAGCCTGCTTGGCACACTTTCCTTATTCCTGAAGAAGGGCTCATGCCTGAAACGTCGATTCTCCCGCTCCTTGGATGCTGCCTGACCTGCTGCGCTTTTTCAGCAACACATTTTCAGCTCTGATCTCCAGCATCTGCAGTCCTCACTTTCTCCTAGAAGATATCTAGCGTAACTTGCCAGAAAGAAAAAGGCTCCCCAAGCCATTACGTCCATTAGAGAAAGTGCTGGTACCTTGACTTGTGACTGTAAAAAGATCAATACTGCCTTTAGAAAGTTCAATTTTGAACTGTATAAGTCGCAGGACTGTGAGGATAGAACTGGGAAGATGAAATCCTTTTTTTAAAAATTTAGATCTTCTGGGCCTAACCTCAGAGCAGGTGTTGATCTTGAATGCCCTAATGACGACCCAGGAAGTACAGGACAAGGTTAGGCAGCTTCAGAGTGGCAAAGGGCCGGGGCTGATGGATTCCAGGTTGAGTTCTATAAAGAATTTATAGGGGAACTGGCGGGGCCACTCATAAATGTGTGTAATTACTCACACAGTCAGGGCTGCCTCCCGCCTTCGTTGAGAGAAGCAAATATTTCTCGCATTCTCAAGAAGGGAAAGGTCCCAGAAGATTGCTCTTCATATTGACCCATATCCTTGTTAAATATGGATTTCAAAATTCTTTCAAAAATGTTAGCATTAAGACTGGAGAGGGTCTTACCATACATCATAAAAGAGGACCAGACGGGGTTTATAAAGGGCCGCAAGTCAACTAATAATTAGAAGGGTATCAAAATATGACATAAGCCTGTCAACAAGGAACAATACTGGGTTTAGCTGTCTCCTTGGACGCAGAGAAGGCATTTGATCGGGTAGAGTGGCCATATTTTTTCTATACGGTAGAAAGATTGTGTCAGAGAGGTATTTACTAAATGGGTTTCAGTATTATATAATGATCCCAAAGCAGCGGCGATCAACAATGGTTGAGGCTCGGATAGCTTTAGTGTCAGCAGGGGCTGTCGTCAGGATGTCCTCTTTCACCACTATTATTCACGCTAGTGATTGAACCACTAGCCAAAGCTATATGAACTGACCCTAACATAACAGCTCAGAGGGTTGGATCGGGCAAGCACAAAATTACTCTCTAAGCGGATGATGTCCTCCTTTTCTTAAGTGATCCTTTGACATCCGTGCCTCGCTTAATTCAAGTGGTTAATCTATTTGGTATGTTCTCAGGTTACAAAATCAATTTTATGAAATCGGAGGCCATGCCATTGTGAGGTCTTGCCAGTATATCCGATTTACCGGACGGATCTCGCTTTCCCTTTCAGTGGTCACTAGAGGGTTTTCTATACTTAGGTATCTTTGTTACTCCAGTATTTGGTCAGTTATATAAAGCCAATTACGTACACTTATTAGAGAAAATGAGGCAGGACCTTCAACGCTGGGGAGATCTCCCAATATCCTGGTTAGGCAGAGTAACCAGAGTTAAGAATATCCTATCTCGTCTTCTATATCTGATGAGAATGCTCCCCTTGATGATGCCGAGACAGGTGTTGCGTAAGCTCTACGGCTGGCTCGGCTCCTTTATTTGGAATCATAGATGGCCCCTTATCAGATTAGAAAAGCTGCAGCTCCCACAAGCAAGGGAAGGACTGGACTTTCCCAGATTTTAAGAGGTACTAATTGAGCTGACTGGGTCTCTTGTGACCCACAATCAAGCTGGTTAGATATTGAGACCTCCCAAGCAAAATGTCCCATCATCAATCTTTTATTTATGGACAAGATGAGAGTTATTATGGACTATTGTAAAACCCCTATTGTATTAAATACAATTAAAGCCTGGAGGATAATGCAACAAGATGAGGGTAACTTGCAAAAACCTCCCCTTATACCGCTATAGTGGGAGTATCAGGATTCCAGCCAGGGCTGACAGATGCTACATTTAAAACTTGGAAGTCCAGAGGTATCTCTGTTTGGGAAACTTGTTCGATGGGGAGGTTATGATGTCCTTTAAGCAGTTGCACCAAAAGTTTGGACTGCCTAACAGGGACCTTTTTCGGTATTTCCAAATAAGGGACTTTACACAAAAAAAGGCCACACTGATAGTCAATCCCTACAAATTGGATCAGGAAAAGAAGAGTGCTATGGCCAATGGGGCTGCCCTTGGTCAGTACTCTTTATCACTCACTATACAATAAGGTATTGAAGGACATGAAACAATTATATAAAATCTGGAACCAAGAATTAGTGTTGGAAATCTCTTTAGAAATGTGGGAGGACATCTGGGAAAATACTGGAAAGATCTCTATTTGTAATAGAACTCAGGCTATTCAATTAAAGGTACTTCACAGGGCTCATATAGCAACTGAACGACTTGCAAAATTCAAGGCAGGAGCATTCCCCATGTGTCCTAAATGTAAAATAGAAGTTGGCACTCTCATGCATTGTCTATGGACATGCCATAACATCCGCAGGTATTGGGATAGAGTAGTGAATGCCTTGACAGAGATCTTGGGTACGGAGATTAGACTGGAACCAGTAACCCTGCTTTTGGGCTCTTCAGATTTCCCCTCCCTGGATGTGCACAGGAAGAAATTATTTACCATCCTCTCCTTTTGTGCAAGGAAAAATATTTTAGTGAATTGGGTAGCTGAAGGTCCCCCAGGACTTTCGAATTGGCACAGGTTAGTCATGGAATATATCCCCCTTGACTTCCTCACAAATATGGTGCATCAAAAAATGTAATTATTTTATAAAATATGGCAGTCCTTTTTGAACTATATCGACACAGATATCTCGGCCATATCGTCCAGGGCTTTTGTTTAGCTGTGGTAATAGTTCTGGCTGGCTCAGGGGCCGCCTAGGAGGAGGAATCCCGTATAAATATGGGTTTTATTATGACTTGATGTAAATCTATTTTGAGCATGTATCTAGTTATTTAATTACTTTGTTGTTTACTGTTAGTAATGTACGATATACTATTTTATGTTTTGGTTGTTTGTAGAAGAGATTAGTAGTTAGTTGTTTTTTTTCCTTTTTTGTTTTGTTATTATGTATTTTTTACTTATTTAATTTTATATTGATGCTTATATTTGTACTCTAATTTTGTTAAAAAAATCTTAAATTTTCTTTTTTGCCATAAAATACCTATAAAAGACATTCACTGCATGAAAACATTGTTTTGCGTATCACTTTTGCTTCTTTGACCAATTACAGTACTTTAAATCCATGCCCTTTTATTTTCTCCTTGTCTATTCTGTCCAGATCCTCATGATTCTGAATACCTCTCAGCCTCCTTTTATTAAAACTCATTTTTAAGAAAGAAAATACCTGATCTCAACTGGGTGAAAGAGGAGTGCTCCATTGGTCTTTTGCTCTTGAGTTATGGAGACAAATTAAAATGAATTCTGACTGCTAATTACTACCTGACTGGAATGCAAGTACATATCAAGTGAGAAAATATCAGTTTTGTCTCACTTGTTTCAGGTACTAAAAGGGTACCAGAATCTATGGAACTCTGAACAGCAAAAGGAACAATTCTTGGAAATTTCTGAACAGCTGGAAGAGACCATTCAAAAAGTCTTATGAAACACAGAGAATAACTGACAAAGAAGAGACATTGAATTGAGGCTCAGTGTAACCACAGGCCATTATTTTGGCTACAAAGTCCAGAGGCTTACCAATTACCTATTATTCTAACAGCTTCTTTTGTCACAGCCTACACTGGACCCAATATAAATAGACAGTGAGTATCACTCATGATATCAGATGATAAAGCTGGTAAAAGAAAACACGAGGAAGTAAACAAAATGGATACACTTTAAACGTAAAAGAATTCAGCCATGCTCATCAATCACATTACTGTTTGGGGATCTTGCTGTGAGCGTATTGACTACTGCATTTTCTTACAATGATAATCATACTTCAAAAGTATTTTCTTGCTGATAAAGCAATTTGGGACATATTGTGGTCATGAAATCCACTGTAAAAATGCAAGTCTTTAAAAGAATCAAGCTTATCTTTTAACTTCACTTTCATACATCTCAATAAATCATGTGACACTGTCAGCAGGATACGCCACTGTACGATTTGTGAAAAATTGACTGTCCAAAGCTCCTCAGTCTCATCCACTCCTTTCATGACATTATGCACTGTACTTCATTCTCCAAATGCATCAGAAATGGTGCATCTGTTTGATGGCACAACTTCTGACAGTTTTAGATTGAAGAATGGAATGAAACAGGGATGTAGCCCAGCCCCATTTTGTTTAGTTTTTTCTTCTCCATGCTTCTGACCTTGACCTTTCCTGCTGACATGGGTGGAGGTTACCTGCACAATAGGTCAGACAATATTCTTTTGCCATGCATTCAGACTGAAAAGTGAAGAGAATGTACATGTGTTGATAAGAGAATTTCTCTACATTGTTGCACTAGTTGCTCTCACACAGAAATTTAGCTACAAAAGATCTGCAGATTATCTCTGCAATGCCTGCAACTTGTTCTCACTTTTAAAAAGCAGCAAAAAAACCATGATTATTGGATAGGGTGTCACATCTCTATCCTTGATCATCTGAAATAACACCCCTGTGAAACTTGATGGGCTGAATGATCTATGTTTGCTCCAATGCTTTATGATCCAAGTGGTTGGCAAATTCTACTATCATGGAGCCATAATAACAGACAACCTAACAGGCAAAACTCAATAAAAGCATAGAAAAACTAAATGACCACCTCTGGCTGATTCAAGAAATATACATGGAACAACATGAAGCTGACTCTTAAGACTCTTAAACCAAGATATTTTTCCTAGCACCTTGTTGCATATTTATGAAATATGGATGACTTACGGCCTTGATGAAAGGATACTCAACAACTTGCATATATGTTGATTGTTGTGCATTCTGGGTATTTCATGGAAGGACAAAATCACAAATGGGGCACTCATCTCAAAAGCAACTATGTGAGCACAGATCAAGTAAAAGAACCTTTGCTGGCTTGGGCATATTCAGAGGTTAGAAGACAGTCACATACACAAGTGTTTTCTGTATGACAAGATAGCAGAAGCCAGAAGACCTTTAGGATACCAAAAGCTCTGTTTCAAATTGGACTGCAAGCATGATGTAAAGGCTTTAAGCACAGATTTATGTTCCCTTCCAGACACCAGGTGATCAGAGCGGAAAATGGCAACATCACTTGTGGGTCAGAATGCACCACCATTCAACCAGTGCCTTCAGCAATTTGGCAGCAGGTCCCAACATCAAAACAATCCACAATGACACCGCATAATCAGCTCCTATCCAATACTTGTATCAAAACAGGAATGGACATTTCCACCATCAGCTAAAGTGTACTAGATGAAGCTACCCCTTAAAAAAATGAAGCATATTTTCTACACGTCCATCATTTTAAATATGGTTTAATGCTGGCAATGCTGATATTTAAGTTGCTCCTATTGATCATAGATTATGACAGGATAGAATCAAGCAGTCACAGTATATTCCAACGAAGTGGAAAGATGGGGGCATAGTGCAGCTGCTGCTTCTGCCCACCCCTGCCCTCTTGACTTTAGGGTGTGTTAAAATAATTTCTAGGTGCTGGAGAAGTCCCAGCCAAAACATCATGGCAATTTGAACAAGAGACCACCATCAACAATTAAGAAGGCATTTCCTTTAGTGTCAGTGCCAGCCCCTTGAAAGGGCTAACCTTTCACTGAATGCTTCACAGCTGATTCAGGATTGAACACTATCATTGAACTCAGCAACTTGAATTCACATCTTTGTCGTTGACCTCGTTCACTGTTCTAATGAAGCTCGAGAGAGAGAGACTTAAGGAATCCTAACCCTTCAAATTGAGCACTTCATTTACAGCCTTTTGAGATCAACATTTGGAACAACCTATTGCTCACAGTCTATTGGTCAGTAAGTGCCAGTAAAAATTCTGCTGGTATCACTTGCAGCTCCTGAGGATATATATTTTATTTCTTTACTTGTTCCATTAACACATCCCTTTTGTCCTGGATCAGCATTTCCATTCCTCCCACATCTACCCTATGTCAGACTTTCACTTTTGTTGATAATGGTCCCTTACTGAATTTTGAGATGATGTATGTGAATTTTTCTTATAAATCCAACACTTAGGCTTACTCTCTGCAATTGTGGGGTATTGCACATTATACTGATGTTTTGACCGTGGTTTCTCCTGCACCCAGGAACTTCCTTGGCACAACGTAAAGTCAAAAGGGCAGTGGCAGGCAGAAGAAGCAGCTACCTTTCTGACCTTGATGGAATACATATAGCTGCTTGATTTGGGTGGAAACAAATAATTTTTAGTTAATTTTCAGTCTAATGTACTGTTGAACAATTGCCAGCATCCCTTTAGTACCTCATTCAGGTGGTCATTTTTCATAGGTATTGTCTGATGGGTCATTTGACTGTACAGGCATCACAGTCAATCAAATCTTTTACTCATCCAACTAGCAAAATTCCATCAGACACTAGTGGAAAGTGATCAAGATTATGCTGAACCAGTATCTTATTCTTCCCACCTTATACCAGTGTATTGAAGCAATTGACATGTCCCAATTGCTTCCTCAGCCAAGATTGTTAACTCAGAACAGAGAGTAGTGTGAACCTCAGATCTTCTGCTTTATATACCTCAGTAATCCCTACACTAGTGGGGGCAGCTACAATCATTTTGTTTTCAATTCTATTGAAAAATCACAAAACCACAATTATGTTATATACAATAATGCAAGATTTACTTCAGGGTGGAAAGCAGAATTAGTTTCAAAGAAAACATTTTAGATTGTTTAAATGAAATGTTTGCAAAAATACAAGTTTAGATCATGTTTATTTTGTGTCTGAATAATGATCTTGACCAAATATTTACTTTTCATTTTTCCCTGATGTGACACTTTTGCAGTAATATAGCTTTATCTTTCATAAATATCTTGAAGTCCCAAAAGCAGATGAGATGGCTGCTGAAGACAACAAACTGTGACATTACTGTTTTAATAAAGCAGAAACATACCATACCACCCTGGACCATTCCCAAGTTATTTGGTCATTTTCTGGTAAAGGATGTGACATCATGAGCTGTTTCCTCCTAGTACAGTGATTTACTGTTAACTGCATCCCACAGAGATTTATTCACTTAGATGGTGAATTGAGGCTTTTAATTCAGAGTCTGTATAATGTTTCAATGTAAAACTACAAAACTTTGTCAGGCTACCAAAATAGCGACGTGATTTGAAGTTTATAGGTGCTACAATCAACTCCCATTATCACACTGTGACAATTCAAATATAGAGTAATCAACCAATAATGGCAGCAGGCAGACTGATTTTCTCCATGACTATCCTGTTTAAATAGTTACGATACAGGCCTCTTATTTCAAATCCTGTTTTAGTTCAACTGGAAATATTTTTCAGTCCTGCTAGTGAGATTTACATAAGTCAAAGAAGGTCCCATATCCTATTCCCTCTAAGTTATCTGCTCTGATCTACAGTTAAGACCACAACACAATTAGCTTCAGTATAATTGAATTATGAAAGGGGAAAAAAAAAATCAGCCACAGTTCAAGATGCTGTTGAAAAGTCTGTATTTGTGGATATGAAAGAAAACAAGATCAGGTCAACATGTAATCGGTGTTCCTTCTGTTCTGAATAGCCTGTAAACTCACTTCCAGTCTCACCCAACAAGAATGAACAAAAAAGACTTGCCAGAAGATAGCTGGCACATTTGAAAAGTATACATCATCAAGAGGGCATTGTTTCAGGACAGAGGGGAAAAAATTGGAACACAAACAAATAAATACATTTTCATTCATTGTAATTTTAATTCTTCTATTCTAGGTTTTAATTTCATCAGATCAAAGAGTAGGCTGAAAGGTCTAGGAGCAGACTGCCAGATTTTCAGCTTAAAAGAAAATGCGTCTCCACTGAAAATCAAGCTATCCTTCTGTCTAAAATCGAAAACAACAGGACTTCCAAAACTGCAAGTGTGCAGTTCACCTCCTTCATCTTGTAGCAATCTATAATCCCCATTATCAGTATTCTCTTATAACTATTACTAGCAAATAATATCCCCGTTATTTTATAGGCTGTGTCTAGGAACACAAATATTATGCAAAGCAGCTGAATTTTAATTAGAATGCAAGACTAATTCATTGCTCCACTGTACCTAACATTCAAAGACCAGCATTACCATTATCTCGCTGCTGAGGACTATATTATCAGCCCTTACATTTGGTGCAGTCTTGCACAATAGACTTTACTCTTTCCCCTTGGTTTCACAATTTAAAAATATGTACTCATTGGTCACAATTTCCTCCAATAGCACTTATCGTAAATGATGTAAGACTAATCAGAGACAGGCATTAAAATATTCTTAACTGAGAAACAAAAATAGCAGTAAAAATGTAACTGCAGCAGTTGAAAACAAAATGAACTTTAACAATTATACTCCATGCAATGATCAATAAAGGCAAGTGTACCGAATGCCTTCTTCACTACCCTGGCTACATGTGACTTGACTTTCAAGAAATTATGAACATACACCCAAAAGTCTTTTTGTTTGCCAACACTCCCCAGAACCCTACCGTTAAGTGTATAAGTCCTACCTTAATTTGCCTTACCAAAATGCACACTTCACATTTATCTAAATTAAAACCCACCAGCCCATCTGATCAAGGTCCCGTTGTATTCTGAGATAACCTTTTTCACTGTACACAACACCAATGTTGGCGTCATCGGCAAACTTACTAACCATTCCACCTATTTTCACATCAAAATCACATATAATTGACAAAAAGCACTGGACACAGCACCAATCCTTGACAGCTGGTCACAGACCTCCTTTCTGACAAACAATCCTCCACCACCATCTTCTGTCTGCTACCTTCAAACCAAAGTAGTTTTGTATACAAATGGCTAGATCTCCCAGCATTTCATGTGATCTAACCTTCAAGAAACTCAATTAAGTTAGTGAGACATGCCTTCCCACACACACAGCCATGTTGACTATCCCTAATCAGTCCAAATACATGTAAATCCTGTCCCACAGCATTCCCTCCAACAACTGGCCCACTACCAATGTCAGCCTCACCGGTCTATAATTCGCTGACTTTTCCTTACCACCATCCTTAAATAGTGGCACCACATTAGCCAACCTCCAGTCTTATGGCACCTCACCGGAGACTGTCGATGATACAAATATGTCAGCAAGGGCCCAGCAACCACTTCCCTAGTTTCCACAGTGTTCGAGGTTACACCTGATCAGGTGCCAGGGATTTAGCACCACCTCTTCTGTAATATGGACATTTTTCAAGATGTCACTATTCATTTCCCCACCTTCTAATCATCCACTAATGCAAAATATTAGTTTAGTATCTCCCCCATCTCCTGCAGTTCCACACATAGGCGGCCTTGCTGATCTTTAAGAGGGCCTATTCTCACCCTAATTACTCTTTTGCCCTTAATGCATTTAAAGTCATTGAGATGTACAGCACGGAAACAGACTCTTTGGTCTCAACTATGCCAAACAGATATTATATATAAATCGTGTGCCATTTGCCAGCATTTGACCCATTTCCCTCTCAATCTCTCCTATTCATATACCTATTCAGATGCCTTTTAAATGTTGTAATTGTACCCGCCTCCATCACATCCTCTGGCAGCTCATTCCATACACATACCACCCTCTATGAAAAAGGTTGGCCCTTAGGTCCGTTTTATATCTTTCCTCTCTCACCTTAAATCTATGCCCTCTAGTTTGGACTCCAGAATCCCAGGGAAAAGACCTTGCCGATTTACCCTATCCATGCCCTTCATGATTTTATAAGCCTCTATAAAGGTCACCCCTCAGCCTCCAACGCTCCAGGGAAAATAGCACCAGCCTATTCAGCCTCTCCCTTTAGCTCAGAACTTCCAACCCTGGTAACATCCTCATAAATCTTTTCTGAACCCTTCAAGTTTCACAACATCCTTCCTATAGGAGAGAGACCAAAATTGAACACAATACTCCATAAGTGGCTGAACCAATGTCCTGCGCAGCTGCAACATGACCTCACAACTCCTAAACTCGATGCACTGACCAATAAAGGCAAGCATACCAAACGCTTTCTTCACGATACAATATACCTGTAGCTCTACAAGGAACTATGAACCTGCACTCCAAGGTCTCTTTGCTCAGTAATACTCTCCAGGACGTTACCATTTAGTTTATTTGTAGAATCCCTTTGGATTCTCCTTAACCCTATTGCCACAGCTATCCCAGGTGTTTGCTGGGTCCCTTGCTGAGATATTTGTATCATCAATAGCCACAGGTGAGCTGATAGAGGTTGGTTAATGTGGTGCCAATATTTAGGAGAGACTGTAAGGAAAAGCCAGGGAACTATAGACTGGTAAGCCTGATATCAATGGTGGGTAGCTGAAAATGTGTTGCTGGAAAAACGCAGCAGGTCAGGCAGCATCCAGGGAACAGGAGAATCGACGTTTCGGGCATAAGCCCTTCTTCCTGAATCATTCCTCATTCCTGAAGAAGGGCTTATGCCCGAAACGTCGATTCTCCTGTTCCCTGGATGCTGCCTGACCTGCTGCGTTTTTCCAGCAACACATTTTCAGCTCTGATCTCCAGCATCTGCAGACCTCACTTTCTCATCAATGGTGGGTAAGTTGTTAGAGAGGATTCTGAGGGACAGGATTTACACACATTTGGAAAGGCAAGGAATGATTAGGAATAGTCTGTCTCACTAATTTGATTGAGTGTTTTAAAGAGTTGACAAAAAGGATTGATGAAGGTAGAGCAGTAGATGTTGTCTGTTTGGACTGTCACAAAGCTGGTCCCTTTTTTCTCAAAGCTGTTCCTTTTCTCAAGGATACTGTCCCCTCGATGTTTTTCATAAAACCCTCCCGGCTCAGAGATGACTAGTTTGGTACAGAGTTGAAAAAGGATTTTGAGAAGCCTTTTATTTCTATGTAAACAGATGAGACTTCAGGCCAAAGTGGTCATGTTTTAGAAGTGACCTGTATAATGCAAAGGGAGTGGTCAGCTCTCTAGCTGAGCAGTTCAGTCCAGAACTAGTGAAGAGTCTCCAGTTTCCTCATTTCCCCTCCCCCGACCTTGTCTCAGTCAAATCCCTTGAACTCAACACCGCCTTCCTAACCTGCAATCTTCTTCCTGACCTCTCCTCCCCCACCCC
>NC_057743.1:24704613-24725402 GCF_004010195.1 Chiloscyllium plagiosum | reverse complement strand
TCCAGCAACACATTTTCAGCTCTGATCTCCAGCATCTGCAGTCCTCACTTTCTCCTCGAAAAGTTCAACAGTGGCCTGTATGGAAACAAGTTGCTAAACTCTCTGTCCTTCTGCCCTTCTAATTTCAACCTGTAAACATTTGTTCCACTTTTAATGTATTTTGAGGGGGTTTGCTTATTGGGACTGTTGTGTATATTCAGAACAGCATTAAATCTAGTTTGGATAGATTGAGTTCTGTCGGGGTTCTTTGTTCTGTTCTTCGTGTTTCATTGTGTAATTTTGTGAATAATCTTTTGTCTGTTTTAAAACCTGGTAGTCAACCTAGCTAACGTACTCCAGGTAATTTTTCACTGTACACTTACCAAAACAAATTGTAACATTATGGGCCAGGCTGCCTGGTTAAGAATGTTTTGAGTGATCTAGCCTAGTCCATAACAGGATTTCAGCAAAGCGTTCACCAAGGCTCTGCATGGCAGACTGTTTAATCAGGTTAGACCACATGGGATCGGGGGAGCTAGCGAATTGGATATAAAATTGCCTTGAAGGTAGGAAATAGAGGGTGCTGGTGGAGGGATGTTTTTTGGACTGGGGACCTGTGACCAATGGTGTGCCATGGCACTGAGGCCACTACCTTTTGTCATATATACAAATTATTTGGATGTGAATATAGGAAGTATGGTTAGTAAAATTGGTGGTGTGCTGGACAGTGAAGATGATTATTTCAGACTACAACAGGACCTTGTGACAGATGGAGTTTAACTTAGATAAATGTGAGGTGTTGCATTTTGGGAAGACAAACCAGGCAGGACCTATACAGTAAATGGTTGGGTCCTGGGAGTGTTGCTGAACAAAGAGACCTGGGGTGCAAGTGCATAGTTCCTCGAGATTGGATTCACAGGCAAATAGGGTTGTGAATAAGAAGTCTCTAAGTCTAATCAGTTGTTTGATACGCTTTGTCTTCGTTGGTCAGAACACGGAGTATCTGAGTGGGGATGTCATTCTTGTGGCTGTACAACATTGGTAAGGCCACTTTTGGAATACAGCATACAATTCTGGTCAGTCTTTTATAGGAAGGATGTTGCTAAAACTTGAAAGGATGCAAAAAAGATTTGCAAGAATGGTGTTGGGACTGAAGGGTTTGAGCAATAGGAAGAGGCTGAATAGATTTTTCCCTGGAGGGTTGGAGACTGAGGGTTGAACTTATGATTTAAAAAATAATCTCTATAAAGGGGCATGGATAGGGTGAATAGCCAGGGTCTTTATCCTAGGTTGGGGGAGTCCAAAATGAGAGGACATAGATTTAAGCTGAGAGGAGAAGATTTAAAAAGGGCCTAAGGGTAACATTTTCACACAGAGGAGGGTGTGTCTGGAACGAGCTGCCAGAAGAAGTGGTGGAGGCATCTGGATGGGTATATGAATAGGAAGAGTTTTGAGGGATATGAGCAGGACGCTGGCAAATGGAACTATGTCTGATTGGGATGTCTAGTTAGCGTAAATGAGTTGGACTGAAGGATCTGTTTCAAGGATGTTGACTGTATATCTCTATGTACACACCTCCCAGCAGAATGAATAAATTGTGATCAGAGTATAGAAGCCTTGCTGTATTGCCATCCCTAATGCAGGTGAATGTTGCACCAACTGCTTCTCCACCTGAGCTCAATAAACACAGTAAAGACTGGGAATTAAACTAGTGTTAGAGTTACAGTAAACAAAACTTACTAAACAAATGACTCCCTTCCCAGAGGCACACCAGATAGAATTTGTTGTAGAAATTTTGTATGTCCATCAATAATACCGTTACTGGCATAAAATTCACTAAAGAGGAGGAAAACAACAACAAACTGCCATTCCTAGATGTCGTAGTAGAGCGAACAGCCAATGGGGAACTTCAAACCAGTGTCTACAGGAAAACAACACATACAGATCAAACACTGAAATACAGAAGCAATCATCCCAACATCCACAAACAAAGCTGCATTAGAACATTATTTCAACGAGCCACCACATACTGCAGCACAGAGGAATTACGAAGAGCAGAAGAAAATCACCTATCCAGTGTATTCAAAAAGAATGGGTACCCAACAAACACAATCCGATTTCTCAGCAACAAACCCAAACAAGCAGACAAAACACGTCCAGAAACTCTAGCCACTCTCCCCTACATCAAAGACATCTCAGAAATGACTGCCAGTCTACTCAGACCTCTTGGCATCATGGCATCATGAACACTAAAACAGCAGCTAATATGAACTTAAAGGACCCTATACAGACAACAAGCAAAACTAATATCATTTACAAAATACCTTGCAAGAACTGTAATAAATGCTACATTGGACAAACAGACAAAACTAGCCACCAGGATACATGAACATCAACTAGCCACAAAAAGACATGACCACTCTCACTAGTATCTTCACATACAGATGGGTTCATGTCACACTCAAGTTACAACACACTGAACTTTTGCTTTAAATTCTGTCTTACAATTTTATACTCTACAACCACCTGATGAAGGAGCAGAGCGGCAAAAGCTAGTGCTTCCAAATAAACTTGTTAGACTATAACCTGGTGTTGTGATTTTTAACAAAAGAGAAGCAATTACCATGAAGATCAAGGCTTGCATTACAGATAGCCTATTCCTGGGGTTAAGTGGAAAATCATTAACTTGCATTCTAGTAGGATGTGTGCAACTTGTAATTCTCTTGTGTGAAGATCTTTTCTTTGAGACAGCTATCACTGTGGCAGGTTATAACACAACAGTTGGCATTCCAGATGAACTTTCCCTCTAAACTGTCCAGCAGCGTGTTCCTAGGTTCAATGCACAATGATTATATGCTGATCACAGCATTGACTTCCGATTCCAGACGTTTTTGCTGTGCATAGATCTTGGAGGTGACATAGAGGGAAATTAGAGAGAACACTGTCCCAGACCCAACAGGAAGTACCTGGATGTTGATTTCACAGATGTTTCTTCACCATAGAATCCCCAGTGTGGAAACAAGCCATTTGGTCCAACACTGACTGTTGGAAGAGCATCCTAACCAGATTGTAACCCTGCACTCCTCATGGCTAATCCATTCCTGGACACAATGGACAATCCATCTAACCTACATATCATTGAACTGTGATAGGAAACCAAAGCACTCAGAAGGAAACCCCACAGACACATACAGAATGTGCAAACTCCACACAGACAGTCGCCTAAGCCTGCGATTGAACCTGGCTCCCTGTGAGACAGCAGTGCTAACCACTGAGCCACTGTGCCGCCTCAAGAAATAACATTTCCTGTTGGGGGGAAAACTTGGGCGACTAGAGTGGGAGCATGGAATAATAACAGGCTTAGGTCAAGCACAGGAAGCATACCCAGTTGTCTCCTTTTACATCACCAGGTTGGATCCACAACATGTGCATTTTTTTTGAAAGATTAAATGAGGCACTGTCAACTTAAGGTAAACTTTTGAACCCAGGATCTCCTGTTTACCTGGCAGGCACTTTAACCAACTGAGCCACAGCAGCATACCAATCTTGAAGACTATTAAGTCCAGTCATATGGTTATAGCAGCTGCATTTGGGTTGTTCACTTTTTTAAACAAGTTGTGAAATATATTGATATGTATTGTCAATTTTTTGTAATCTGTAATAGTAGGCCAGACTCAATTTTTTGTAATCTGTAATAGTAGGCCAGACTAAGTGATAATGGATCAGCAGCCCTTTTTGCATTCCTATTGACGTCAATGAAAATTAAATTTGGACAAACTTAAAACGGTCTTCTATTCACCAGCAATATCAACAACTTCTTTTATTAAATATACTAACGTAAGAGAAATATAATCTGAGTGTCATGCACATTAATGTAATATAAAGACCAGTTCTGTTTCAGGAACATTACAAAGTAAAATTTAGTGCAGCCAAAAATTTGGTAGAAGAAGTAGGTTTTGAGAAGTGTCAAAGAAATAGAAGCAGAGAAGGTTATGGGGTGAAGTTAAGGAAAGAATTACGGAATTTGATAGCTAAAAGGTGTGTCAACCAATTGTGCAGTGATTTAAAATTCTGCACTCTAATAGGACCATAATTAGAGGGAAACATATTTTAGAGGGTCATGGGACAGAAGAAGATTACAGAGATGGGAAGGGACAAAGCTATTGTGGAATTTGAAGGAGACTATAAGAATTTTACAATTGTGGTGCTGCTTATCCAGGAGTGAGCATAGAAAGCGTGTATGGGGTGATTGGGCAATAGGATTTGGTGCTTGTCAGGAGACAAAGCAGTAGACTTTTGGATAACCTTAAGTTTACCAAAGGGTAGAAAGTGTCAGGATTGCATTGGAATAGTCTTGCCTGGAGGTAAACAAGGCACAGACAGGGTTTCAGCAAGCTGATTGGCTGATGCAGAGACAAATCAGGTAACGTTGTGGAGGCTGGGGTCATTGTGATGGAGTGAATCTGTGGTCAGCTGTTCATTTTGCATGGATGACACAGATCGTGAACAGTCTAATTCAGTTGCAATTTATTGCTAAGAGGAGGGTTGGAAATGGCAGCTAGAGAATTGAATTCGTAGCAGGAACTAATCGCAATGCTTTCATCTTCCCAGTGTTTAGTGGTGGAAAATTCTGCTTACCCAGTGCTGGAAACTGAATAAGTAATCTGACAATTTAGAAACAGTGGAGGAGTTGAAAGGTGGTGAGATGGGGAGACAGGGTTATCAGATAGCACTGAAGGGATGCAAGTATGTGAGATACAAAAGATGCCAAAGGTAGATGCTTTGGGATCACCAAGCTGTGGAAACTCAGAAGAAGCCAATACACAATTCTCAGAATACAATTGGGTAATAACAATATATATGGTCATTTGGAGAGGTGCCAGTTTTACACTGCCTCACCCATCCCCAAGTTCACCATTTGAATTATTTTAACCTCACCACGCCTGTCATCCCCACCGTGCCTTCTCTGCTCAATGTTCCCACATAGGGCATGCTAGGGTCTAGCCTAGGTTTAGGGGTAAAATTTGGCGAGAAGACACTTATGCTTTCTCCTTCTAATTTCCACTTTCTCTGTTTATATGTTGCCATTTTCGCATCTAGCTCTTTTGCTTCATAACTAACTGTTCCGATCCAAAAGTGAATTCTAGCAGAGGCAGGGTTCCAATCTATGTTACCCAGTCCCTGCATTAGCACAGTTGATATATTTTCTGCTCCAAAAAATCATGAAAACATCTTTTGTTTCATATAATGTATTAATAATGGCAGTAGTATGCAAAATTGTAAAATCAAGGTATGGTTATACAGGTTGTAAATTTGTTCACTGAGCTGGAAGGTTTGTTTTCAGATGTTTTGTCACCATGCTAGGTAACATCAGTTAGCCTCCAGTGAAGCACTGGTGTTCTGTCCTGTTTTCTATTTATGAGTCTTAGTCTGTTAAATAGAAAGCAGGACAGAACACCAGCGCTTCATTAGAAGCTCACTGATGATGTTATCTAGTATGGTCTGGAAACAAACCTTCCGGCTAAACAAGCAAACTTACAACCTGAACCTCAATCTGAGCCACAAATCTTAAAAATCGCAAGTGGATTATTCTGCACTTAGCCTATTCTGACGAATGTAAAAGTGTCAACGTTGTTTTTGTACGACTAATACAGTCGAGCATGTCGATTTGGACACTGTTTGCCAACCTCTCGAAGAGGGGGGCCGGAGGTGGTGTCGCCCATAACGGCAGGCAGGGGTGGGTGGGTGGCAGGCAGGTAAGGCACCGATGCTTCGTCGGGGGCTTGCTGATGTTGCCTAGCATGGTGATGAAGCATCTGGGAATGGATCTGCTGGCTCGGCGATCATACTTACAACATGATCCACAACCCAAGCTACAAATCTTCTCCAAAATCACAATCATTCTTGTAAAACTCCTCTGGAATCCCTTCATGGTCAGCACATTCTTCCTGAGATATGGGGCCCAAAACAGATCTCAGTATCCCAAATACAGTCTGACCAAGTCTTATACAGCTGGAAAAACACAGCAGGTCAGACAGCATCGGAGGAGCAGGAAAGTCAACCTTTTGGGTCTGGACCCTGATGAAAGTTTTCCAGCTCCATATTTTATCAACTGACTCCCAGCACCTGCAGTCCTTACTATCTCCAAGACTTGTACATCCTCAGTCGGACATACTTGCTCTTGTATTCTAGCCGAAAATGAGTTGCTGGAAAAGCGCAGCAGGTCAGGCAGCATCGAAGGAGCAGGGGAATCGACGTTTCGGGCATGAGCCAATCTTCTGTGCCTGCCCATATGTACTCCTAACACTATGGGCTCTTATCCTACTTGGCAGCATCCTGTGTGGCTCCTTGCCAAAGGCCTTTTGGAAATCCAAATAGATCTTGTCCACTGACTTTCCTTTGTCTAAATTGCTCATTTCCTCCTCAAGGAATTCTAATACATTTGTCAAAAATGACCACCCTTGACAAAGCCAAGCTGACTCAGCCCTATTTTACCATGCACCTCCAAGACGTCCACAATCTCATGCTTAATAATGGACTCTAAAATTTTACTAACAAGCGAGGTCAGGCTAACTGGCTTATAGTTTCCCATCTTCTGCCTCTCTCTAAATAAAAATGGCATTACATTAGCTATTCACCAATCCTCTGGGACCCTCCCTGACTCTAGTGATTCCTAAATGTTCACCACGAACGCCTCCACAATTTCCTCAGTTATCTCCTTTAGAACTCTGGGATGGAGCCCATCTGATCTGGGTGATTTACGCACCTTCAGACCTTGCAGCTTTCCCAGCATCACCTCCTTAGCGATGGCTACTACAGTCAACTCTACCTTCTGTCTTGAAGTTCTGAAATGCTATTGCTGTCTTCCATTTAGAAGATTGCAAAATACCTCAAGTTCCTCCGCCAATTCTTTATTCACCATTTTTGTTTCTCCAGCCTCATTTTGCAGTGGTCCAATGTCTATTGCTTCTCTCAACTTTTAAATCTTTTAAAAAAAAGTCTTGCCATCTTCTTTCATATTGCTAGCTAGCTCATCCCCACACATTGCTTTTTTTTTGTTGTCTGCTGCTGAATTTTTAAAGGCTTCCCAATCTCACACAGACTGAATGAGTGTTCCGGTGAACTGACTGTAAAGCATACACTTACCTACTCTATTTCCATTTCCAGCACTTGCTCCTAGTCTTGTATGCTTTGGCATCACAAGTGCACATCTTAATACGATTTAAATGTTATGAGGGTTCTGCCTGTACCATCCATACAGGTAGTGAGGTCCAGATTCCCACTACCTCCTTGTTGACATAAAAGAAACATTCCTGACATCTACTCTAAATCTCCTACCCCTTGCCTTAAACTTATGCCCCCAGTCATTGATCTCTTTACCAAGGGGATAATTTTCTTCCAGCTTACCGTGCTGTATAATTTTATACATCTCAAAAATTGAGTAAAATATCCTAAAATGATTGAGAAGTTTCATGAAGAAACATTTGACATTGAGTTAGAGAAGGTGACATTAAGAGAGATTTTTAATGGAAAGGCAGTTTTTAAACAAGTATCTTTAATCTGATCAGAGCAAAGTGGAGGCCTTTAGGAAAGGCATTTCAGAGTTCTATACACACAGGCATGGCCACCACTGTTGGAATAATTAAAATCCAGGAGGCTAAAGTAGCCAAAACCATCAGAGTCTAAGTCCCTCAAAAGATTGTGTGATTGTATGTGACAGAAATAGGGATGGACAAGGTCACAGAGAGAGTTTATAAAAATGATGTTAAATTTAAATTTGAGGCAGTGCTTGTCCAGGAGTCAATGTCTGTCAGTGAAGAGGCAAATGTAAGGACTGTCAGTGAAGACCAGAGTGATGAATGAAGGGGACTTGGTTTGAGACACAGGCAGCAGAGTTGAGGATGATCACATGATTCCAGGTGTGGGTAGGACCATTGTGGGTGGTTCATATGTAGAAGGAACTGTCAAAGGAAATAGTAGATGCAGGTAACAGTTGCAACATGTAAAAATATATTTGGATAGGTATATGAATAGAAAAGGTTTAGAGGAATATGGGCCAAGTGCAGGTAAATGGGACTAGTTTAATTTGGAAAATCTGGTCAGCATGGACGAGTTGGACTGAAAGGTCTGTTTGCTTGCTGTATGACTATGAGTTTTAGAGAAAGGCGAAATAGATTGGGGCTATTTTACCCAGAGAATTGCAGGCTGAGGGGTGAACTTAAAAGGTTTCTAAAATTGAGAGAAGGATGATAGGGAAAATAGACAAGGTCTTTTCCCAGAGGTGGAGTAGTCCAAAACTAGAGGGCATGGGTTTAAGGTGAGATGGGGAAGATTTAAAGCCAATAAAGGGGCAACTTATTCATGCAGAGGGCGGTACATGTATGGAATGTGTTGCCAGAGGAAGTGGAGGAGGCTGGTACATTTACAAATTTAAAAAGGCATCTGGATGGGTATATGAGTAGGAAGGATTCAGAGGGATATGGACCAAATGCTGGCAAATGGGACTAGATTAATTTAGGATGGGTGTGTTCGGCATGGGCGAGTTGAATCAAAGGGCCTGTTTCATGTAACATATCTCTATGATTCTACTGAAAAACTTCTGTTAAAAATAGGCAAATTAGAAGACATTTTTTAAAAGTAGCTAATCTGCAGTTAAAACTGATATTTAATTGTTCAATCTTATTCCATTCAGTCAAACAAATTGACAAATTTCAATTTCTGAATTGAAATTACAGAGTAAGATGATAGTATATTAATGCTTAACACTTTAAATGCTTTTAAAAAATTCTTTGTCTTCATCCACAAACTTAATGATAGCATTAACTGACAAAATCTTATGGTACCTCACAGCATAATTTCAAGACCTGCATTTTTGCAAAACCATAATTAAATGATAGCAATTACAGAAAACTAAAGGTGTCAAGTCATATGGGGGAAGGGTGTTGGGGAGGTGCAGGTGTTTATGTTGAGTTATAGGATCAGTTGCGATTAAGCTGCACAGCAACGTAGGTTCAAAAGTATGGAATGGTCTACTCTTACTCCTACTTGCACTGTTTTTAACTTATTATCAACATGTTTAAATCACAATTTCTCAATTTATTGTTTATGTTGTTCTTTAGAATATTGATAATGTATTGGTTGTGTGTTGAGTTGAATTATGCAACTTCTGGTTCTGCTAATGCCCTGGATGTTCTGTTGTCCATATAAACAAGCCAAGTGTAACTGCAGTGAAATTTGAATTATTCAGGATTCCTGAATGTAACTAATGAAGTGTGAATAACTCAAAACCTCCTGAGTTTAATTGCTCTCTGTGATGCAGGAACTTTTCAACAATTGACTCTGGGGAGAATTGTGATTCCTTTGGTCAAGTGAAGGCCTGCATATGAACATTTAAACTATGCCAAGCATCTTACCTCATTCATCCTGCTACTTTGTCCTAGCCCATATAAAATTGTAAATGGATTGTAGATTGAGTTATAAGAATTCTTTACTGGTTTTGATGGACCTATGCAGTTAATTAATTGCAAGAAGCATCTTAAGACAGTACCAACTAAATATTTAGGCTTGTATTTGGATAGTACTTTTCACATTACTGAAAGCACTTTGTTGCCATTGAAGTACTTTTTGAAGTGTAATCACAGTAATTCAGGAAACAGAATTTTTTTTGTCACAAACTAACATTGTTATGTTTTGTCAATCTCTGGGAATGTAGATCCTAGAATTTAAAAGTAGCTACATGTACACAAATATCAATTAGACGCGACTAATGATTTTTTAAAAGTTCAAAATGAAAGTGTTAGCAAATTTAACAAACGTTTCTGAATAACCAAGCCAGAACAGATGTAAATTGATTAATATAAACACAAAGATCTATGGATGCTAAAAGTCTGAAACAAAACAGTGCTGGAGAAACTCAGCAGGTCTGGCAACATCTGCAGAGAGAAAACACAGTTAACATTTCAGGTGTGGAAATACGTAAATTGACCATTGCTTAAACTAGCACCATTTTCTATTTCAAAAAATGTCACAGGATATGTACATTAGTATCAACACTATACACAAACTGACACTTTTTTTTAATAAAGCTTCAGTTCAGTGGTTGATTTTTGCCCAGTATTCCTATGACCCAAAATTTTCTTATTTTACAACCCAGTTTGTCAATGAAAATGCTGGTTTCATCATTTGCTGGTGAGAACAATCGATGTTTTTCTGTGACCTTGGTTTCAATTTGAATCAGATGGACAAAAATCCTTTATCTAGCAGCTATCAAGAATCCAAAATGATAGCCTAGAGATGCCGTTTCACCTGTCTATAAATCTCGGCAATCATTAGAAAGTCCTGGAGAGTCAGAGTTATACAGCATGTAAACAGACCTTTTAGTCCAATCAATCCATATCAAACATAATCCCAAACAAAATTAATCCCACCTGCCAGCTCCTGGTCTATATCTCTCCAAACCTTTCCTATTCATGTATCTTTTAAATGTCTTTGAAACATTGGAATTCCACCTGCATCAACCACTTTCTCAGCAAGTTCATCATCCCATACCTCTAAAAAAAATTTGCCTCATGTCTTTTTTAAAATCTCTCTCCTCTCAACTTAAAAAAGTGCCTCCTAGTCTTGAAATCCCCAGAAACCTGTAAAAGGTTTTTAAAAACTAGACATTTTAAAAGGCAGGAAGGATGTTTCCAATGACGGGGGAGTTCAGAACCAGGAGGTCACAGGCTAAGGATACAGGATAGATCTACAAGAAAGATGAGGAGGAATTTCTTCACTCAGTGAGGAGCCTGTGGAATTTGTTGCCACAGAAAGCAGTTGAGGCCAAAATATTGAATGTTATCAAGAAGGGGATAGATATAGTTCTTGAAGCAAAAGGGATCAAAGGGTATGGGGAGAAGCAGGATGATTACCCAAGATCATACTGAATAGCCGAAGGGCTGAATCACCTACTCCAGCTCCTATTTTTATGTTTCAATGAATTTGGCCACTAACAAACCAGTTACAAACTGACAAATCCAACTCTATGGCAGTCCATCTATGGCCATTTGGATCCTGGAGTGTCAAATGTCAGGATGCAACTCGCATTGAGTGGAGCATGGGAGTTTGGTATGTGTTGCAGTTTAGTGAAGGGGAGAGGAAGGCTTTTCTTTTCTTCTGCTGCCTTGTTTTCGTGACAACTTTTGCAGATCAGTGGGGACAGGAGTAGACCAAGGCTGGTACATTATCAAGGGATTAACTGAGAAGCACCAGGGTTAAGTAAAAGTCAGAGTAAGAAAAGGACACTAAAGTTATGGTAACAGGAATAAGTCTAATATTAAATAATTAGAAAATTAAGCACTAAGACTAAGTCAGTTCAAGGTTAGGTCATGGTAGGTGAGTTCAGCTGTGTGAAATGTGTGACTGGTCATATGTGAGAAGTTATGGACCCTACCAGCGTCCTTGGTGACCATATGTGCAAAAAGTGCTCCAAATGCAGAAACTTCAGCTCTGTTTTTTGGAGGTCAAGCAGCAACTGTGCGGCTGAGATTTATGCGGATAACATGTTTAGCAAGATGGCCAAATGGCAGGTCAAGGGGGATCACCAGGCAGTCAAACAGAATCAGGCAGGTAGTGCAGAAATCCCCTGGGCTCCTGCTCACAAATGGTCAGGCGATAAATGCTAGCCACCTAGAAACATTGATATCCTGCGAGTGAATAAAAAAAACACAAACAAACAACAGTTTTCCATTTTGGAAGATGAGGGTGCTGGTTCCTCAAGGGAGTGCAGACAGACCCAAGCTTCTGGCATCCCCAGCAACTGGACTGCACTGGAGGAGAGGAAGTAGACAGCAGGGGATTTATTAGTTTGGGGAACAAACAGGTGCTTCTGCAGCTGCAGTTGTGACTCTGGGTTGATGTGATGCCTCCTTGATACTAGGGTCAAGGATGTTACTGAGCTGTTGCAGGGCAACCTTAAGAGGAAGGTGTAAAACTTAGGTAATGGTAAATATTGGTATTAACAATATAGGTAGAATGAGCAATGAGGTCCTACACCAATTTTGGGAGTGAGGCTGTAGACTAACGAGCAGGTTGTAATCTCTGGATTATTTCTGGTGCCATGTTCCAGCAAGTATAGAAATAGGAAAATAGGGCACATAAATATGTAGTTCAAGAATTACTGCAGGTGGGAGGGTTTTAGATTTCTGGATCACTGGGACAGTTTCTGGGAAAAATGGGTCCTGTACAAACAGATCTGTCTGCACCTGAACCAGATGGGACCAACATTCTGGCGGGTGTGTTTGCTACTGCTATAGGGAGGAATTTAAAAACTAATTCAGCAGTGGGAGGTGACACATTAGTACAACAGAGACACAGCATGCTTTAGAAAGGGAACAAAGGCAGAAGGAGTTCAACTATTGTAACTTTCAAGGGATTAAGGTGAGGTGTCTATTTTAATGTTAGGAGTATTATAGGTAAAACAGACGAGTTCAGGGTATGGATAGACATGTGGAATTGCGACATAGTTGCTATCAAATAAATATGACTGAGGGAGGGACAGGACTAGTGACTCATCATTCCAGGATACATGATGAGAGTTGGGAAATCATGTTGAAGTTGTACAGGACATTGTGGCCTCTTCTGGAATAGTGAGCAGTTCCGATCGCTCAGTTGTAGGAAGGATATTATTAAGCTGGAGAGGGGTCAGAAGAGATTGTTGCCAGGTATGAAAGATTTGAGTTATAAAGGAAGGCTGGATAGGCTGAGTCTTTTTTCACTGGAGTATTGGAGGTTCACAGGAACTTGATAGAAGTTTATAATGAGAATTATAGATAGAGTTAATAGAGTTGTTTTTTTCCTAGGATGAGGGATTTCAAGATTAGGGGGCATATTTTTAAGGTGAGAGGAGAGAAATTTGAAAAAAGACATGAGGGGCAAATCTTTTTACACAGAGGGTGGCTCACATGTGGAATTAACTTCCTGATGAAATGGTGGATGTGAGTACAATTACAATGTTTAAAAGACATTTGGATAGATACATGAATAAGAAAAGTTTTAGGGATATGGACCAGGAGCAGAGAGGTGAGACTAGTTTAGGTTGGGATTACATTTGGTGTACACTGATTGGACTGAAGGGTCCGTTTTTGTGCTGTATGACTCCATGACTTTATAACAGGACAGGGAGAATGTAAAAGAGGAAGTGATATCAAGTCAGTTACTGCAATAAGGTGGGCTGATATCTTGCGCAGTCTTCAAATGAGGCTTTGAGGGCAGAGTTTAGGAATAAAAAAGGGGTAGTCACACTGCTGGGTGTGCACTATAGTCTCCCAAATAGTCAGTTTGCAATAGAGGAGGCAATATGTACATAATTCACTAAGATGTAAACAGTACAACCAAAAATAGGCGAATTATGGGATTTCAACTTAGAAACAAAATCCTTACAGTGCAGAAAGAGGTCATTTGGCCCATCAAGTCTGAACTAACCCTCTGACAAGCAATACACCTCATTCCCATAATCCCACATGATGTTTATACCATGGCTAACCAGTCCAACCGGCATAACCCTGGACACTGCAGAACCAATCCACTTAACGTATATATTTGAATAAAGTGAGACTGAAGAAACTGGTACTGTTTGATCCAGTGAAAAGGCTCTGGGGACATAATATAAAAACATTTCAGATTAATGGATAAATACTCAAGAATGGCCCTTCCTATTATCCTCACATCACACCTCCATCAATAGGATTTAGTTAGCTGACTAACGTATGGAATACTGCCATTGGGGTGGGGGTTCTGAAATTTGAAATCTGGCAATAGGCAACCTGTCTCTGAAGGGCAACCATAGAGTCATATCCAAATCAGTGAAATGAGGCCGGGGTCCAATCTGGATCAGGTCTCAACCTTACAGTTGGGTGCACTGATGGTTAGATCCCGAGAAATAAGCTGTGAGCTTTATTCCAGTGATTTAAGTCATTGAGACTTGTTCTACACAGGCATTTTGCTAATACAAACAAAAAGTGCTGGTGAAACTCATCAGGCCTGGCAGCATTTGTGCAGAGAAAAACAATGAATGTTTCAAGTCTAATAAACCTCTTTTTCAGAGCACAGTTATCCCAGTTTGCTAGGCCTGGTAAAGATTTTTTTATTCATTCATAGGATGAAGGCATTGCTAGCTGAGCCGGCATTTATTGCCTGCTCATCCCTAATTGCTCAGAGGGCAGTTAAGAGTTGACTACATTGCTGTGGGTCTGGAGTCACATGTAAGCTAGACCAGGTAAGGATGACAGTTTACTTCCATAACGGACATTTGTGGAATAATTACTTAACTTTTTATTCCCTATCTATACAAATAAGAGAGGCAACTACAGCATGGAAAAAAGAAACTACAACAGACAGATTTTCTAAAACATTCTGTGACCTACCTTCATTCGCTCTGGAAAATCTTTTGAAAAGAATGCATAAGTCTGCCCCCGGTTCCCAGCCCCAATGATAATCACTTCCACACAGCGCGGCATAGCTGCTGCAATACAAACAGAATAAATAGACAATAGGAGTTCAATAAAGAAGATTTTACAAATAATGAAATTCTATAGTGTCAGGCCTCTCTGTAAATGCTACCCACTCCAAACACTTCAGTTGAAAAATGTGGTGCTCTAAAAACACAGCAGGCCAGGCAGCATCCGAGGAGCAGGAGAATCGACGTTTCGGGCATAAGCCCTTCTTCAGGAAGGGAGTTGGTGTGCCAAGTGGGCTGAGATAAAAGGGAAGGAAATTTGGGGAAGGGGTGCTGGGAATACGATAGGTGGAAGGTGGTGAGGGTGATAGGCCGGAAAGGGGTGGGGGCGGAGAGATCGGGAAGAAGATTGCAGGTCAAGAGGGTGGTGCTGAATCCAGGGGTTGGGACTGAGATAAGGTGGGGGGAGGGGAAATGAGGAAACTGGAGAAATCTACATTCATCCTGTGTGGTTGGAGGGTTCCCAGGCGGAAGATGAGGCGCTCTTCCTCCAGGCGTCGCAAATTCACCTGCAAATCCACACACATGATTTACTGTTTCCGCTGCACCCGATGTAGTCTCTTCTACATTGGGGAGACAGGCCGCCTACTTGCGGAATGTTTCAGGGAACACCTCTGGGACACACCAACCAACCCAAACGCCCTGTGGCTGAACACTTTATATCCCCTTCCCACTCCGCCAAGGACATGCAGGTCCTTGGCCTCCTCCATCGCTAGACTAGGAACCCTCCAACCACACGGGATGGATGTAGATTTCTCCAGCTTCTTCATTTCCCCTCCCTCCAACCTTATCTCAGTCCCAACACCCGGATTCAGCACCGCTCTCTGGACCTGCAATCTTCTTCCCGACCACTCCGTCCCCACCCCCTCTCTGGCCTATCACCCTCACCCCCTTCCACCTATCGTATTCCCAGCACCCCTCCCCCAAATTCCCTCCCCCCTACCTTTTATCTCAGCCCTCTTGGCACACCAGCCTCATTCCTGAAGAAGGAGAAAATGAGGACTGCAGATGCTAGAGTACCAGAGTTGAAAAATGTGGTGCTGGAAAAACACAGCAGGCCAGGCAGCATCCGAGGAGCAGGATAATCGATGTTTTGGGCATAAGCCCATCTTCAGGAATGAAGAAGGGCTTATTCCCGAAATGTCGATTCTCCTGCCCCTCAGATGCTGCCTGGCCTGCTGTGTTTTTCCAGCACCACATTTTTCAACTCTGGTCTCTAGCATCTGCAGTCCTCACTTACTCCAAACACTTCAGTCAAGATTGTGGGCAGGTGGTTTGTCCCCAAGCCTTCACTAATTTCCTGGACTGCTATTCCCTCTAATTTTCTGAATTCCCTGTGGTGAACCACCTTGCATTCACTTATGACTTGTCCACATTGATACAACCAAGAATACAAACCTGATTTGGAATTCAAAGATCATTAAGTCATATGTTTAGTTGAATGTGTTTCAACTAATATAATCCAACAAGTTAGAAACCTGTATGTTAAGTGCAGGCATGTAAAAATTCTTCTGACCTGCAGATCAACTTTTGATGATTAGGTTAGATTACCTACGATGTGGAAACAGGCCCTTCGGCCCAACAAGCCCACACTGACCCATTTCCCTTTGACTAATGCACCTAACACTATGGGCAATTTAGCATGGCCAATTCACCTGGCCTGTGCGAGGAAACCAGAGCACCTGGAGGAAACCCACGCAGACACTGGGAGAATGTGCAAACTCCACACAGTCGCCAGAGGCTGGAGTCGAACTCAGACTGTGCAGCTAGTGTGAATCCTACAGACTCTCTTCTGTGGTGATCTTCTCCAGTGACATGCTAAAATGAATTGAATTGAATTTATTGTCATGTGTACTGAGGCACAATGAAATGCTTTGTCTTGTGAGGAATACAGGCAGATCATAGTTAAATAGCAAAGATAAGTAAAAAATAGGTAAACGGCGGCAAAAACAAAAACACATACAGGCAAATGCGAAGAGTTTGAGAGTCATAGAGATGTACAGCACAGAAACAGACCTTTTGGTCCAACCCGTTCATGCCAACCAGATATCCCAACCCAATCTAGTCCCACCTGCCAGCACCCAGCCCATATCCCTCCAAATCCTTCCTATTTATATACCCATCCAATTGCCTTTTAAATGTCGCAATTGTACTAGCCTTCACCACTTCCTCAGGCAGCACATTCCATACACGTGCCACTGCGTGAAAAAGTTGCCCCTTAGGTCTCTTTTATATCTTTCCCCTCTCACCCTAAGCCTATGCCCTCTAGTTCTGGACTCCCCCATCCCCCACCCCCAGAAAAGGCTTTGTCTATTTATCCTATCCATGACCCTCAGCCTCCGACGGTCCAGGGAAAACAGCCCTAGCCTATTCAACCTCTCCCTATAGCTCAAATCCTTCAACCCTGGCAACATCCTTGTAAATCTTTTCTGAACCTTTTCAAGTTTCACAACGTCTTTCCGATAGGAAGGAGAGCAGAATTGCACGCATATTCTAAAAGTGTCTAACCAATGTCCTGTACAGCTGCAACATGACTTCCCAACTCCTGTATTCAATACTTTGACTAATAAAAAGGAAAGCATACCAAAACACCTTCTCCACTATCCTAGCTACCTGCGACTCCACTTCCATGGAGCTGTGAACCTGCACTCCAAGGTTCTGTTCAACAACACTCCCTAGGACCTTACCATTACATATATAAGTCCTGCTAGGATTTGCTTTCCCAAAAGGCAGCACCTGACATGCAACTTCATCTGCCACTTCTCAGCCCATTGGCCTATCTGATCAAGATCCCATTGTATTCTGAGGTAACCCTCTTCACTGTCCACTACACTTCCAATTTTGGTGTCATCTTCAAACTTACTAACTGTACCTCTTATGCTCACATCCAAATCAATCATATAAAATGATGAAAAGTAATGGACCCATCACCGATCCTTGTGGCACTCCACTGGTCACAGGCCTCCAGTCTGAAAACAACCTTCCACCACCACCCTCTGTCTTCCACCTTTGAGCCAGTTCTGTATCCAAATGGCTAGTTATAGAGTCATAGAGATGTACAGCATGGATACAGACCCTTCGGTCCAACCCATCCATGCCGACCAGATATCCCAACCCAATCGAGTCCCACCTGCCAGCACCAGCCCATATCCCTCCAAACCCTTCCTATTCATATACCCATCTAAATGCCTCTGAAATGTTGCAATTGTACCAGCCTCCACCACATCTTCTGTCAGCTCATTCCATACACGTACCACCCTCTGCGTGAAAAAGTTGCCCCGTAGATCTCTTTAATATCTTTCCCCTCTCACCCTAAACCTATGCCCTCTAGTTCTGGACTCCCCGACACCAGGGAAAAGACTTTGCCTATTTATCCTATCCATGCCCCTCATAATTTTGGAAACCTCTATAAGGTCACCCCTCAGCCTCCAATGCTCCAGGGAAAACAGCCCCAGCCTGTTCAGCCTCTCCCTGTAGCTCAGATCCTCCAACCCTGGCAACATCCTTGTAAATCTTTTCTGAACCCTTTCAAGTTTCACAACATCTTCTTCCGATAAGAAGGAGACCAGAATTGCATACAATATTCCAACAGTAGCCTAACCAATGTCCTGTACAGCCGCAACATGACCTCCCAACTCCTGTACTCAATACTCTGACCAATAAAGGAAAGCATACCAAATGCCTTCTTCACTATCCTATCTACCTGCGATTCCATTTTCAAGGAGGTATGAACCTGCACTCCAAGATCCCTTTGTTCAGCAACACTCCCTAGGACCTTACCATTAAGTGTGTAAATCATGCTAAGATTTGCCATCTCAAAATCCAGCACCTCGCATTTATCTGAATTAAACTCCATCTGCCACTTCTCAGCCCATTGGCCCATCTGGTCCAGATCCTGTTGTACTCCGAGGTAACCCTCTTCGCTGTCCACTACACGTCCAATTTTGCTGTCATCTGCAAACTTACTAACTGTACCTCTTATGCTTGCATCCAAATCATTTATGTAAATGACAAAAAGTAGAGGGCCCAGCACCGATCCTTGTGGTACTCCACTGGTCACAGGCCTCCAAGTCTGAAAAACAACCCTCCACCACCACCCTCTGTCTTCTACCTTTGAGCCAGTTCTGTATCCAAATGGCTAGTTCTCCCTGTATTCCATGAGATCTAACCTAGCTAATCAGTCTCCCATGGGGAACCTTGTCAAACGCCTTACTGAAGTCCATATAGATCACATCTACTGCTCTGCCCTCATCAATCTTCTTTGTTACTTCATCAAAAAACTCAATCAAGTCCTCCCTGTATTCCATGAGATCTAACCTTGCTAATCAGTTTCCCAGGGGAAGCTTGTCAAACACCTTACTGAAGTCCAAATAGATCACATCTGTCACTATGCCCTCAATCCTCTTTGTTACTTCTTCAAAAAACTCAATCAAGTTTGTGAGACATGATTTCCCACACATAAAGCCATGTTGACTATCCCTAATCAGTCCTTGCCTTTCCAAATAATGCACACCCTGTCTCTCAGGATTCTCTCCAACGACTTGCCCACCACAGACGTCAGGCTCACTGGTCTATAGTTCCCTGGCTTGTCCTTACCACCTTAAATAATGGCACCACATTAGCCAACCTCCAATCTTCCAGCACCTCACCTGTGACAATCGATGATATAAATATCTCAGTAAGAGGCCCAGCAAACAATTCCCTAGCTTCCCAATAAGTTCTACGGTACACCTGATCAGGTCCTGGGGATTTATCCACTTTTATGCGTTTCAAGACATCCAGCACTTCCTCCTCTATAGTAAGGACATTTTTAAAGATGTCACCATCTATTTCCCTACATTCTATATCTTTCATGTCCTTTTCCACAGTAAATACTGACACAAAATATTTGTTTAGTATCTCCACATCTCCTGCGGCTTCACGCAAAGGCCGCCTTGTTGATCTTTGAGGGGCCCTATTGTCTCCCTAGTTACCCTTTTGTCCTTAATGTATTTGTAAAAACCCTCTGAATTCTCCTTAACTCTATTTGGCAAAACTGTCTCACGTCCCCTTTTTGCCCTACTGATTCCTCTTAAGTAAACTCCTACTGCCTTTATACTCTAAGGATTCACTATACCTGGCATATGCTTCTTTTTTCTTAACCAAACCCTCAATTTCTTTAGTCATCCAGCATTCCCTACACCTGCCAGCCTTTCCTTTCACCCTAACAAGAATATATTTTCTCTGGACTCTCGTTATCTCACTTCTGAAGGCTTCCCATTTTCCAGTTATCCCTTTACCTGTGAACATTTGCCCCCAATTAGCTTTTGAAAGTTCTTGCCTAATATCATCGAAATTGGCCTTTCTCTAATTTAGAACTTCAACTGTTAGATCTGGTCTATCCTTCTCCATCACTATTTTAAAACTAATAGAATTATGGTCGCTGGCCCCAAAGTGCTCCCAAACTGACACCTCAATCACCTGCCTTGCCTTACTTCCCAAGAGTAGGTCAAGTTTTGCACCTTCTCAGTATGTGGATGTACCGACTAGAATCAGAAAATTTTCTAGTATACACTTAAATTCCTCTCCATCTAAACTGTTAACACTATGGAAGTCCCAGTCTATGTTTGGAAAGTTAAAATCCCCTATCATAACCACCTTATTATTCTTACAGATAACAGCTCTCCTTACAAATTTGTTTCTCAATTTCCCTCTGACTATTAGGGGATCTATAATACGATCCCAATAAAGTGATCATCCCTTTTTTATTTCTCAGTTCCACCCAAATAACTTCCCTGGATGTATTTCCGGGAATATCCTCCCTCAGTCCAGCTTGTAATACTGTCACTTATCAAAAGTCCATTCAGTATTCTAACAACAGTAGGGTAGAAACGGTTTTGAAACCAGCTGGTGCATGTGTTCAGGCTTCTGTACCTTTTCCCTGATGGTAGTGATTGTAGTAAAACATTGCCAGCATGTGATGGATCTTTGAGAATGCTGGCAGTCTTTCCTTGACTGCACGCTTGGTGAATGGATTCTATAGATGGGAGGTTGGCCTTTGTGATTGTCCCGGCCGAGTTCACTACTCTCTGTAACTGTCTCCAATCTTCAATGTTACAGCTGCCATACCAGGTAGTGATACATCCAGGAGAAAGTGAGGACTGCAGATGCTGGAGATCAGAGCTGATAAAATGTTGTTGGAAAAGCGCAGCAGATCAGGCAGCATCCAAGGAGCAGGAGAATCGACGTTTCGGGCATTAGCCCTTCTTCAGGAATGAGGAAAGTGTGCCAAGCAGGCTAAGATAAAAGGTAAGGAGGAGGGACTTGGGGGAGGGGC